>NW_008648988.1:2246123-2318696 GCF_000247585.1 Phytophthora nicotianae INRA-310 | reverse complement strand
AGGGCCACCCTCCTACGTAGGACCATAAAACTGAGGGCGTTTTGGCAGAAAGGCACAATAGATGCATACCGAATTCCCTACGAGCCCCATATTTAGCCAATCAGAAACGTCAATTAGCAAATCGTGCCAAAGTAGTGCGCACCCTATGTCATCACATACAGCAGTCTTCCACAGCGTATACCCGGTGGTAGTGGACGCGCAGCAAAACAGTTCATGAAAAATTCCTATTCGGCAGAAGAGAAACGGAATGTGCTAGATTATTACGCAGAGCATAATGACATGAAGCCACAATTAAGTCCTTCTATCCTGGCTTTTCACCTGACAAATTTGAAACTCGTTGAACACTAATTATGTCGTGGCGCCGGAATCGTGGGAAGATCGAAGAACTTAGCAGTCAAAAGGGAGGGGCTAGCAAGCGCAAAACGCGAAGCGTTGGTTTGGGAACCATTTTGTCCAAACAAGACGAGGAGAAACTAGTGAGGTGGGTAAACGAACTAAGGGACGAGGATGTACCTGTTACAGCTACGATGCTGCGTATTCAGGCACAAGATGTTGCTGTCCGTGCTGGCATCACGAAGGGTCGTGGTGCTGGCAAGACCACTTTAAACAACGCCATCATCTATCACTTCGCTGCAACACGTGACAAGGGCAAGTTCAACCTCCGGAACTATCAAAAATTGTCGAAGATTTTGCAAGAGTAGTGAAAGCTAAAGCGACTGAGATCGACGCAACACGTATTTTTAATGCGGATCAGACAGGTTTTTTTTTTTTTTCATCTTATAACGCATGCTTTGTTATTATTTAATTTTTATATATATTCTGCAGCTGCTTGTTTCGAATATCTTCCAAAGAAAACACTGGCAAGAACAGGGAGTAAGACTGTTTGGGTTCGCTGTGGCAATATAACGAAGGCCAGAGCAACTGTAATACTGCTCGGTGATTCTGTTCATCAAAACCACCAGCGCGACGGGGTGAAATTACAGAACGTCGCCACGGATTTAGTGTTGGTATGTGGCCGGGCTCAATCGCCCAGTCTGAAATCGAGTATAACATGTAAGTCTACGTCAACCAGAAAGGTATCGTAACCCTTATTGTTTTATTATTCTAAAATTTATTCTGATTTTTTTCTTATTAGGCTGGTGGAAAAGTTATTTGACGAACGAGTTTTCGCGATTTCATTTCGCCAGCCGTCCTGCACCACACGAGGCGATCCGTTGCTACTTGACGATTTCTCTGGACACTGGTCCAGTGACGGCGTAGAGTATGCTAAAACCATTAATGTCACGATTCTAAAAGTCTCTCCAACCGCTACCTCTGTGTCACAGCCGGCGGATGCAACGTGGAATGGTCCCCTCAAAGCTAGAATACGAAACAAATCCATCGATCTATTTACACTTAGGTTAATGGACACCGTTACTACTAGTACTACTACTCCTACGTTTGGAGGCAACGAATTGATTCAGGAAAGCCGACTCACTTCACTATGCAGTAAGCTTCTTTTTGCCGCTGTAGGATATCGAATGGTTCAACGATGATGAGAGTGCGTTTTGTATGCGAATACTTCAACGGTCGTGACAGCACGTTTCGTTGATAGGCCACTTTCTGGAAAAGTGTCCTGTCAAGAAGATATCTATACTCGAATGCTCTTTAGCTCTCGGATTCCATGTCGCACTGTACGTGGGGTATCCTGATTCAGGTCTTCTGACTGGGAGAGATAGTTTGTGCGAGATGCTCATAAAAAGATGGACAATTGGAGATAATCGAAATCGAAACCTGTCGGTTCCAGACGGAATTCTATGGGATTCTTTCGATGGTAGATGAAGTTTAAATATTGTATTTTTTCCTTTTTATTTCCTAACTTCGATCTCAAGTCGAAGTTAGGCATTGATTTCGATCTCATGATGGCTTGTCTTCGAGCTTGAGATCAAAGTGAAGACCCTAATTTCCACTGCAAACTAACAAAGTTTCTGTGTGAAATTCAAGTTTATTCTTCATAACAATTCCAGTTTTGAGTTCAATAACATTTTACGACAATAATATTCGATAATAACGGATTCTCATATTTTTCTATCTTAAAATTAGCAGATCAAAATTGTTTCGCATATCTTAGAAACACCTCAAAAGATTATTTTGCTAAGAAAATTGTTTTCAGGTCGAGACATATTTTGGTTATTCCAAAGGCGATTTTGATATTTTAACTAGAAGTTTCTCAATTGCAATTTTGCGGTATACTCTGTTTTAGTTGCAGTTCTTCGAGAAGAATCGTCAACACCCAAAGAACCTAGTGTCTCTTATGATTTCGCCTCTGAAGGATATTACGCTTGGTTTCGCGCTCGCTAGGGAACGGTCTGGTCTGGAGAATCTGGAAGGGCGGCGAGATGGACCGGATCAGCCGATTTTATAAGTTGCAGGAGGCCCAGGAGGCGAAGAAGAAGATAACCCGTCGAAGACTGATAATCTTGTAAGGTTAAGCTTTCGGCAACACGGCAACATCGTCTACTACGTGGCACAATAATAACCGAAAATGATGTCGAGCTGGATTCGACCGCAGCAGATGAAGTGATGCAACTTGTGAGCAGGCTTCGCACTTTTTAAAAAGGAATTTTAAGAATATTATCATACAGCTATCCCAATATGTCCTCCGCTAAGCGTCTGCCATTTTGTAGTTGCAAGCTTTGAAGCGAAACCTCCGCCGTCACCAATGCAGCTCGAACCTCGGTCGTGTAAATTCTCTCGGGATCTGCTCGAGGAACTTATTCTTCCAGATAGTCTTTCTAAATTCCTGCTCTTCCACTTCATGACGACGGCGGAGACGCTGGGCTCTTGGAGCTTGAGTGTTGTACCTGGTTATCAATCTTCTCAATAGAAGCATTTGCATTTGTTAGGCGACGCAACAGAGTTCTCATGGCAGCTCGGTGAGAACTACGAAGGCGCTTTCTTTCTCAATACGCTGTCTGCGTCGCCATTCACGCATCTGATCATGTACTACGCGTCGACGATGCGCATCTTGGTCTTGTACCAACTGCTTTGCGAGTTGTCGCCCTCGATTCCCGCACGCTTTCACATTATCGAAAACATCATACAAATCTTGAGAACCAGTTGTGAATGTAATGTACTCAAAAGCCTCACTTTCGCGAGCTCTGTTGCTTGGGTAGTGCAACGCGTTCTCCACGTTGTACAGGAAGTTCATGTCTGGAAACAAACCAGTAATGCAATGCCGTAACACCAAGTTAAACTGGCTACGAGGGTAATTTTTGCCTGGAATGAGTTCTGATGGAAATCTAGACGCTCGATCCAAAAAACGAAACACTTGTAAAATCCAGATTTCCCAACGGCATTATCACGGAAATCCTCAATATGCTCAAAGGATATGCACCAGGTAGAGCGAAAGCGGGATCTCGATCCGCAACTCGTGCTTGGGAGTGATGTGCACGATTTTGTTTCGAGGAACTGTCGGACAAGTTATCTGCCAGGGGGTGGGCGATCTATTATGTCGTCTGACGTACCGTTTTGTTAGTTACAGTACCGTCCAAACCAGCAGAAACATTTCTAAACGTTTTAAAACATTTTCTATGTTTTAACGTCACCTCCTTACAAACGTCAAGTCAAACATGGACCGCAATTTTTTCTGGCCAATGAAATGTTTCTAAACAGTTTGGCCTCGCTGCAATACAAACTTCACGTCAAAAAACGACTGAAGCCCAAAAGGACCCAATAAAACTGCGGTCCACTTTTGGGCACTTCTACAAACTTCAAGTAAAAAAAAAACGTCAAAAGGCCCAAATACCAAAAAAAAAAAAACGGCAAAAGGCCCAAATGCCAAAAATTAAAAAAACGGCACAATTTACTCAATCAACATGCCACGTATACTGCTGGTGCTGGTGCTGGCGCTTGGTTGCGCAGCTTCCGTGGCGGCTGAAGCGTTATCGGCGCAAGATTCACTCGCGCTGGATCTAGTGGAGCATAGTCACCTTGGCCACGAGCTTGAGAGCGACGGTGTTGTGGTGCGCTGTCGCTCGTGCGGTGCTCCTGTCGCGTTGAAGAAGTGCGCACTCTCCCTCCGCATCGCTCTGGTGCTCTATTTGCTGATTCTGACTCATTTCTGCTGGTTATATAGGGACTTCATCGACCTGCACGACACTTCCAAATCCGTGGGTAGTCGCCACGAGGCTGTACTTGGAAATGATGCTGAACTCTTCACCTTCGTGAACCCCAGCAGGGTACGCAACACAGCATTGAACCCCCAGACTATGGAATGAGTGTTAGATATGGTGCGCCTATTATTGCAGGCTGAATTCGAGCTAGCGGGCTTCAAGAAGGTGCTGGGACTGGAAGGCGAGGTCTTCTCCAAGAAGGCGACATTCTTCGACGACTACATTTGGCGAGATGTTCGTTGTAATAGCTGCAAGAGACACATCGGGTGGGCGTTCTACCACGACGAGTTACAACAGTGTATCAACACACAATTGGTGGAGTCCATCACAGCCAAAAGAGCCAAGGAAAAACTGCTGGCCTCCACTGCGGAGATGGAACGGAAGGCTGAGATCGTGAGGAAAGAGCTGGAAGGCCGCTGTCTTTTCGCTGCTGCTGGCTGGTGGACCTACGAGGTCTGCTACGAGAAAGAAGTCCGCCAATTCCACCAAGAACCCGACCGATCTCGTCCGAGCGACTGGAGCATGGGCGTCTACGTACCTGATACCCAGGACACAGACACTGGGTATGCCAGCACGGATGTAGTACAGTACTATGCCGGCGGCCAACACTGCGATGAGAATGGCGAACTACGCAGCACTAAAGTGGTGTACACGTGCTGCAAATCCCGACCTAAAGAGCTGTCGGTGGAGAAGGTTGATGAGCCTGCACTGTGCACATACCTGATCACTGTGTGCGTTCCGAGCTTGTGCGAAACAGAACAGGACGAAGAGCAGGACTTTGTCGAAAATCAGCAGATTGTGGAGTCGTGCAAGGAAGAATTTGATTCTGCACACACAGATGCGCCGTTACCGTCGACGTTTGCCACCTTGCGCTGGTCTTCCGTGATATCGGAAGATAGCAGCGAGCTCGACTGGGCTCGACGGATGCAGTTTGCGAACTGAAGATGATTTTGTCGGTTGTTGTTGACCATCAATGACATTTTACTTATGCTTGTTAGATCATAACTGTGACTACAGCCCAGTGTACTTGTTTGATGAGTGTCATTTGTGGGGGCTGCGTAGGGCTAAGGAAGTTCTCTTTGACACTGACTCGTGAGTTTTATATTAGGAAGCGTGGGTCTACAAGTGTACTTCTCGCAATGTTGCGTCTGCCGAGATGTGCGCGGGTGGAGAGCAACACAATTTGGAGCGCATACGTCGCCATTGCAGAAATCGCATGGTTACCAACCCACAGATCAAGCAAGCAAAAGCACTGATGAATACACATGACACAGCGTCAGTTCCAGATTTAAACAAGAAAAGGGACCAAGTGGCGATCGTACTAGCAGATCCAGCAACATCAGATCATTCTCAATCCCAAGAAGAAGCGAAGCTTTTGCAAATCTGGAATCAGTGTCTGTCCGAATCCCAAGTTAAACGGTTAGCGCTGGGATGTTGGATTGATGATGGAAAGTTCATACCTGACAAAAAGAGGGACTGCTTGCTGAACGACATATCTGGTGGAATATCGAGAAAGCGTGTGATGCAAGTGTGGGCACGGTAAATCCTCCAACGATACCTGTCGTTCTGGTTCTCTATAAACGACTTCAAGAAATCCCGGAGCTGCTCGGCATTGTGTACCATGGCTTCTGTTGTCACCATACCGTTCTGGCGTTTTAAGTCAGTTCTTTTCAATGGAAGTGTGGACGGCCCTTTTGGAGAGAATGACCGCTGGATTAGCCCTTCGCCGCTACCGCCACGTCCATCCACGGGACTATCGCCTCGTACTGACGCGTACAAATGGTGAAACTTGCGTCTCCATTTGCGAGTGACAAATATTTCAAACGTTTGGCAATCAGGGAACGTGGAGTCCAGATAACGGCCTGCAGTAAGCCCTGCGTCTTCCTGTTTCAATTGATCCACCAGTTCTCTCATGCTCCCGTCGGCGAATGGATGTGGTGATCGACAATGCAGATAAAAACCGTGATATGTTTCGTCGAGAAACAGACAACTCACCTTCGATACTGTGCAGAGATCGATAAAGAGCTGTTCACGTGGCTCATCAATGTATCGCTCAAAGATCATCCATTTCCAGAGTCTCTGACCCACGTACACAAAAAGCCACCAGATCGAGACGTTGGCAAAGCGTAAATACGGATTCAATTGGAGATCTGCTGCGTCTGTGGAGACAGTAGTCGTTGTGAGGGTAATGTACTGCATTTGTGCTCGTGGAACTGGAAGCGAGAGCATTCTCAAGTTGCACCCGTACAGAAGAAATAGAACGAACACGAGTGTGAAGCGCAACGAAGTCTTTCGAACGGTTTGCAGCTTGTTCCACTCATTGACGACCAAGATCATACGCCACACGCTGATTGATGCCTGGGTTGGCGTGGTGGAATCGATGTCCATGACGGTAGCGCGAGGTTTCTCCCAATCAACGAAGAACAGTTGTAATTGAGCTTGACGATAAACGTGACGGAAGACGGAGACCAGTTGGCAGAAGAAGGACAGAGGAAGCAGCACTCGAAACAGGTAATATTCATCGACACCGCTTGCAAGAGGATCGAAACTCACCTCTGGAAGCATGAGTATGGTGCTTGATTGTAGTCTGAAGACCATGAAAAAGTAGCTGCACATTAGGAACATGACTGCGAACGAGACTGGAGCGAAACTGGATGCACTGTAGCTGATCAAAGTCGATAGAATCTGGCACATGGCATTCTCCACGACTTCGTTCCGGATACTGCGTCGGTACCAGTTGAACGTCTGAAGTAGAACTCGACATCCTGCAAGGACGCACCCCGTGGTGTACAGAGCCTTTGCAAACGACCAAAACTCGTCTGTGTCGGAGGTGTACGCGACACGGAGAGATACTGCAACGGATCTTGGATTCTGTGTGTCCATATATGCTATCGTCAGTTCTGGGACATATATGAAGTGTGAGTCAGAGACTTGCGTTCTGACAGTGAGCGTGATGGTTTCAGCGTATCGAATCACCTTTGGTGAGGTCTCACCAACAGGAATTCCCGTCTGGAAGTCGTAGAAGAAGAAACGGTGACCTAGAAGATCGTTTGCGGTGTCGCTGTCCTGATTGACGAATACTCCACTGTCGTCACGATAGTTTAAATTCTTCACTGGAATGGGAATGAACCTCCCGTCTTCTCCATTTCTCTTCGTCTGATCGACCAAGAAAAGCTCATGGAGTATTAGAGTGGAAGTCTGCAAAGCCTCAAGGTTGCACGAATACTCTGATACTTCGCTCACACCGAACCGCATCCACGAAGGCGACTCAGTCACACTGATGCTGCCCGGTTGGCAATACGCAAGTTCATTAGTTAATGGTCGAAAGCCAATGAGAGTGCCATTAACGTGATAGCTGGCCAGAACAAACTCAAGATGATCGATACCTTCATTCGATGCAGCGTCAGACGTCATCTATTCGCCAACAACAGGCTCATCATCAGTCATAACCAACTTGTCATGCAAGGAAAAAACAATATACCTTCATGTTTACGGGAGTCTGACCAATGTTGGATGCTATCGATCGATAGCTCAAGAATGGCAGCGTCGTAAACCACCCATTAATGTTGTTGACTATTGACGATCGGCCACTGCGCTGAATCAGATCAAAAACAGCACAGGAAGGTGTTTGGGGATCAAAATGCTGCAAGACACAGAGGTTTCCCAGTGCTTGGCACGAGACGATATCTTTTTCGCTTTGGTAAAAGTAACATGCGGTGGTGGAAGGCAGGAATATGTCGTCAAGCAACGCACTAGCAACGGGGACAACGGAACCCGAGCTGCCTGTTTCTTCCTTGAGGAAGGACGAATATGTCATTTCCTTAGCGTTGCTGAGCATGACTTTGGAGCTGATCAAGTTGATATGCGTTTTACGAACGCATTTCTGGACACTCATGAACGAACTCGATACCATTTCGTAGTCATTTGGACACGTACAGATGGAATCGTTATCAGCAACGACCATCACTGAATCCGGGCATGCTTTGCAGGTGTTGGTTGAACTGTCAGCGACTGTGTTGTCGGTACAAACCACACATTCTTTTGCGTCAAGATAGCTGCCATTCTACATCAAGCACTTGATCAACCCCGCGAATCATTACGATGATATCATTTCGAACCGCACCTCGCTACTTTCTTGGATGATGGAGTTGGTATCACACTTGCATTCACGGATGGATTCCTGGATACCGAGCGTGGAATTACCGCAGCGCATACACCTTGAAGAGTCCCGGGACGGAACTTGGTCTGATGGACATGCAGTACATATCTCAAGATTACAAGGAACTGGCCAGATCATTTCGCACGTGGACTCCTTTCGTGACTTCTGGATGGCTTCCTGGCTACGTAAATTGGATCAGTAGTGCTGTGACGAAGATATCCGTACGATAGCATGTCACTTACTTGCAAGTACAGGCCGTAGCCAACCCAGGTATTCGCGAATTACTGTCTGGAATCTATAGAAGACGGGATATTAGTTTTCACAAGCACTAGACGCACGAGGAATAGCCAAGGATGTCCTTACCAGCCAAGCATTTGAAAGGGTGGATGCTCCGTTCGCGATGACGCATTGACTACACCCGAGAGCCGATTCGTCATAAAACTCTGTGGTCGCATTGCAAGTCGTGTTTGATGCAATTGTGGACGAGTTCCCACCAAAGAGTGCGAAGAGTTGTGCAGGAAATCTCACTTGCGCTTCAACTTGTACGTAGTCGAAGACAAGCCACAGGAATCCTAGCGAATACCTCATGACATAGGGATGCAGAGCATAGGACAGCTTTCCAACAAAGTGACTCTTCACATGGAGTTACTACAGTACTTGACATCGTCACCACATTCAAGTCACATATTTTGTTCTCGAACAACGGTAATAATTACTTGAAGCTTATCAATTCAGGCATCTCACTGGTTCTTCCGTCCCGTGAAACGAACCATGACTTTGTGTGGGTCAAGAACAGCCCTTTCTGGTGGTTTCGGCTGTCAAAAATACTCAGCATGGCATTCACCGCTAAGTGTGGAGTGAGAGTTAATTCTGTGCCCTTCTTGCCAGTAGTTTTCTTCTTGCTCAACTTGGGTCGAGAATGGGGAACTTGAATTCTAGCGAAGGTGTCCAGTTGCGCTTCTTAGACGGATGCCCTGAGGTTTGTATGCTTGGAAGAATAAGATGCCGCCAAACTTGGAGAATAACTTATGCTTGCATATTCAGATCCCGCAAGCCCCTGCAGAAGATCAAGTTCAGCTCCAATTCGACGAGCTCCTGCTCTCTGCTTGCGCTGATGCTGAGATCCGCGACGAGTTGAATGCAGCAGAATCAATTCAGAGCAAGTGGGTGTATGCTTTTCTGTAAGTACTAACGTTACTCCAATAAGAGGACTTACATTGACACACTAACATTCTCGTACCCGTATTACAGGAGCAAACTTCCACAAGGCAGCGTCGCGGAGGAATGGTTGGATCCACGTGAGTGTGTGGAGCTTGTACGACGTTCCCGCAGCGATATGAAATGTGTACACGACCTCTACCTGGCTATTCGGGTAAACATTATGATCAGATCTGGGTACGATACTGTCGCTGCCGTCTTTTGCTGCGTGGCTAACATGATTGCTGCAATTACAGTGCGTGGCTCGAGAAATTTGTCTCGGAGAACGGAATCGAAGAACTGGCGGCCCCTTTACAAGTTCCCGGAGGTGCTTCAGTGGACATGTGCAACGAAATAATCAGCACCCTATTCGTACTCGCCAACAACAACAATTGTATCTCGGCTCTCCTGAAGATTTCTGAATGCTGCCCGATGCTGTATTTGCTCTTTAATTCCTCCTCTTGGAGCGAAATTAAGGTGCGCTCTCTAAACCTTTTGGGAATACTTTGTCGCCAAAGCGCGATGGCTCAAGACGCGATAATGAACGCGTTCTCGTCTAAAAGTCTGGAGAATCAGTCGCTCCAACCGTTGGTCTCCAAACTTGAACAGAATCAGTCGGACATTGCTCTCCAGCTTGCTGCGGTAAAGTTTGTGAACGCCTTGTTAGACACTCGCGATAAGAAGAAACGAGCATCAATTTGCGAAGATCTCAAGACAAATGGGTATCTCAGTCTGCTTGAACCGTACAAAACTCATGATGATGACGCTAAGACACAATCTCCACTCATGGCGTCAATGATTGCCCAAGTCGAAATGTTTTACGATAATTACGGTGAATCTGCACAGGATGGCAAACTGGGAGCCTTACGACTTGCACTCGGCGATGCGTTGAATGCCAACCTAAATGGTCTGGAACAATCAAGTCAGATTAGTCGGAAGGATAGCTTTACGACAGGTAACCAAGGCGAAAACGACGAGGCTGGAGAAGCCACAAATCCTGAACAACAAATAGACGAGAGAAGTGTGAGTGTGTCGGCGTCACAGTGCACAACCAGTACCACAGAAAACTCACTGAAACAAGCTAATGAGACTTCCAAAGGTCCTGCTGTGATCAAGGAAACCCTTGCGCCTTCGAGTGATGCTAAACTAAAGCAAACTGGGACGAATTCTAGCATTGCGGCCTCACCTTCAGAGTATTCCACGCTCGATAACATTCTCAGTCAACTTCAGCAGAATACGAAGAACCTGGACCATCAGACTAATGAAAAGCTAATCAATCTCCTGCAAAAGCTAGCGTTGACGCTATCGGACGAAACTGGTGCTAGCAGAGCTGTTGATCTCCTGGATAAGAGCTTGTCTACAACTCAAAGCCCAGAAGGAACGACAGAACCGACAGCTGAAGCGAAACCACCAGCTGAGGCAAAAGCTAACCAGGAACCAGATTTACTAACGCGCGTGGGTTTAGCGTTGTTTCCGAGCATGGGTGAACCATCATTATCCGTGATGAAGCCATCCTTATCCGTTACCAAGCCACCTCTATCTGGACGCCCTCCCTTATTCTCTGGTTTCGGGGATTTCTCGCTGCCATCATTGTCTGCTTCAACTCCCACGAAAAGCTCCGTCTCCAAACCATCACTTACCAGTTTTATTGGAGCTGACAATGCTGCAAGACCCACCGATTCACCTGCAGCCAGAGGGACCAAAATATCCTTGCCATTTTTCCAGAGTTCGAGGAAAGGACCTGGACTCGGTGTGACACCAGCTTGTACGCCAATTGCCACTGCTAGCGTTCGCAAAGATGCAAAGCGGCCTGTATTCCCTTCATTCCCGTCCCCTACTCGCAAGGAAACATCCAAAATTCCACCTTCGAAACCTCAAAGCTCAGAGACTGCACCAGTTAAAGCAACGGTTGCTCCTCCCGTCCCAGCCTTACCTCCGATTGATATCGCCCCAGTGATTCAACCTTTGGAGGTGGTAAAGCCACTGGTGATCGAATCGGAATCTACTGATAATTCCAATGCAATTAAGGCTCCAGTCTCCGAAACGGACATTTCTAAGTTTCGTAAACTCTTGTCGATGGGGGCACCTCGTGAAGCTGTACGTGCAAAAATGCAACAAGCTGGAGTAAACCCAGATCTACTCGACGAGCAACAGGGCTTTACTCCAAAGGCATCACCAAAGCCGCTGGAGAAAGCGACACCTCAAGTCTCTAAGGATTTTCATGGACCTGACGTGTCCAAGTCGCTTGAAGCGGTCAAGGCGAAAATAAGCCAGGCAGCTAATTTACTGGACCAGAAGGAGACTTCAGTCGAAGCCAGAAAGCCCACACCCACACCTCCACAACAAGAAACAGCATCTGGTGCAGACGTTGCCAAATTCAAGAAGTTACTCTCGATGGGGGCACCTCTAGCTGCTGTGAAAGCCAAGATGACTCAAGCTGGATTGGACCCAGCATTACTTGACAGTCCAAGTTCTAAGCCAACTTCAGCTGTTCCAACTTCTACTCCAGCGAAAACGAAAGTAAAAGATGATCCCAGCTATGCCAAGTTCTTCAAACTGCTGTCCATGGGGGCCCCTGCTGCTGCAGTGAAAGCAAAAATGGTCCAAGCTGGTCTGAATAGTGATCTTTTGGATACTCCAGACGCCGAGATGCCGACGAATGGAACATCTTCTGCCTCCACATCGCCCCCCGAAGCTCAATCCAATCCTCGTGCTTTGCTTTCGAATATGATATCAAGTCGTGCAGCGCCTCCAACTGAACCTCAAACTAAGGTGAAAGACGACCCCCAGTACGCAAAGTTCTTCAAACTATTGTCGATGGGTGCTCCTGCTGAGTCTGTCAAGGCTAAGATGCAGATGGCAGGGCTCCAACCAGAGCTTTTGGATACTCCTGACGCCCCGTTAAGGCCTATATCAAGCGAGCCCACCGGTCCAGCATCGCAGTCTCAAGTCAAAGTAAAAGACGATCCATCTTATGCTAAATTCTTCAAGTTACTTTCAATGGGAGCTCCAGCCGAGTCAGTGAAAGCAAAAATGAAAATGGCAGGCCTTAACCCCCATTTATTGGACACTCCCGATGCCACGATGCCCAATGCTAATGCCCCTGCTGAAGCTGCTAAAGCTACAGTGAAAGTGAAAGACGATCCAGAGTATGCCAAGTTTTTCAAGCTTCTTTCTATGGGTGCACCTGCTGAATCTGTGAAAGCTAAAATGCAAATGGCTGGACTAAAACCAGAACTTCTTGATACCCCCGACGCCGATTTACCCAGTGGCAATAACCAAGCTGCTGCTCCATCTCAACAAGTAAAGGTTAAAGATGATCCTGCGTATGCAAAGTTCTTCAAGTTGTTGGAAATGGGGGCACCAGCTGAGAGTGTCAAGGCTAAAATGAGAATGGAAGGACTACAAGGAGATCTCCTTGATACACCCGACGCGTTCTTACCCAGTGCAGCACCCGCTACTCCGAAACATCCTTCAGCTCCAACCTCAACAGCAGCACGTAGAGCTCATCTATCTATCGCGATCAAGCCTGCCAGCAAGGCGAAAACCAGGTCTTTCTATTGGCAGCAACTGAAGGCTGAAGCGATCAAAGGAACGATTTGGGAAGAGCTCGATAAGGAGCACAGTAATCAGAGCAACCAAGACCTCTTTACGCTTACAGACAGCGAATTGGAGTTACTGGAGTCCGAGTTCCCACCACCAGCTGCTAGTGGGCCAGGAACTGGCACTCGACGTGGAGTTATGAGTGGCCTCTTATCGCCAGGAGGTCCTGCTTCTCCTGTAACCTCACCTAGAATTGTGTTCTTGATCGACCGTGCGCGGTCCAACAACATTTCGATCATTGTCAAGCAGTTCAGGATGAGCAACGCAGCTCTACGAGTGGCAATCATGAAGATGGACTCAGAAGTGCTAACTCTCGATCGAGTCCAGGGGTTGATCAAAATTCTGCCTACAGAGGAGGAAATCGCTGCAATCACGGGGTTTAGTGGAGACCCGACGACGCTCAACGGGGCCGAATTGGTCTTGAAAGAACTCATCACTGTACCAAGACTAAAACAGAGGCTTTCAGCATTGGAAACTAAGCATCAATTCCCTGCCTTAGTGCGAGATCTCCAGACCAAAATCAACAAGATTCGAGTGGCTAGTAACGAGATAGCACAGAGTGCCGACCTCAAGACTATTCTACTGGTAATTCTTCAAGTCGGGAACAAAATGAACCAGGGCACTGCTCGAGGAGAAGCCAAGGGCTTCCGGTTGAATGATCTGACGAAGCTGGTGCAGCTCAAATCTGTTGACAAGTCCGTCACTCTGCTGCATTATGTGGCACGGATGATTCGAATGAAGAAAAGCAATGTGGTTCGATTGGGAGACTCGTTAGCGTCGCTATATGATGTCCAGAGTATCTCGATCCCGGAGCTCCAAGGTGACATGAACAGGATCAGCGATATCACTGAAAGTATCAACGTTGAACTAGCAGCTCAACGTCTGAAGAACAGGATTGAGGAGAAGGAAGAGAATGATTTATTCGTCGAGTCCATGACTGTATTTGTGGATGAGGCCTCTAAGGACGTCACTACTTTAAAGAAGGATCTGGACGACACGTTGCGGTTGATGCGAGATATTATGCTGCGGTTTGAAAAGAGCACGGATGAAGAGGAAGCTGCTGCTCCTGCACCTGACACTCCACTCACACCGGCAGTTTTATCGGGAGCGGGAGAATTCTTTAGTATCATTTATGAATTTACTATGGCACTCACGAAAGCAGACCGCGAGAACGAACTGAAGCGGATTCGCGACGAAAAACGACTGAAGCAGCAGGAACTCAGGGCCGCAACACCTCGGAGGAATGCTGGCGATCGTGCTGCGCTGACCAGATTTAAAGGGAAGACAGAAGCTACAGGAACGTCCAATAACCCGGTGACTACGGCTGATGATAGCGTGAAGTCTGGAGCGGAACCTGAAACTTTAACACCAAACAACGCCACCAAGACACCAGAAACTGATGCAGAGAAAACGAAATCTTCAACATCGGCAAGCGAGGACCAGGTGGTTGCCGAAGTAGGTGTGGAGGAGAAGGCGGTGCCTGAGCTTACAGGAATTCCAAATACCGCACTCAAGATTCCTGGAATTGTCAAGGTCTCAGCTCTACCGAGTGTCCCTGCTTCGCCACTGAAGAAGGTCGTTGGAGGAATGCCTACTGGTATTCCTAGTCCAATGAAGCTGAAGTGGACTAATTCTTTAGCTTCGCCCACTGGAAAGAGCGCAAATCGTGTGGTTCCTTTCGATGCCGCCTCACTCAACGAAATCAAGTCCAAGTTGAAAACTAAACACGCGACCAACAATGAGCCCCAGATGCGTGGGTCGAAACCTGAAGTTGAAGGCGATGGTGACAATCAAGACAACAATAACAATGAACCTGCCACACCAGAGAAGACTCTATCGGAAGTGGAGCCTTCTGCTCGCGTAGCCGTAGAATCCGATGCATAATTTTTACGGAAAAATAAATATACTAAACTGAAACTTGAGATTTGGTACGGTCGTGAAAAGACACCTTCACATTGAAAGTTATTAGGGCAAATGCCTACTTCAGTGACGTTTGCTTTACTGTGGTTGAGCTCTCTCCTCGCTGCAGTTGCTGGGATTTATACGTGCCCGTCGACGGATCATTTGTATGTTGAATTATACCTATAATTTAAGTACTTGGCACTAACACTACCGCTTATAGTTTGTCGATTGTATCTATGAAGAGCTATGTTGAAGGTGTTACAGCGTCAGAAAGCAGTCCAGAGCGCAGACTTACGACAAGTATACTCAGTTCATTCAGAGCGGTGTACAAGAAAGGCTTGAGAGGGTTTCTGGAAGGTGGTGTGTACAGTCAGTCGACTCCACTTGCCTGTGCTGTACAATGCGATACCGATCCACTGTGTCTGTCCTTCGACTTTGAGACTATCACTCAAGACTGCTACATCTCTCACACAGATCGCTATGCGCATCCAGAAGCATTTCTTGACTTCCCAACTGGAATTTACTATGAATGGCAGGGAGTTGTGGACACTCCCGAGATTGAGCCAAACGGTGGTCTATTCAATACTCAAGTGGTAGTTCGCCTTATTACAGCCAAGCTGGGGGCAGCAATTCACTACCGTATCATACCTTCAACTCAGCTCCAGACTACGAATCTCACTACAACTGACTTGTTTGGTTCTGATCAAAACTTCAGTATCGCTGCAAGTGGAGACGTTATCACACTTCCAACTTACTCTTGTAAAGTTTTCGTGATTGCCGCTAAGGAAGGGATGGACGACAGTGTCGCGGTGGTCTCCAATGAGTTTAAAATATTTCGTAAGCTGCTTAATTTTTCTGCTGGAAGCCTGAAATTGTTCTGACTTAAATGTGCATCGTTGTAGCATCCAAATACGTTTACCTAGTGCCATACTTCAACAGCAATTTTCATGGTTGTGTGACTCGAATCGAGCTTGATCTCAAGGGCAAGAAACGACCTCGTCCAGCGCGATTCCTCGAGTTTAGCGACTACGAAACACCAAACGGTATTGGTCCGTACGACAACCAAGTTGCTGTAATCGACTTAGTGACTCTGGACTCGACTTTTAAAGGATTTTATGGTGGATTTACTGCTTTTTCAAAGGTGCCATTTGTGAATGAAACCTATCTAGTCCCAGCTGCGGATGATCCAAACTACAATGCGACCGCGTGGCGAATTGTGTTGAAAGCTCAATACGCAGCTTCAGCGACACACTCAGGTTTCGGAAAACCCGCCGAGGTAGAACAAGACGTCGAATATTTGTATTTGGTGCCATATTATAACGGCACAGCGTACGCGTCTAAGATACTTCGAGTCATGGCTCTCACATTCTCGACAACGCCGATAGTGGAGATACTTGATTTGAGCACCGTTGATCAAACTCTCAAAGGATTTGGATCAGCTTTTACCTACGATTCCTATGGCTATTTAGTTCCTCGTGAGAATGAAAACGGGCTGTTCGGGAAGTTAGTACGTTTTCGGATCGATAGTTTTACAACATCAAGCGTCGAGGTGCTAGACTTGGCAGCTATCAACTCGCGTTATGTGGGTTTCAGCAGCGCGATAACGTGTAAGTTTTCCCGACTATCGTTCGAATTTCTCTAACTGTATGCTATTTAGATGGAAGTCACGCATACTTGGTTCCTTTTCGGAGGCCATTAACAGGGGACGAACTTACTATGAACTTGCGCGAATTCCCCATTTCGAACTCAGGATTAGTTGTTCGTGTTAACCTGAACACGTTCCGCGTTACTGGGACCCTCGACCTTGCACGCTTTCACCAAGATCTATGCGGATTCAGCGGAGCCGTCACAGGTACACATAGGCTCAAAGCTTTTGGGAAATTTTACAACTGATTATCCTCCTTTTTTTTTTTATGAATTGTAGTGACACATTTTGCTTACTTCGTGCCATACATGCGGGTAAAGCAGCCTGACTCGGAGGAGGTGAATCCGTATTCCGGTTTGGTGGCCCGTGTGGATCTTCGCGACTTCACATCGGTGCGGTATCTTGATTTAACTCTTGTTGATAGCGGTTTGCGTGGATTCAGGAGGGGCTTTGCGTATCGCCAATACGTCTTTTTGGTGCCTCATCGCTCGAAATTCTTCGACCTGATGGGCCCCACGCAGTCTGGCAAAGTCGCACGAATTGACACCAATAATTTCACGCCGAGTGGGGTATCCTTTCTAGATTTGACGACTGCACTGCGAAGTCAGGTCCCCGATTTCGCCGACAGTGATCTTCGAGGATTCAATGGGGGTGTTGTGTCGGGGAAATATGCTTTCTTCGTACCATATTTCAATGGAGCTACATTTTCAGGCAAGGTGTGCAGAATCAATCTGGATAAGTTTGATGAAGTGCAAACATTAGATTTAACTCAACTCGACAGCAACCTCCGTGGATACAGCGATGGAATTCTTTCAAAGGTACAAGAATCTCTCGAGGCAAACCTGTTTGATGAGTTCCAGATCCGAGTGGGAACAACAGATCCGTATGACTACACCTACTAATCAAAGGTTAATATTTTCTAGTAGCCGAACACACGAACGTTAAGCATTTCTTCCTCTTTGCTCGCGCTACCCCCATCCTTGCTTGCAATGTGAAGCACATATCTTCCTCCACCTTGTTTTAGGTCACTGTTCCAAACACCGTGATAGCTGTTGCCATTGTTGTAAGTCATAACACCTGCCCCGTGACGTCTACCTTTGTGAAATGTACCTTCAAACACTTTTCCTGAAGCATACAGTATTTTACCATGCCCCTCACGAACATTCATGAGCCATTCACCTTCATAGGTGTCACCAGACGAAGAACAAAAGAAGCTCCCAAATCCATGCTGCATTTCGTCGACAAACTGACCGCTGTACACATCGCCACAGGGCCACGTGAAAGTTCCCATTCCGTCACGCTTGCCATAGTTCCAGTCGCCGTCATAGATGGTACCGTTTGCATAATGATATTTGCCTTTACCATGACGACGCTCGTCATCCAACAGCCCTTCGTACTTCTCTTGTTGGATAGTGGTAGGATTCCACGTAAATATTCCATACCCATGGCGTCGGTCAGCGCGCCATTCACCGTCATAAATATCTCCATTCCGGTAAATAAATTTTCCTTTGCCGTGTTTCTTGTTATCGAACCATTGTCCTTCATAAGTATGTCCAGTAGCGTACACGATTTTGCCGAAACCTCGGATGAATCCGTGCTCAAAATGACCGCTGTATACACTTCCATCTCGCCATCGATAGACACCTTCACCGTGCTTTTCAGCGTTCATGAAGTCGCCTTTATATACATTTCCATTCGAGTACGTCATCGTACCCCGACCTTCAACATGATCGTTGTTAAAATTTCCAGTGTAGCTGCTTCCCCCCACGAATGTATATGTACCGTGACCATGACGTTTGCTGGCAACCCAGTCGCCAATGTACATATTTCCACTATCGAAAAATCGATAGGTCCCTTTCGTCCTGCCTGATCCTTCTGCCACACCGTGAACAAAATGTCCATCAAAAACGTCGCCATTATCGAAGAACAATTTCCCTTTTCCGTGTTGTTTTCCTTTCGAGAACTCACCAACATATTTAATACCCTCGCTGGAAACGTAGATACCATTTCCACTCCATCTTCCGCGCCACCAACTACCAGAGTAGACTGCTCCATTCGGATAAAAGCAAACACCGCTACCATGACGGAAATCCTTTTCCCAGTGACCTTTGTAGACTTCACCGTCTGCTGTGCTAAGTGTTCCCACTCCGCAAGCGAGGCCATCGACAGTGCTACCGATGTATCGATCTCCAGTGACCTTCTTGAACTTGCCAAACCCATTCGGACGATTGTCTTGAAATTGACCTTTATATCGATCTCCGTTCGCAGCGCAGAACACACCTGTACCATGAAATTTACCACTTTCAAAGTGACCGACAAAGCGTTCCCCACTAGGTAAAGTCAGAATCCCCACTCCATGTTTTGTTCCGTCTACCCAGTCGCCTGCGTACTCGTAACCATCGACACCTTGATAAATTCCTTTGCCGTGACGCTGATTCTCTTTCCATTGACCAACATAACGTCCACCGTTGGTATAAATCAATTCACCTAAGCCGTCAAAGCTCTTGGTATTTGCGTGAAAGTCCCCAACATAAAGGCTTCCAAACCGAAGCAAAGCTTTCGCGAACATTCGATCTTGTTTAGCTTTCCGATGCCAGGACGAAAGCCACTCAATGCTCATAACCGACGGATCCAGATCCTTAAGATGAGCGAGTGCAGTGGCGTCTGGGTCTTCTGTAGGTGTAGATGTATTTGAGACCAACGGTGTTGCTCCGTTTGGTTTACCAAATCCAAGCGCTCGCTTCTTCTTTGGGGCTTGGCCATGTGAGTTTTCTTGCTGTCCAGCTAATACCACCCAGTACTGCATACGATGTTGATGAGCTTCTTCTCTTTGTCGACGTAATTCTTCTTTAGCCTTTTGTGCTTGTTGCATAACTTGCAATTGAGTCTCACTGGGACCTAGAATTTCTCCCGTCACGGCATTATGACTGCAGATATTCTTGCACATTGGACAGGTCGGGAATGTCGAGGTGCAGACTTTCATCATACACACCGGACAGTACCAGATGTGCATCGTCCTGTAATGTTCATGGATCTCATGAATAGTTTTGGCGATGAAGCTACATTCAGGCCATTTACACACGAGAAATTCTTGGTAAGACTCCGGTGGGAGCCATTGCGAATCATGCGTAAAGATGTGGAAGTAAAAGTACTCGTTCGTGTGAGGATCGAGCAATTCTTGCCAGTTCTTGATCGTCCTCACCACTGTAGATCTCTCAAGCAACAACTTCAGTGCGATAGGACTATGAAGCACTTGCCGTAACTTTCGCTTCTCCTCAGCAGCCCGTCGACGACCGAGAAACCCACGAATGATTCGTTCGATAGCGATAGCAGCATAGTGTCGTCTTCGCTTTCTTGCTGCTCTGCAACGTCCTTTCCAACCACGATATCGACTCTGTAAAGAGGTCGCCACGAAGAATTTCATGTTGCGCTCGATCTCCTCTCTCAAGGCATTGTTACGACACAAAATCACTTGTCGAGCTGCAATAGCTTCCGCTCTCTTTTCAAATACTCGACGATACAGTTGTTGCTTCCGGTACTGCTCAATTGGATCGGACATCGTGCTTGCAACCAAGAAAAGTAAAAAAAAACTTGCTGAAAGAACACAGAATTTGTCTATTTCGAGTGGGTATAACGAACCAAGAAGAGCTCTGCGTCTTGTTTGATTCTACAATTACACCGTCTTCTTGCTCTCCATGTCCTCTGCTGTCTGCTTCTTGGGATAAATGGTCTTTTTAATGAAAAACCACACCAGCCAGAGCAGAACGAATGCGTTCACTGGGATAAGAAGCAGGAAAAGTCCCACCGTAGCCACAAACAAGCCGTCCCAGAAGAGGTGCTGCCAGCGTGGAATCGGACGTGGAGCTTGACACTGGGCCGCATCTTTCTCGGGAGAGTCCGAGTAAAAGGGCTTGGACTCAAATTCATACTGCAGCTTCACCTTATCATCTGCACCGCGGGTTTTCACCATCGCGACAGGGTGGGGCTTACTCTCCCAATCGAAATCAATCGAGCCCCAGTTGAGATGACCGTAAAAAGATTTCTGCGTCGGACGGAACTCCCACGGTAGTAGAAGGTTCGCGTAAGTGAACAGCAGAGCCATAACGTATCTCATCGATGGCACGTGAAACTCCATCCAGCTGTGAGTCATGCCGCTGCTGGTGATCTCAGTGAAAATGTTTGTCCCGTTGGAACACACAACTTGGTTGATTTCAGAAAAGTGTACGTCGCCACTACAATAAATGAGGCTCCGGTTAGAAATACGGTGAGTAATATGAACTTCACTGGACTGACAAACCTGAGCAGAATGACACCCTTGGCGTTTGAGGCCAGAAGCAGCTTAAACAGCCTCTCGCGCTCATTGGGGAAGCGACCCCAGCACTCAGCAACAGGATACCGGTCACCAGGGAGAATCTGAACTCCTGACACGATGACGTTGAAAGCAGCAGTCGACGTCATGAGCTCGTTTTCAAGCCACTTCCATTGGGTTTCTCCGAGGAATTTGCCATTTTTCGTGCCGTAGTTGTCGCGGTTGTATCTATTGATGGCATGCAGCCACGATCGAATCTGTTAGAGCCGTTTAATCCATCAAAACTCCATATCGCAAAATGAAGAAGTACCGGTTGTCGACGAGGATGAATTTGACGGTCTGCTCCCCCGATCCGATCGTGTACGACGTGTAAATACCCTGCCAATTTGACCACAATGCGCAAGTCAGTCATTTCCTCTACAGAAATAAATACATTATGGCCGGTACCTGTTGCTTACGGCGAGGCGTACCCTTCGGTTCGCCGATGAAATCCAAAAAAATCTGCTGGCTCTCCTCGCGATTTGTGTAAAACTTGCCACCATCGTTGATGCCGTAGTCGTGGTCGTCCCAGATTCCGATGATCGGTGTATTGTTGACAAAGCCCGCGTAGTCCTCATTCGCCAGCAGCTTGCTACAACATCAACAATACCAACAGCTGATTAGGTTTCCGCACCACCAGAACTCTCACATTACTAAACCCACTTGTATCGTCGAATAAGCACGTCACGCGAAGCCTCCACGAACATTTTGCGTGGTGGGATGGGGATCGGACGCGGCTCGCCAAGCTCCTTCACGTCTGCGTAGATCTGCACGCAATATATCCGTAAGACTCTCTATTGATGAAACCCTTTTAACTGGTTGGTGTATTGCTCACATTGTCACCCATCCAGACCCAGAGTTCGGGCTTATGCGCGGCGATATTCGTCCACAGCGGCTGTGGGAAGCTCTGGTCATTGCACGAACCGAAAGCGACCCGCTGCAGTGGACTCTTAAGGTCTTGAACGCTAGGCGAGTTCAGCACGGTGAGCTCCTCGCCCATGCACAGAGAGGAAGCAGCGGCTGCTGTAATGGCGGATACTATGGTCTTCCCCAGCATTGTCTCTATGTGGCCGAAGGACGAACGGAGAATGACGCCACGAAGCGAGGAATCGGACTCGGATCAAGCACATACGTACGAATTCTCCTTGCTATTCCGATATGGCTACATTTGAGACACATTTTGTTACATGGATACACGATGTTGTCCTATTGAAGTACTCAAATTGACGCTCCAGTACGCAATTGCTCCATGCGCACTTTTCATTGCTACTACAGTAGTACTTAAAAAAAAATTGCCAGACGTTAATACGTCCAGCATCTCAAACTACACGACATTTACTTGACTATCCCTCCTCAGCTTCACGCCAGTTTCTCCAGAACCTTTCCAAGCAGCGCTTGAGCCTCGTTGTCCTTGGCACTCAATTTCTCCTTCTCCACTGTCTCCAAGCGACATTCGAGACGAAACTCGTCGTGGCGCTGGTCCAAGTAGCAGATTGAAAAGCGAAGACCATTTGCCTCCACGTGGATTTTCGACTTCGCTTGAAAAGACTTGATGTGCATTCCGACGGGGGCAGTTTGGCGCAACATTACCTTTGTATGGAATATGTCGCCACCGTCGGGGGTGGAGATGTCAAGGTGGTTCTGAATGTCAGCTGACGCGTTCTCAGAGACCTCATCGCGGCCGACAGCGCGCAGACGGAAAGAGGTGTCGTTGTCGAGGATCACATCGTACGTGCCACGTACGTGGCGTCTACTGTAGGCATTGTGTAGCTTCCAGTGACCACCTACGAGATGGTACTTCAGGTCATGCGATTTCCCTTTATAGCCAGCAAGATGCACCGACAGCGTCTTCTGAGGCTCCACGTCCTTCTCCATCCACGACTCGAGATCGTCCATCAGAGCAACAATCGATGGCGACGACCGCGTGCAGAAATTGGACCAGCGCGTCGTGAACTCATCGAGGTTGCGGAGCTTCTGGAGCTCTGGCCAAGCGATGGTTGAGCTCTTGCAGCGAATGGATCTGAGCTTGAAACACAGCTGCCCAAACGCGACCTTAATCCTGAGAGGCAACTCGGAAGGCTTCTCCAGAAGGTAGTCCATGACGTTGGCCATATCATCTTCCCGAAACTCCTTGATCCAAGAGAGAGTCTCACAGGGAGTCTCCACTGCTCGTCCGGATTGCTGTAGGCGATACGGATACTCTAGGACTTGTTCGTCACTAGATGGCTCCGTGTCCTTTTGGAATGACCACCAACGGGTTGGTCCGTCTCGAGCAACTACTTCGAAGACCCGTTCCTCCTGCTTATTGATCGCGAAAGAGGCGAACAAATCCGTAAGTTCATCTTCTGCACTCTTCACGCCAGTTCTCGGTCCTTTTAGTGTCACCTTTCGGTCAGTTCCGTCCACCGAGCAGCGAACGCCGTGGTTCTCACGAATCGCTTTGCAGTAGCTGCCACCCTTGCCGATGACTGCACCTACTGGGACGTGAGCCGGAATGGCTAGATCTTTCGTTTGACTAAGAGCTGTGGTGTGGAAGTTCATCTTGTCAATGAGAAGCGATACCCTGGCGAGATGTGCCAAGACCGAGCGGAATTGCGAAGTGAGCTAGTCCGACGAGAGGTTCCATGGAGATACTAAGCAAAAGTTTGAGGCCGCCACGCAGAAATTACCATCGCAACTGAAAAACACGCGTCGCAGTGGATGCTTTGCTCTTGAACGCCGGTGACAGAACGGTCAGTACCTCGACCATGCACAGCAATGAAGATGTAGCTGTACTGCAATGGCGGATACGATGGTGTCCCAGCATGTCTCTAGGTGGTTGGAGGAGAAACTAAGAATGATGCTTCAGAAGCAAGAAACTCAATTTGAATGGTCAGAGTCCGAATTCTCGCTTCGTCCGAAATGAATAGACACATTGGGATTCTTTTTGTCGGTGAAGTACGTGGCTGAAGGCGGGCGCAAAATGCTCTGCACATAGCAATTTATTGTACCTATAAATCACGAGACGGCCATAGCGTCCAGCATTGCTATTCAGCTTGACACGTCAAACTACTTTTAAAAAAAAAAACTCGACTACTTACCCTCAACTATAGCAAAGCTAGCCATCACGCCAGCATCTCCAGCACTTTACCGAGCAGCACTTGAGCTTCGTTCTTTTCGGTGTTTAGCTTCTCCTTCTCCACTGTCGCCAAACGATACTTGAGACGGAACTCGTCCTGGTGCTGGTCCAAGTAGCAGATTGTAAAGCAAAGGCCGGAAGCCTCCACGTGGACAATGGACTTTGCTTCAAAAGACCTGATGCGCACTCCAGTCGGGGCCGTTTGGCTCAGCATCACCTCTGTACGGAAAAAGGTACCACCGTCGGGTATTGAGATGTCAAGGTGGCGCTGAATATCAGCTCACGTCCTCGGAGATCTTATTGCGAGCAATAGCACGCATTCGGAAAGAAGTGTCGTTGTCAAGGATCACGCTGCGCTTGCCGCGTACACGGCATTTACCGCACACTTTGTGTAGCTCCCATTGACCAGCCACGAGGCGATACTTTTGATTATACAATCCTTCATTGCCTGCAAGCTGCACCGATAGTGTCGTTCGTGGCTCCACGCCCTGCTCCACCCCCTGCTCAAGATCATCCATCATCGCAACGATAGATGGCGACGGTTGTGCACAGTAATTGGACTAGCACGCCGTGAACTCAACAAACTTGTGGAGTTTCTGTAGCTCCGGCCAGGCCATGGTTGAGTTCTCGCAGCGACCGGAATTGAGCTTGAAACAAAGTGACCAAACGCAATCTCAATCTTGAGCGGCAGCTCGGACCGCTTGTAGTCCTTGGCTTTGGCTATGTCTTCTTCGCGAAACTCCTTGATAAAAAAAAACTCTCAATAGAGGACTCCGACACTTGACCAGCTTGCTGTAGGCGTACGGATACTCCCAGACTTCCTCATTGCTAGTCTTCTCTTTGGTCTGTTAGAATGACCACCAACGGGTTGGTCCGTCTCGCACGAGAACGTCGACGGTTTGTTCCTTGCCCGATTTCTCAATCCCGAAGGAGGTAAATAAGCCCGTAAGCTCGTCTACCGCGCTTTCCACTCCAGTTCTCGGCCCCCGCAGCGCCACCTTTCGGTCGGTTCCGTCCACCGAGCAGCGAACGCCGTAGTTCTCACTTTGCAGTAGCTGCCACTCTTGCCGATGACCGCACCCACTGGGGCGTGAGCCGGGATGGCTAGGTTCTTCGTTTCGCTTAGAGGCGTGAAGCGGAAGCTCATGTTGTCACTGAAGAAGGAAAACCTGGCGAGATGTAGTAAGAACGACCGAGATCTGGAAATGAAATTTGGACGGTGAGAATTTCCAAGACCATTAGATGGTCATTAATTGAGCCTTTCATCGGCAACGCGTTCAAATTGAAAGGTTGTTGTTGCATTCCAACACAATTGGTAGCCACCTTGGCAGACAACGAGCAGTTATCACGAGGAAGCTGTACGATGATGCGCGGGTTGGCGCTGAGCACGAGAGCTGGTGATGAATCCACTTCCATTGCACTGTGATCGTTCTTGGGGGTTCAATCCGGACAAATGTCGTGTGAGTAAAAATCGACAAAGGCAGCATTTTGACCCGTTAACGAATGGCATAGAGAATGATGGTCGATTGCGTAGTGGCATGCAAATGTGGATGTTGCCACAAATTATAATCATGTGATGTCGTAAACCAGGCCAAATTTTAAGATTCACTCCTCCTTACAAACAGCAAGTATAAGTCTAAATGCGGCCACAAAAGCCACAAACAAGACTTGGTGCAAATCGTCTTTCACAACACAATTCTTCTGGTGCAGCGTAAAGCGGCAAGGGACACAAAACCACCATCCAATGGCTCTCCAGGGTAACGTGGCAATCTTGACGCGTCTGCAGGACGCAGCGGCTGCCGTACAGAAGTTCAAGCACGCGAACCCGCAGGTGGCGGACGTGACGGTGCTCACTGTGCCCGAGGGCTCGGATGTAACGCAGACTGTAGCCAACAGCTCCGCCGCAAAGGAAAATGCATTCGACGCCATCGTATCGTTCAGCGAGCAGACAGAGCAGCTGGGCATCGAGCTCGGAGCAGTGCTTCCTCTGCTCAAGGCTGGCGGCGTGCTGCAGCTGCACGTTGCCAATGTGCAGGAAGAGAAGAAGAACGCCATCCTCATGGCGCTGATGATTGGTGGCCTTGTAGACACAACTGACAAGAAGGAGAGCAGTCCCTTCTTCCCCAAGTTCTCAGACGCGGTCTGCTTCTCGTCCAAGAAGCAGTCGTTCGAAAGCACCGCCATCCCACTTGCTATTAAGTCCACGACGACGCAGCCCATTAAGAAGTGGACAGTGCTGGCGGACGACTTCGGTGACGAGCAGGACGACGATATTATCGACGAGGATACGCTGCTCGATGACACAGATGAAGTGCTGCAGGCGGCCAAGGCAGACTGTGGAGAGAAGGTTGGCGGAAAGAAGCGGGCATGCAAGAACTGCACTTGCGGGTAAGGTTTTTCTGCTGTAGTTTTATGAGTTTGAATGTTGTGGTTGACTCACGTTTTCCATTGTGTTTTACGCAGTTTGAAGGATGAGGACGACAAGCCGGTTATGTCCGAGAAGGACCTGAACAAGCTTGTGTCTGGATGCGGAAACGTAATATTCCTCACTGCGTATTTATTATTGTTCATAAGTTCTAGACTAACGCCGGTATTTTTGTTGAATCCATCTTGTAGTGCTTCAAGGGCGATGCCTTCCGATGCGGTAGCTGCCCGTTCCTAGGCAAGCCTGCGTTTAAGCCGGGCATGGAGAAGGTTCTGCTGAACCTGGATAACTCGGACGATATCTAAATTCGCTATTGCCTCAACTTCAGCAGTTGAAGATCATCATCTGCCTGAAATGGCCTGAGCGATCCAGCTGGAGCAGTCGAGATGCATAGTGATCGTGCTGGTACAGTAAAGACGCACCAATAAGCCACTTCATTCACTGGTACTTCATTGTTGTTGCCATTTTTTAGTCTCCTTGACATCTTTTCACTTTTTTGGTTGTATGGCATGGATCCACAGCAAATTTCTATCGCGCTAGCTCGGCCACCTTGCTTTACCGCATATCAATCAATTGGGTCGTGACCTGCTCCATCCACTTACACTCAAACGCGTCCGAGTAGATTTCAACATGGCTCGGGTGGGTGTGGAAACCCGTCAAGTTGCAGTTTTGAATCAGCTGCAATCCGCTTGGCTCTGTCAGCCGAAACACCCCAACACTAATACACAGCAGCACAGGCAGTTAGCGCCCAATTATCTACTGGTACAGCGAAACAGCAATGTACTCACTTTTTGCGTGGGTCACTGGGGGCAACAACGATAGCGACAGCCTGGGCAGTTTAATACAAATTGAGGGAGCATGGGCATTCCATGAGATGAAGAACGAGCAGGGAGAACGGCATGCATGTACCTCTGGTAAAATTGATTGAAATCCACACTGGGTGTGAACATCGACAGATGACAGGAAACAATCTTGCTTTGGATGTGTCTGCATGCAGTCAAGTACCAACGTTAATATCAACGTACAAGAGTTCAGTCTCCTATTATGCACGAGGAGTCTCACATGAATCCAGCCGAGTGTCAGCAGCTCATTGCTGAAGCAAAAATCGTAGAGCTCCTCTTCGTTTGTCATAGTGCACATATCAGACGACCCCTTCACAACCAGCACACGCACAGTCAAATAAGCAATAATGAACCTTTCTCGTTGCCAACATACCTCTTGCTTCGGGATGATAAGAGTTGTGATAATCAGCTTCCGATCGTACTAATCCATCGAGTAGCATCCAGATTAGTTATGGTAGCTTCAGCTTATAGTTGCATGAGAGACTCACCAATATTCCCGCTAATATGCCACAAGTTTCGATCCCGTAAGGTGGTCGGTTCGTGTTTGGCGAAGCCAGTAATGTAAACTGAGCAATGATACCTGAAGGAATCTCAAGCGTACGGATCTTTCCACTGTGCAGCAGCATTAGCTCCAATCGTGCACGAATGTTATATCGCTCAATATCATACACATACCTTGTCAAATTGGCAATTGCTTCTTGTGATCGCTGACGACTGAGAGGCGGCGCAGAATAGTGCGTGTGAGAGGGCTGAGTAGCATCAGCTGTCATCCAAGATGCTTTACCCACTGTAGGGTACGACACTGTGTTGCTCCGTTCCTACAGAAATGCACAGCGTTAGCCAACCCCAACGCAACTGCCTCGACAAGTCCAAGCTCTCTACCTTTTGACGCGGCTTCAAAGCGAGATTGAGTCGGGGTCGAACCTCCGCGGGTTGATTAAGTGTGCGCATGTCTTCCTTATTCGCAGCCCCCGCTGCCTGTTCCTTTGGCTGCTCTGCATTTTTCTTGGCCAATCGCATTGCCTGCAATCGCGCTTCCAACGCAGACATGTTCGCTTGTTCGGTCGCAAGCGCCGTGCTTTGTTGCTGTTTTTCCTGATTTAGCGATCGTTCATACTCCAAATACTCGAGCTCTTCCGCTTCCATGCCATCCAAAATTGCGTCGAAGAGCTTGAATCCTTCTGCAGCTTGCTGCATGCAGAGTTATATACACCCTCATAAGATACCTCCACAATGCTCAAAAATCCAGTCTGCTACTGAGATGCCAACATACCGCCCGCACCCACTCGCGCTCCTTACGGTACCGAGGCAGTTCATAGTCGTGGTGGGCAGTGATCACCTTCGAGCAAAGTCTGTAGAACACAACAAAGGAGCAAAAAAAAATAGAAAAGCTACTTTGTGAGTCTTCCACCAGTTCCGAGAACTTCACATGCATCTTACTTGATAAACTTGGCCAGGAACACGTAGCTGCAATGCAAAGGCAACAGCAAAAGCATACACAATACTAGATAATGAGTATCTCGGTCTTCGCAGCAGCCAGTACAAAAAAAATAGAACCTCTGCACGCTGGCACTTACGCGTTATCCCAAGCTCCTTCGGCGAAGTACGTCTCGGACTGGCGGTAAAGCTGGCGCGCCAACTGATAATAACTCTGCAGGCGCAAATGCTGCTTCACGGGGTCTACGCGGCAGAATGGGGCGAGGTGCGCGCGCCGCGCCACCAACCGCTCGCTGACGTCCATCACGACCGCGCTCTTTTTCGAACTGCTGCGTGAAAGGTGAGTGCTCCTTCAAGCGCACTTAAGCGGGGACATTTGTCGTCCCATAATGAAACCAAGACAACATCATTTGATTTTCCCGAAAGATCAAGCATGGCGGGCGAGACCAAGAGCTTGAGCGGCATGCAGCGTCGTGCGGCTGGGTGAGTCACGGGTGGACGCATATGACAGCAGAAGGATCTTTGTAGCTGACGTTGGAGTTATTGTCTTCAGCAACCGCGCGCACAACCGCATGGTGATCCAGAAGCTGGTCGTTTTTTCGATCCTAATGGTAGTGGTCCCCTTGACCACGTTTTACGGTGTGCGCAGCTTATTCAGGCCAGGTACGCTGCCTGACTAGGGTCTGATTGTATTGGGTGGTGCTGTGATTGATGATGTACTGATTGAAGGAGCACCATACGCGGATGCATGGGGGTAAAAGGCACCTGTAAAGTTTGTATGAGCGATTTCATGATGTATTTACTTTGTTTTGGTATTGTTCGCTAGTGGGTTTACGGCTGTGCTCTCAGTAAATATCGTGATTGGACTCTACATTTTGTCGGCATGGAAGGAGGACGACGGAAAGGAGATGACCCCACCAGTGGGGCGGTTCGCCAAGGCGAAGGAGCAATAGTCGTAGCTAGTTATCGTGTTTTTTTTTTTGTTTGGCAAAGAATACAGCGTCACTCGAAATGCAAAACCACACGAAAGCAAGCTGCGATGTGATGATCATTGCAATAGATTACAACAACGTTTCAGTCGTATTCGCGTGGCATCAAAGCATCTACTGCGTATTTTCATTGCTGAAGCACTAGGCCAGACAATGTTCATTTTGTTTTGATTTGCTATTCGTATATCTAGCTAAGATTACATGAGTCGTAGCTACTTTAGTGCTCGACACCCCAAGCGTAGGTGGCAAACGACATGTGACCCATTCCCCATCCGCTGAACAGCTTCTCCGCCTCTGGTTTGCTCTCCTCCATGCCAGCGCCAGCACCGACGACAAACGGGACGAAGTGGTCGGGCGTCGGGTGCGCGAGTCTTGCAGCAGGGGCGTTAGGCCAGTTGATAATTTGATCGCCACGCTGGCTGTAGCTCATCTTGGACTCCGCTGTGAAGGTGTTGTCGAGCCAGCCCTGGAACGCAGCAGCCCAGTCCTCAAGCGGGTTGTTGGGGTCGCGGCTGGCACGCATGTTGTGTGTGGCTTGACCAGAGCACAAGATCAAAGTATCCTCATCACGGAAGGGCGCAATAGCCTTCCCCAACTCGAAATGTGCCTTGTTGCCCAAACGTGAGTTGATGGACATCGTGACGATCGGGATGTCTGCCTGCGGGCGGATAAGAAGCATCGGCACGAACACGCCGTGGTCAAAGCCGCGGTCCACGAGCTTGGCCTTGATGTTGTTCTTCTCGAGCTGCTCCTTTACTTTTTGAGCGAAGTCCGGGTCGCCCTTGGCTGGATACTTGACTTCGTAGGCCTCGTCGGGGAAGCCGTAGTAGTCGAAAATCATGTCGGGCTTGGAGGCGGCGGAGATCTCGAAGCCACTGCTCTCGGACTCCCAGTGAGCGGACACATACAGGATACGCTTGGGGAGATTCGTGCCCTTCGGGTAGAGCTTGTCGAAGGTGGTGGTCAATGTGCGGGCGGGTACGCTGCTCTTGCTCATACCGGCGAAGCCTGAAGACAGCAGCCACAGAGGACCGGGTCCATGCGAGACAGCTACGACTGGGTGGCGGAAGGCAACCATGGTTGTGTTGTGGTATCTATACAAGTGATTTGTGCGCTTGAAGGCGAATTGCGGAATGAGCGTTCTGTTGGTGTGGTTTCGTTATAGTCGGTGTATACTTGCTTGAGGCCGTTTTTTGTTCTGATAACGCTGACGGATTTGGCGATAAAATGTAGGTGATGGAAGTTCCAAGCTGGAAATTCCAGTCCCCGGAGCTTGCAGCCATCGACGTTCACAAGCGCCGACAATTATCTCTAGACGAACGAGACGTCTTGTGTATTTGTAGAGCTGCAAAACATGTGCATGGCTGCACGCTGCAAGTGACGGCGGCTTAATGTTAGTACTGCTCGCACAAAGTACTGTAGTACGCTATGAATGTATCCATTTCTATCCATTTAGAAATGATTGCGTGTTCAAAGACACGTTATCAAACCTAACCTATACACAATCAACCAATCATCGTCGCTCATAGTCAACCCGTGGCATGTTAATGTTTACCGAATTCATGCCGGTCCGACTCCGACTCGGAGACGGCTGCAATGGCAGTGCCATTACGTCGAGCGCAGCATGAGTTTCGCACGCTTCCTTGTTGCGCTCTGGTTCGTCACTATTCAAGCCGCTCCGACTACCCGCAACATGAATGCGTTCCGCCAGCCTGTCGTCGCCGTTTCACACGGTGCGGGGCCGCTCTGGCTGCTCGACGAAGGTGCCGAGGGACTTGACAAGCACTCGCAGTCTGCCAAGAACGTGGCGGATATCTTCAGCAAAATCTACTCGAGCGATGCCCAGTTGCCTAAGCGCATTCTCTTCATCTCAGCGCACTGGGAGGCGCGTAGCACCGGCTTGGAGATCTCCAAGTCCGCATCACCCGAAATGTTCTACGACTACAGTGGCTTCCCTGCTGAGGCGTACGAACTAGTGTACGGCGCCAAGGGCGACCCCGCATTCGCCGCACGAGTGAAGAAGCTGCTGGAGCAGAGTGGGATTATGTCCAAGCTCGTGGACCGTCCGTTCGACCACGGCACGTTTGTGCCCATGTTCTTGATGCGCCCACAGGCCGACATTCCCATCGTAACCATGTCTATCAACGATCGCATGCTCGATGCGAACAACCACTTCAAACTCGGCATGGCTCTTGCCCCGCTTCGTGACGAGGGCACGCTGATTATCACGTCGGGTCAAGCTACACACAATATGTACGCAGACTGGTTCCCTGAAGGCCACCCGATCGAGCCCTGGGCGCTCGAGTTTCAGAGCTGGTTGGACAAGACACTCTCGACAGCGTCTACACAGACCTACAAGGAGCGGATGGAGTCAATTGTCGCTTGGAAGAAGGCTCCGTACGCCTCGAAATGCCACCGCACACCGGATCACTTTACGACGTTTGTGGTTGGCGCGGGCGCTGGAATGGAGGAAGGTTCTCCTGCTGCGAAGAAGCTAAACGGTGGATGGGGACTCGGACATATGTCCTTCGCCTCATACGCCTGGGGAGTAGACTCAAATTTAAGCTATGCAGTCAAGGACGAGTTGTAGCGGAGACGGTAACGCAGACACCGTTTTTAATGTACTCTTCCTACTGTCTTCCTCGAAGTGTTCGCCAGCTAATTTGCTGCATGTATGGAGGTTTTACGAATTCTCTATGCTAAATATCAACAGGACTTGTCAAAGCATAGCAAGACTTGTCAAACATGACAATGAAGCCATCCAAGTTCAGAGCATAGAGAACCCAAGGCTCACAAGCCGTCCATGTAGCGCGCTCTGTCGTGACTAGCTTGGGATCTGTCATTACGATTGCGAATCCAACCAAGCTATTACGTGAACAAGTTCAACACCTGTACGACTAGCCCAGTTTCTTGCCGCCTTGTGGTGGTGCAGCTCCATGACGAGCTCGTCCCAGTCTCATTTAGCATTTTGCTTCCACCTCAACAAGTTCAATACCACCCGCCATCAATGCCTACCTTCCGTCACCCTGTCGTCGCCGTCTCGCATGGCCCCGGTCCTCTGTGGCTGCTCTCTTCAGGCTTCGACGAAATGAGGCGCGATTCTCGACCTGCTGCTGAACTGCTGAGTTCGCTCTTCAAGAAACTCTACCCCAAGAACGAGAACTTACCCAAGCGGATCCTCATCGTCTCGGCGCATTTCGAGTCTGACAGCAGCGGATTTGAGATCTCCAACGCTGCCAACCCAGAGATGGTCTACGACTACTACGGCTTCCCTGATGAGGCCTACGACGTCGTGTACCCTGCTAAGGGCGACCCTGCTTTTGCTCAACGAGTGAAGGAACAACTCGAGAACAACAAGATCAAGGCGAAGTTAGTCAACCGCGGGTTTGACCACGGCGTGTTCGTGCCAATGAAGCTGATCCGCCCCCAAGCAGACATCCCGATCGTCACCATGTCGATCAACTCGTACTTGAGCAACCTGGATCACTTCAATCTGGGCAAGATACTGACCACGTTCCGTGACGAGGACACGTTGGTTGTGTGTTCTGGTCAGTCGACCCACAATCTAAGAGGTCTCCACTTTCGCAGTCCCTCTCTTGTTGAGGGGACTAGAACATTCCAATACTGGTTGGACCAGACCTTGGCCTCGGAGTCAAAGCTCAGTGTTGAGGAGCGGACCAAACAGATTACGAACTGGCGCAACGCACCTGGAGCGAAATATGCGCATCCATCGCCTGATCATTTCATGACGTTCATTGTCGCTGCTGGAGCAGGAATGGAGGACAAGAAACCGGGAGCAAAACCGCTGTTTGGAGGTTGGGCACTTGGCCACATGTCCTTCGCAAACTATGCATGGGGAATGTAGAATTCTTGAGCGGAGCAGGAAATGTTGATGTTTATTGTATGGTTAATGTCAGCTCCATTTCATGTTTACACAAATTCTTCCGGGTGTTCTTCAAACACAAGAAAGAAATCTGCACCGTTTGTGCCGATGCAGCGCGATATTTGTTCTTTGTCTTCAAACAGGACTCGAGACTTGAGGCCAATCACTTGGATGTCCGCATCGGATGAAGCGTCTGACAAGAGACTTGCCCTCAACTGCTCTTTAAGAGATGCAACAGTCTTGCACGTGTCCAAGTTCACGCAGACTTCAACGAGCTGCAACAATTAATAGAAACCCATCAGAGATTATTCGATATGCCAACCACCCCTGTTGCAACCGTCATAGCCTTACCTCAGGAGATGTTTCAGTAGCAAACTTTAGTGTCACAAGTCCCAATTGTTCAGAATCGTTCACAGCAACGTTGGCAGCTTCGTCTTCATCATTTTCTACATTGGCCGTCTTTTTCGCAGCCCTCTTCTTAGTCTTCGCAGTAGCTGGATGTCGAGGTCTTTGTTCCGGTGATACATTTTCACGAATCTCTCTTGGTTCTCGTTCCTCCTCAGGTTGATTCGCAGTGTCCGGTGTTCTCCGTCGCTTTCGGCTTGAATTCCTGCACAAATTCTTCCACTTGTCCTGCGCGTATCATAGTTAACCTCGAGTCAGCGTTTCTTCGCAATAGTAACAATTGTACCAGTTCATTTGTACCTTGAGATCCACATTGGTCCGGTGACTCGAGAACACATCTTTGCCATCGATTAAAATCTTCTTCCACTTGCCAATGCCATACTTCTCCACTCCACGACGCAGAAATGTCTCCTCCTCAGCACTCCAGAACATCGTCCCGCGGCGTCCCCTATCTCAAATGATAATAAATAGTTCAGTATTGTCCTCTTTCAAGTGCATCCACCATATTTCTCACCTTCTAGGACGAGGCCGAGCCGTAGCAATAATCTCTCGGACTTGGTTCTCCTCTTCTACTCCATTTTCATCATACTGTTCCTCATGCACTTCCTGCACCTCTCCACCACCTTCAGTACCGCCAGTTTTGTCCTGTTCTCCCTGCTCATCGTTCACGTTGCCATTGTCGACATTACCAAAGTCCAGCTGCCTCGAGCGCGTAGACACGCCGTCGTCGCTGGTCTGTGAGCGGTCGGGTGTGCGCTGTCCAAGCGACGAAGCGATGTCCAGCAGAGATTGGTCCTTGCGTCGCCGTCCCGACGAGGTGACGGAGCTGATAGACGAGCGCCTGGACGTGGGCGTCACCATCGCTAGTAGGCACAATTTGAATTATGGGTACACAAATGACGATGAATAGTCTATATGGACTAAATCACAAATTTAGATCACCTCAACTTGTTGTTTACTCAAAGTCGTCGCGGGAATACTCTTCGTCGTCATCGTCTTCTTCCTGGTTATCTAAGGACATTGCATTGACAAGGCTGTCCAAATTGTTTGCAGGGGACGCATCAGCAATATTACCCTGGGCTTCATCCTCGAACTCGCTTGCGTATCCGCTAGCTTCGAGTTTGTCGTGCTGCCATTCTGTTGCGCGGGCGGGCGGAAGAGCATCTTCGTTAAAGTTGTCACCATCACAATCTCCTTCCTCCTCATCACTGCTTGATTGGGTGCGCTCTACTTGGGGTGACGGGGATGGTGACGTGACATGGTCCAAAGCTTGGATTTCACTTTCAACCTTTTCGGAGACAGCTTCTTCATCCCGTGTTACGTGATCTAATGTTTCTCCGCTTGAATCAGCGTCCGCCGCAACGTCCTCTGCAGATAGTACAGCAACATCATTCTGCGAGTTATTGTTGTAAAAATCTGCGTCGCTTTGATAGCACTCGCTTTCTTCTACTGCTATGTTGCTACCGGCTCCAGTGTCAGCATCACCTTCAAACGCTAAATCTCCCTGTGGCTGATCGGTCGAGTCATTCACTGCAAAGGCATTCAATTCAGTTTCCAATTCGACTCCCGGGGAAAATGCTCCAGACAGACTCATCGTATCTCGGTCGCCTTCTATTATCAATGGCTCTGGCTGGTCACTCTGCTCAATGCCGTTCGTGACGGGGTCTGTATTTCGACTTCGTCCGCGTGAAAATGTGAATCGCACTGCAACGATCTCGTTATCTGGTATAAATGCAGTTTGGCCAGCGCTTGAAACTGCGTCAATATCACTCGGTAATGGTTTTGCAGCGTTGGCGTAGATGCGAGGAGAATGTTTTTGCTGGCGCAATATCATAATGCGCCGATGATTGGCAGCACTTGGATGCTGGGCGAGTGCTTCAAAACCACCTCTACTACCGAGCAGAATCTGCCCCTTTGAGTCGCGGCGTCCCGAAGCTCGAGCGCTCAATGAACAAGAAAATTCTACGTATTTGTCTGAGTCTAACGCTGTTTTTTTCACGTGATGGTGGAGCGACTTTAGCGGCCTGGACCGGAGAACAGCTTGTGGTGAGATTTGAGCTCTGCGCAATTCTTGTTGAAGGGCATGTCTTCGTTTTTCTTGGGTTTTTAGGAATTCTTGAGTCCATTTACCATCCTTCTCCCATTCCCTGAAATTTAAGGTTGCTTTCGCACTTTGCAGACGTTTGTTAAGGGCCTAGAACATGTCACGAAGCTGATTAGAATCGAATGGGTACCTTCTCCAGCTAAAAAACAAAACTTACCTGGTTCTCTTGCCAGATTTTTCGTTGTTCCTGCCTTTTGTAGTAATCATGACTTACGTGGTGTCTCTGCGGAGAATCGTAGGTGGTCATATCACTGACGTTTCCGTTTATGGCGCGCTTCTTTGCTGGTGGTTTAACTGCTGGTATATCTGAAAGCTCCTGGTTAATTTCAAGCCCATCGTTTGTGTAATGATATGGAATACCTTTCCTGCTTCCATGAACGATCTCCTGTTTCGCATTACATGTACGTTGACCAATCTCTGAGTCGTGATTTGATGATGCGTCACCCTCGATCTCTTCTCGTGCGTTTTCTCCTCCACTGACGTCCAGCTCCTGGCCACCATTTAGATTAGGATTTCGAGTTATTGTCAGGATAGGATGCCGGGTTTTCATGGGACTTGACGGGCATCTCTTTTGAGTGTTCGGGTGATGGAACTGAGGGAGACGTGTCGATTTTGGAGACCTTGTGTCAACACAACTGTGAGCATTGGACACTCGAGACAGGTGGCTGGCGAGGTTTCTTGCAATCTCTCGAGTCCAAATTGTAGCATTGCTGTAAGGTTCTGCCCGTCGGCCGCGATCCATGGTTCAGTTGTCACTGAACCAACGTAGATGAAGCAGCAAGAGGTGGGTCGGATCGCCCTATACCAAGCTTGCAAGTCTTAAGCAAAATTAGAACTCTATGCGTTTTTAGGCTAAAAATGTGTTATGATGAATGCAGTGGCGAATGGGTTGGCGAATGTACAGGCGACGTACGAGTCTCCCGACGTGAAACAAGCCATTGCAGAGCCTGATCCCAGTGAACCCTCTCACGAGTACTACTGGTCTTGATCAACACGTCCTCATCTCGAATTTTTAAACGCAGTACACGATCTCCTTCGAAATGATCTTTTAGTAATGATTGAGTCAGGATTCTTTTCGAAGGTGACGAAGGGCTGCCTGGCTTGGCGAGAGAACGTTGCGGACACACTTCGAGCTGACTAACGAAAATGCGCTCAACTCGTGGTAGTTGACTTGATGCTTTTCTTCGAAATACAAGATAATCTCCGCTTGGGGCTAGTTGTATCTGGATATTCTCAACAACGTCGGGTCTGGCCTCCCAGATAACTCGAAACTTCGCTCCTTCGCGAAGCAAGTCGTGAAAAGGTTTCTGCGAGTCTGGAATTTGTATTTGAGGCTTCATCACTTTGGCTGCACCTGGTTTCTTTCGCGTCGATTGATAATCTAATGCTGATACTTTCTCAAGTGAAGTGCTGGCAATATGATAAACTTGGCTTCCGGTGACCTCGGGATATGTTTGGATGACCAAATCTAGGGCTTCCAACACGATTTCGTCTTGCAAGGCACGGTAGCTCTCGCCGCTATTTAGAACCAAGAGATCGAAAAAGCACAAGCTGCTTAACAACGTTTCCTCGTCGTGGACATGGCTGATGATCCGTTCGGCAGTGATCGGTATAGCGTTGTAAACTATCAAGATCTGGGCACACGCGATGTTCTCACTCAACGCACACAGTAGCCCATAGAGCGCTCGCTCAAGTGAATAGTTTGACCCTACATGCGCCAGCGATTCAATAATAGTGAATGAGCCTTTTGGCGAAATTGTTGTGCTTGTAGCGCTATCAATGGCGAGTCTCCCTAGTATTCCAATGAGTTTCTCGACGCACATCCCGGTGTTGTGTGTTTCCAGGCTGTGAATGGATTCGGCAAGCTGTAAGAGCCACATCGGCAATTCCCTCCATCCATGGCCAATTGCACGATCAGAACAAGCCATATTAACGAGACAGTCAATGGCCAGTTCGACTAAGGAACAGTCGAAATTCTTCTCCCAAATACGGTCAACAGTCTGCTGCAGTTCCTGAAGCCCATGCAAAACTTCAGCAGAGTCTCGTAGACATTCATCTTTTGTAAGACTTTTGAGTAATCGTAAGAGCGAAGCCAGCAGATGATTATCCCCTCGACTTGAAGAATTATCCAGCAAATCGAATATCAATGGTATAATGTCAGCTTCGAGTAGTTGAGTCAATAGCTCGAACCCCTTTCTTGATGATTCTCCGGGTAATACCGACACATGGGAATTCTTTTCGGGTTGCTTCTCAAACGATAAAACCATTTGATGCACCAGCTTAACGCAAATTTCACAGATTGAGGGGTTGTCTGGGTTCTTCTTCGACACTAACAGAATTGAAGCTGCAGCTTCTGCTGTCAGCAGTTGATCAACGATTTTTGGTAAGGTTTCACTGCGTGACGCCAAGCTTACCATCAGTTTGAGGCAACCTCTGACGATTGATTCATCATTGGCATGCAGTTTCAAACATGTCAGCAACACTTCAACAGCATCCGATTCGCTGAGGTGTCGAAGAGGGAGCTGTCGCTGCTCGATATACATGCGTATCAGCACCGTTACAGCTCTTTCCACCATGAAACTATGGCTCATGAACATGCGAATGATATCAATGACTGTGCAGATTGTGTCTTGAGCGGATTCAATAGCCACCTTATCGAGCTTGTTGAGGACTACCAATACGCATTTCAGCCAATTCCACGATGTTGGGCTGTTGCCAATGTAAGAAGCCACTGCACTGTTAAGGAGCGCAAGTATATCACCGCTGCGAAGTTGTTCGAATTCTTTGATTCGCATCACAATGATCAAATCTGGTAACGTAGCTAGGCTTTGATCGATGATCTCAAAATCTGTTTTCCAATGCACCAACAGCTCGAACAATAAGGGGACCATCGATACTGCTAGCCCGAATTCACCTTCAGTTAATTCTGCGCTAACGCTGTTGCAAAATCTGCAAAGATATCTTGCAAATGTCAGTGACGACCGGTGATGCAGCGAGCAGGAAGAAAGCAGCGCCGGAATGTCCAGCTGGTCATTAGATAACACGATCGTCGGGTTTACAAATGCTATCTGTTCAAGCACTTCCATAATAGTGCATATTGTTGTCGTCGTGATTGTATGGAGAAGAAGGATCTCACTCAGTGCCGGAACTAAGGCGGATACATAGCTGCGATTCATCGCCGTATTGGGGTCATCCAATACGAAGCTGATCTGGTCAATGGCTTCGCATAAGCGAGAGTATTCAAGTGGCTCGGTCGTGCTTTTTTCAGAGGTTTTCACATTCACATACGAAGTCTCACCTTTTCCATCTGTGCACTGCACAATTGTTCGACAACTTGAAAGAATTAATCTGCGTATTTTGCCTTCGTTTAAAGAGGACTTGCTAGTACTCGTATTTGGGCCAGAGACTTGTGGTTTCGGTGTTCTTGTTGCAAGTTTTTGCCGCGCAATGTACAATTGCTGAATGAACATCTTCACTTCTTCATCTGATCGTGACGATACAGGTACAATTTGAGACCTGCACTGCTGAATCAATGGCAAGCTGAAAGTGGAAGCATCAACAGCTAAGAAATATTCCAAAACGAGAGCTGCTAAGTGGGAGCGAGAAGATTCCACGCTAGTTTTGACAAGAACGAACAACAGCTGAAGAGCGAAGATGGAATTCTCATTCGACAGATTGGCTCCGAAGCCAGCGAGAAAACAGCAGATTTCAAGTGCCAAATGAGTGATATCTTCGTATTGGGAAGGAGCACAAATGACATCGTGCAGAATGCCAACCCCACCGAGGTCGGAGCAAACAACTGCACAATTTTTTCTCCTCACAAACAGCTTCAGTATTTCCAGCGCGCAACGCAGCATCTCATTCCCAGGTATTTCTCTCCATTTCCGTTGAGTAGTGTCACCAACTCTACCAGCAACGTTACGTTTTATAATCGAGAGAAGTGTGTTTAGCTCCATCTCACCAATACGCTGTGTATTGTGACGAATGCCATACATATGTTGAAACAAAAACAACATTATTTGAGCGCCATGGCTAGGCGCTGCCCGCGCGACTTCGAATAGGTGTAGAAGACCTTGCGGAAGATCCAGCACTGACTCTAGGAGTTGTTCTTGGGACCATCTATCAGGTGAAAGAATTTTCAGTAGCTCCAGTACACTGTCTACTTCTCCACTTTCCCACCGAGTGCCGTATACATCTCGAAGTGAAGAAAAACAGGTAAGTAGACTCTTTTCAAGACATACCGATCGATTCAACCCAGTCGTGAGTCTCTGTATCGCCTTGGACAGGACGTGAGTGGTGGCGTCAATAAAGAGCCACGCAGCTGCTCGGGATAGATACACCATCGACGCCAAATCGAGAAAATCAGCAAGCGCTTCATCCGATATACAAATAGGAGTAAGTAGTTTCCTGATACTGACAGTCGACTCCTCAATGGTGCTTCGTTCAGTTTCAGTCTTGAATCCAGCCAGGCAAGCAATCCTTAGGTGAAGGCTAACAACCTCAGAGTATTGCGAGGCTTCGAAACTTGGTGCTGCCATGAAAAGGTCGTAGAAAGATAATCCAGACTGAGCCATGGGTTGGACACAACCGTCCATAGCACCCCGTGACGTATCCAAACTAAGTTGACCGTACTTGAAGCTCAACTGAGCAATAGTTTCTCCAACATGTTTTATCACCGTATGTGAATTTAATATAGTGGCTTGCTCTGAAATTAGACGCTTGGTTTGCTGTTGAAGCTTTTCAAATAGAGAATTGCAGTCTACTTGCCACCCCGTTGTCTCTGACGGACCATCCACTATTGTTATACAATCTAGAAAACATTTCCACGAAATCACGTCTGAACTCTGAACAACCATATCAACGAGATTGATTAGCAGCGCCGATGGGTTCGATGATAAACGCAGCAACCTTTCCGCGTAAAGAAGGCCGTGAGACTGAAGTACTGCTCCAAGCACCACCAAACACCATTTTTCGCAGGATTTCTTTTCGGTACTTCCTACACCCACATGAATGTTGAACGCATGTCGTGTGGCTCGATGTTGAATAATAGAGCGCGCGTATTCTGCACCAAGTTGAATGCAGTACTGAAGTATAATACCGGAAGTTTGAAGAACTTCTTCCATTAACGCAAATTTGGTCATATCAAGCTTGGTGTTCAAATAGAAGCTATCCAAAGCTCCTAGACAAAACCGAACAAGCAATTCGCATCCATTGTGTTCGGACTGAATAGAAAATATCTCGTTCGAAAATGATAACAGAGTCGAGATGATTCCTAGCAGAGATACTGCAACGTCGTAACCATCAGATACCGCACCCAGGTGTGCAACATCTCCACGGACGAGCTCCCATAAAACACTTTGGAGTTCCTTGGTATGCGAGGATGCCTGAACTACTTCTCTGCATTGATTGCAGCGAAGGAGGTAGTTTAGAGCATTCAAGAGCTCCATCAACAACGCCGGTTCAAGAATCGTGTGTCCTGAAACTATTCGGAGAAGGACAAACTCGACAATAAGCGTGAGCACGCTTGACCCTTTGTCATCCAGTGCAGCTATCCATCGCATGGAATGCCACGCTGTGTCCTCGGCAAAATGGCACAAAGCGGCGTTAATCACTTCTTCTCGTTGAACTGTAGGAAAAAGCTGACTCGATAAACACCCCAGTTCCAGATAAAAGCCTGCTTGATCTCCCAACGCTTGTGCGTACTCGTTAACATTTTCAACAACTGAGGTGAGATAATCAAATAGTCCGTGATAACCATCAATCGTCTTCTTCCCTTGGCTGGAAAATAGCAAGGATTCCAGAGCTTTGAAATCTTCGGATATATCCATCATTGCGGCATTCTCATTTACCCCTTCTGTCGCGGTGTATTTATCCAGCCGGTATATCAGCCTTTTAATATAGCTTGTAGTCGCAAACTGCGCAACTGCGTTGTCGAAGAACCGTCGATTTACTTGAGCCGTGGTAGAAGGTAATAAAATGAAAATACCAGTAAGTTTTCCCAGTACTCCAAGACACCTCGAAACTAATGTGTCTGGCAGGGAATCCGACGCTTTCGATATTTCTTCTAGCACGCGAATGGCACCAATGCACTCTGATTGACTCAGCGTACAGCAACTTCCGTGTTCTACTGACTCGTTCAGGACCCCAAGAATCACTTTCATCATTTTGATATGCTGTCCTTTAGCTGATTTGCCTGACCGTTGTCCTTGTGACAAGATCATCAAGGTAGTGCTAAACAGCAGCTCTCGCGTTCTCGGTTGAGTGCAATCTCTCTGCAAAAATGAGGTGGCTACCGCGATCCACCGGTTTTCTGCTTCACTGCTGAAAGACATTTGGAATGTAAGTACAGCTTGGAGCAGACGACAGCCACTGTCCACCAATGATGGTGGCATATTATTCATTCGCAAAGCTTCCTCAAGACACCCAATAATGGCATCGTCTGCACCAGAGTCTCCCAATCGGCAGTAAATTGACTGTGAGTCAACCGCATTGTCCTTCGTTACAGGATCCATAACTCGTACCACGATGGGAGAATTCACAACGTTGCTCGCTGCATAAAAGCAGGTGGTGACGAGCTGAACAAATGAGCCGTCACTACGTACTATCAGCTCTTGTTTAGCGTAGCGTAGCGTGCCAACGATGCACCGAATCGCACCCTCGTCAATCAAAAGAGGAAGCAACGGTTTCACACATGCAAGAGCCCCTATCACACAGCAGCACGCATCTAGTGCTTTCACTGATATGGCCTGAGAAACGCAAGAAAAACGTGAATACCATGGACTGTTTCTTGGAAACCATAAACCATAAGTACATGTAGCACGTACCGAAGGATTGAACCTGCGCCCAATGGAGATATCAGCATGGGGTTCCAGAATGCTTATACTCCTAGAAACGTCAAGCTTGTGAGCAATATCACAGATTATCCACCGAGCAGTCGATCCAGCATCGTCTATAGAACTCCACTGGTACATGCACATTGCCTTGGAAACGACTTGTAGCAGTCCTCGGTCGATAAATGCCGCTCGAATACTGGCATTCACCTTCAGCATGAACTACAGTTAGTTGTACTTATAGAGAGGTATGCACGGTAGCAGTTAATAGACAGAGCCTACCCCTTACCAGTGCTACCTTGACGAGACTCAGCATTTCGGCAGTAAACTGTTCGTCTATCAACTTTGAGCGTATGACTCGAACAATATCTCGGATATGGTCATTCGATAGAAGAGTTTGGCTGTCAGATTGCCGGGACATGAGTATTGTCAGCGCCTTCACGCATTCCAACTGGGCCAAACAATTGCCTTCGAAAGCGATCATTGTCTCTGCAATCGAGCCACATAGCACTCTGGAAGTGATAGAAGCCAGTGGATGTTTTTAGTAAACTGAAAGAAACTCTGGAGTTGACGGTAGAAACATACGGCAAAGAAGTTGTTGGGCTAATGTCAGGTACGGACAGAAGAAGATTCACAACAAGGCGGGCACAGAGTGGTAGCTACATCCATTATAAACAGCGTAAAATGCCATGACATGGTTAGCAAGCTTTCAGCATCACATGTAAATTGATGAATCGCACCTGGTTATGTTTATGAAGCACCGACTGGAAAACGTCCACCAGGTTACTTCCTGCAAGCGCTTCGAGAAGTCTCTGGTAGCCATGACATACGTCAGTAACGCATATTTCGCGTTCACATCGTTTCTTAGAGACCTCACCTCGCAGTGTAACAAGATTTTCACCGGTGCTAGAAGGTAATGAAGTAGCACGTCGTTGTCGTCTTCGCACCGTTCGCTAATTGCTTCAAACCACTTGTTCATGCCGGTGCCATTAACTTGGATGTCGTTCCACATCTCATCAGGCCAATGAACCGACACGTAGTACAGCGTTTGCGCCAATGCCGTTTCAACCGCTGCGTTATTCAGCAATGATCCTGATGTAAACGCGTTAATAAGTACTGCTACGCCTCCATTGTCCAGAAACACTCGAGCTCCTTCTCTACAACACCATAACGCACACGTTGGAATCATATTAAAGCAAGTCTGACGTCAATCTTGCATGCTCACCTCCACGTTACGCCCAGCAAAAGCTTCATGGTAGCGTTTTGAAACGCAGTCGACCAGTCGTCAATGTTTCTGCCATAAGACCATGAAAGTCAGTAGCATTCGGGTAGCCCGACAAGGTTTAACCTGCGTACGATTCAGCTAAAGGGATAGCTAGTTCAACCAATCGCTTGAGCGACTGATGAACAGCAGTTTGATGCGGTTGTTGAATAAGGTTTTCTACGTAGAGTTTGTGGCTCTGAAAGGGAATGAACAACCGTTAAAAACATGTTAGAAACTCGAAATGCGAAAAAGGGTTATCCTGTAAATGAAATACCTCTTCGAGATCCATCATGAGCTGATAGTGATGAAGCACGGTCGCTAGAATTGGCGCAGAGTGTCCGAGATGGGGTATTCGAGAAGGTGTACCAAGAATCCTATATCGAATCATTAGTTATAGGTTCAACCGACGCGTAGAACGGTACTTAAAAGCGTACCGAAAGATAACTACCGCAGAAGCTGAGGCAAATGATCTGCTTATTCCAACAGGCTGTCGATAGCACTGATCCAACGTCTTCAAAATGATATTGGCGGGAGTAGCGGGCACAACAACATCCGGTTTCAGTTGGAAAAGTTGCTTCAAACTCAGCAAGCATTCCAATTGCACATCGTTATCTAAAGAGTTCGTGAGCTGTACAACAACTCATCGTTAGCACTGCAAACTACTTATGCAGGACATTTAAAAGCTTCAACCATCGCTTGTGCTGTGGTCGAAACAACTTGAGTCCATAATCCGTTCTCAAGTGACTCCAATTTCCCCACAAGCTTCGACAAGAGATTAATTCCAAGCTGAATGCATGCAGGCTCGTTTTGATACATCACACTGTGCACGACTTTGTCGAGAATAGCCAAGATCTCTATGACATCGCATTAACGCACAAATTCGATGTCAGTAAGGTCGGAGTGTTCTCAGTGCTTTAGCCAAACTTACCAGTTTTCCATAAAGCTCTGGTCATAACTTCATCCGCTTTGTTCATAAGCACAACAAGCAGCTCAAAACACGGGCGAATAAACGCGGAGGAATCTAAGTTGACTGTCATCGCACTAACTGTCGCCTTTAGTGTCCCAGTGTCTATAAAAGCCTGAATGCTGCGAGTGATTTCGTCGCCACTAGTGTCCCCATCGCACAACTCTTGGCGTAGTAGCTGAACACCACGCTGCACAACAGGGTAGACGTCCTGGTACTGCGCGATGGCATTGACGAGGGCCTCCATTCGATTTCCATGCACAAATGAGCCCTCCATTTGGGCAGTTCTCTGATCTTCATCTCCATCCCGCTCTGATCCTTGGCCGACGCCAATATCTCCTTCCATCACGTTGACAAATGACCTTAAACAGAGAAAGCGAGGTTAAAACGACTCTTCAAGTTAGGTCATATTTTCGTGCCTAACAAGCTCAGATGTGCTGCTCAATCGGAGCGCCAAATGACAGGAACCTCGTCGGTGCGGAATCTGTAGTAGAAACAAGAGCAGGCAACAAATAAGTTCTAGACACTAGCAAGCTACAGATTTTCAATGATTCACTCGTACCTTTGCGTGCAAGTAGCCTCCTTCAGTGGCGTGGTCTTTCCGTATTGGAATTCAAGAACTCCAGCTTGAGCAATCATCGCACCATTGTCGATACAATAGCGCTGGTCCATAGCGCAGACGCGTCCGTTGCGCTCTTTCGCCATAATCCCCATCATTTCCTGAAGACGCAAGTTGCATCCGACGCCACCGACGATAAGCACTTGGGATTGGCCACAGTGCGCCATCGCACGCTCCGTAATTTCCACCTAGAAAGCGCCAGCATCAGCTTGAACTCAAAGCAAGTTAACGCCAATTTCAAGGGGCTATGCAGCGTACCAGCATGGCGAAAATCGTCTCTTGCAACGAATAACACAAGTCCGCCTTGGTGCATTCTCCCGATTTGATCTTGTCGCTGCAGTTGCAAGAGCAGGCACATTAGCAACGCAACGCATGTTGCCAATAAAATCGAAAGAACAAATCAAAGTCCTCAGACATACTTGGCTTCCTTCTCGATGAAGGTTGAGATCCCCGAGAACGACACATCCATGCCCTTTACAATGTACGGCAGTTCAATGAACTTCTTGCCTCTGGATAGTAGTAGCACAGAATCAAGCCCAGACGTCAGAACAGTGAACAAGCTGTGGCGCTAATAACTCGTTCACATACTCTCTCGCCAGCACTTCGATATTGTATCCTGGACTTGGGTCATTCGACAGCTCTAGCACTCGAGCGAAGCGGTCCAGGCAGTTTCCAACAGCGATATCGATCGTCTCACCAAATATACGGTAGCTGCACAGTGTAAACAAGCGCCAACGAATCAGCCCTATACTTTAAAAAAAAATCCAATCAGCACCATCAGTTTCGCACCATTGCATCGAATAGGCGATGACTTGAGTGTTGCCGCCACTGACATACAGCACGACGGGGTCAGCAGCCTTGGTCACCGTCCGACCCATCTCAATATCTGCCACCATCAGCATTAACAGGCTAATTAGCATGGAAGAATAGGAATATTTTCATCGCGGCCCACGTACGTCCGACGCAGTGGTTGACGCCAATCAGCGGCTTGTTCCACAGTAAGGATAGCATACGCGCGCAGACGGCGGCAGAGCGCAGTGGACCGCCCATTCCAGGTCCCTTTGTGTAGCATATGCAGTCTAGTTGTTTCGGAGAGACGCCGGCCTCCGCCAATGCCGCCCGCACGATACCCACCACGTGGTTCTGGTGGTGCCAAGCAGTCTCGCGCGGCAGAAACCCCTGGCCTGGCGGCGTGATGTACGTCTTGCGTGGGTTGGACAGAATCTCCGTTTCACCATCGGCGCGGTAGCGGATGATGCCTACGCCCAGCTTATTGGCGCTTCCCTCGATGCCCATGGCGAGTACATCGCAGTCCTTCCGCATCGGTGGCGTCATGTTGGGCTTGTCAATTGCTGGACAAACGCTTTGCGAATTTGATTGGTCGAAATCCTACCCTGCCAGATAAAATATTATAAATGATAGGTCTGTAGAATGCGGTAATTGCGACCTTTCGTTACAAGATCTGCAACGATGTTGCTGGTGGCGGTGGTGATCGCGGCCATGTGCTGGGTTGCGGGCGTTAGAGCAGACTTTAATCAGTGTCTGGGGCTGGAGATGGCCACAATGCTCACCATCCCGTCGTGTATGGAGCTCTTTAGCACATGCCAGGTGGGAGTCAACATGCTCAACCAGAAGTTGGGCGATACTGCGTACAAGCCCGTTAGCCTCATTTCCGCTAGCGAATCCAAGACGTTACCGGAGGATAGTACCAAGATAGCTATGCTGGTGCAGCTGGCGCCACTTACCGACTGTCTCTCGGCTTCAGCGACGGCAAATGACGATAGGTGCGGTTGACACAATTGTCATTTCCTGAATGATGCAGTTATCGCGCTAATTTATTGTGCGTCGATCTTTCTGCAGCTGCAAGTTCGATATGACCAATGTGGAGTTCTATAGCATCCTGCTGATGCACGATTTTGGTGCCAGTTGGAAGCTGGAGGGCTACAAGCGTCACTCGCTGTCAGGTAGGCTTAGAATTAAAAAGCGGTGGATGTCTTTTGTGTTGCTCATTCTATTGCTTTTCAAGATGATGAGCGTGCGAAGATTGTGGAGGAATACAATAGCGGACAGTTCTATGGCAGCAAGCTTGCGATTGGCATTTTTGACGCGAACAATCTTCCCCTAGTGTCTGATTCGAAGGAGACAGAGCCTCGGAAACCCATAGCAGTTGTAGCTGCTTCTGTTACTGCTCTGTTTTGCTTCGGTTTGGTGTTACACCAGCGCAGACGCCTTCAGAATGGTTACGCACCGATCCACCTCTCGAAACGAGGTCATGTGCAAGGTAAAAAATCTCCAACTGCCAAAGATGTCCCTGAAGAGAGGTCCCTGCGCCCAGCTGATGCTACGGGTACTGGAGGCCAAACCTTCAAGCAGGAAGCTAACGAACGCTTTGCGGTCTAAGTGTTCATGGTGTAGGATCGAACTCAGCTTTGTGGTTGTAAACAAAACAAATGAAATTAACCGGCTTCACTGTCATGCCAGGTGAGTTTTTGCGTCTACTTCTTCTTGAAAATGCCAAAGTAAATCAAGAGCAGAATAGCGATGATGATGAACCCTGCCGCAATCGACAAGGCCATTCGCTGGCGTTTGTCTCGTGCTGACATGCGGCCAACGATGTTGCCTCCACGACGAGCCATCTCGTTCACGTCTTTCACCTTCGCGTGCGTAGCTTTTATCTTCTCACGATTTCGGTCAAGTTCCTCACCAATTGCAAGTGCTAACGCGAAGATACACGAATTGAGGTGAATTATTGTCCTATAGAAACATAAAATAACATGCTATTGACGTACCAACTTCCTCCGTGTCAGCAATTTCTTTTCGTGCGGCCGCAAGCTTGTCCGTTGTACCTTTCATCCTACAGCGCAGCAATAGTACCCGATCCGTTAGTTTTCTGGATATGTGAGCGCAATCACATAAAACTTTAACCAGCTTACTTGTTGGTAGCTGCTGCCATGCGATTGCGGTGCTCCGCTGAAGCCTATCATCGTCATTAAGCAAGTAAGCACAAAATAGTAACAAGATTAGCAGCCATCCAACTGAATCTATAGCATAGTATCCACCGTACCGCATTGCCATCACGGTCGCCGAAAAGTCCTTCGCGCTCCTCCTTCTCACGTATTTTCTTGTGGTCCGCCGACAGCGAAGCCAAGCTCTTCTTGTACTGATCCACTTTCTTCGAGAGTTCGCGACGAGTGGCTGCGTCTAGACTCCTCACCTCCAACTCCATCTGCTGAATCTGCAAAATGGACAACAAAAAAGCACTGGACGTCAACCTCCATCCTTGTTCTTCTTCAATGTTTTTTCTTGCCCTACCAGTTGCGTAGCTTGTGTCAGCAAGTCTCCCACATGCACGATGCTCGCTTTCTTTTTGTCTGCAACAACACAAGCAATAACAACAGTTGTAAGTTCACAATAATCCCATCTCCGCTCTGCGTCCGCCAGATCAGCACCTTTCTGGTCCTCGTACGACGCAATCTCGCTAAGTTTCTTGGAGATATCGCTGGTCAGCGTGCGATACTCTTCATCATAGCCGTCAAAGATGGTGGTCATCCTGCTCCTGCTCAAGCTCTGACTCGGGGGCGACTCTGACGGAGTTCCTTCAAAGGAAAATCAAGCCAAGAATGCAGGACTCTATTCTGGCCCGCCCTTTTTTTAGTGCGAGATGTGGCACACACCAATCATCAAATGAATGCCTAACAACGAGTACGTTTCACTCCTATTTAGGAGTATACGTCGAATCGATCCCATGCCGCGTGTCATTCTACAAGTTGCCGTCCTAGCGTGTACTTCGATCGCTCGAGTTGCTCAACTAATCACCTGAATAATGCGTCGCGGATTCTTGACTCTGCTCCTAGTGGCGCTGGCAGTACTGGCTGCTGTGGGCATGGCTGACACTGAACACGAGGAGGTGGCGATCGACGTAGACAGCGACCTGATTGTCGAGGGGGATACGCTTGAGGCACAACCTGAGACGGCCGAGACTCCGAGCGAGGATGACGCTGTGCCCGTGCACGAGATCGACCCGCGCTTGACGCCCGAGGCCATGGAGAAGGTCTTCTCGAAGATGTCGGCCAAGTGTCTTAAGCAGGTGCAGGAGAACCCGACGGACCCTACGAAAGTATCTGAGCGCTGTCGCGCCGAGGTTGGACGTCGGATCCAGCGCTACCTAGAGCGTCTGGATAAGGAAGAGAAGGGTGAGACAGAGAAGAAGACGGAAAAGACCGAAAAGAAGCAGAAGCGTCGGAGCCGCAAGAGCAAGAAGCAGACGCGTGCTCAGCGCGAGGCTGCCAAGGCCCAGAAGAAGGAAGAGGAGTATCAGCAAACGCTGCAGACCATTCTTGTCTTTGTCGTGACGCTCGTGGCCATCATCGCTGGCGCCATGTTCTACATCAACCGAAAGCTCAAGGCTGCTGGTATGTACTTCCCGGACCCAGATGCCAAGGCCACCTGCTGCAACTAAGTGTTAACTAGGCGTAGACAGTAACGTGTCCTCCGTTAGTATCGGAGACTTGCGTAGAAATGCATTTGCTAGCATTCAGTACATTTACTGAAAGCCAGACGTCTATGGATTGCCTGTACCTAGGTACTAGTATTTGTTGATGGTGCTATTTCTTCCCTAGAATCCGTGGCGCTATTAAACAACCTCAATGGAGCCGTGCTTGAATCCGTTCTTGGTTCCGTTTGAGGTGATAAGCGGCGATATTTCACCTTGCTTGGCTCCATTAATCGCACTGCTGGGATAAACCGGATCACAGTGTTCTGTGTGCTTTTCTGACAGGACAATGATGCCACCCACTGTCGTGACGATGCTGCAAGGGTAGACAACTAGTTGCCACCATGAGTTCATGCCCGAAATCTCGTGGAAGAAGATAACACCCGAAATGGAGCCGATGAGGATGAGGAAAGCCTGGTAAATCGCAACGAGATAAAGCGCGTCGTACTCGCGCAGACCTCGATCAAGGACGTAGATACCACCGCCTGCCGTGGATAATGCAGATACGAAAATGATATATGTCTCCGGATTCGACCAAATAGCTCCACCTTCAGCCAGCAATTCAACTGAGGCCTGAACAAACAATTTCACCATTGCATTTGTTTTATTAGAAACGTGGACGAAACCTGACAGCCATCAACAGTTACTCACCTTGAGGAAAAAGAGGTTGCCACCGATTAAACCAGAGAGAGCACCGAATGCAAACCTCCTCCACCCGCTCTTCTTGTCGTACGTGCAAATCATCCACACCAACTACAACAGCAATGCATTAGCTTCAGCACATCAAGGTATCACAATGAAATCGAAAGCTGCCAAAACTCACCACCGCCGCTGTGCACACAGCGAATACGGCGTACTCGAGGAAGATACGGCTCTGGAAAAGTGCAAAAAGCTCGGCGCTGTGGTGTGTCGGTGTATCGTGACTTCCCGAAATTCCAACAAGCACGCAGCCCAACAAAATGACTGCTGATCCTCTAATATCGTGTGTGGACACCTTCTCATTAAGTAGATACGGTGACAACACGATATTCCACACGACGCTAAAACCAGCCATAGGCGCCAAAATAGACTGCAATTGCCCAACAACACAGGGGTATGTTAGCATGCCACACAGGCAGCTGCAACAGCATAACTATCTCTTTTATCTCACCTGTGCTGCATACGCGTAGCTCATCGCATCAAATACGGGGTTGAGCAGGAATACGCACACGGTTGCTGCTGCCTTCACTGACAATGCCTGAGACGATGTGTGTGCCAACTTGAGCAGCACCTTGCCCAGCGTGCCGAAGAGCGTGGCGGTGAGCGACAGCGACACACCGATGACCCAGAGGTGCGACGCCATGGCTGCTTGGGAACCAAATATAAATATTGGAGACCTGCGGGCCGACGAGTGCCGCGATTGACGCACGCGAGGTCAAGCGGAAGAGAGCACGAAGTGACGTTTTTCGGAGCCAGCGTCGCCATACCTCGCACAATTGGTACCGATTGTGGAAGGGTGCTAGACGTTTTCTTGACTCTATTTTTGTATGGGTCTAGTTGAAGCTATCCTACCACTGGTTGCCTACCAGCAACTTCGACATTGGGTAGCAGCATGCAAAAGCTAAGTCGCACAAAGTTTCTCTTCATCCATTTAAATGCATCCCGACCTTCGAAAACATAGCTTCGTCTTCATGCTCATTATGAACATAGTGTTACCTTATCACCACCAAGGCCTGTCCTCTTCAAAACGTAACAGACCTATTCGTAGAGCGTGTGCTTGCTGCCGTTACGTGATATGAATGAGACTGAACTGGCCACAGAAAGCAAAGACCAACGACAACGGACGATGCGCGATGCTGCTTTCACTGGTAGTAGCGATCGACGGAGAATAAGACGTCAAACGCTCAACGATAAGACCTAATTTGACTGGATCTGCAACGCAAACCCACAAATATCATAAATGAAAGGCAGGCCCGTACTAAGAGCTGTCACAAACATATGAATGCCTGCACATTAGGCGAGCGGCTTGCTCAAGCGCCTTACACGGACGCGTGAGCTGCGCCGTTGGCAAAGGTGCCTTCCTCTTCTTCCGCATCGTCGACGGCTTCGGAGTCCGAATTGTCCAGAAGATCGTCGCCGTCATCGGTAGCATCCTGCGCTCCTCCAGACGATGTGACATTGGCTTCAACGTCAACGTCCAGGTCCGATGCGCTCAAGACCGAATCCAAGTTGTTGTCGTTCGACTGGGGTTGGCCCATCACCAGGCCAGCGACGCCGATGACGGCCGCCAAGCCGCCAATGATTCCGCAGATGACAACCACTGGGCCGTACGCGTCAATGAACGACTTCTTTTCCGTTGAGTCAGTACTGCTGAGCTTCGTCACGAGCTGATTGACATCGTTGGCCGTTCTAGTGACCTCTTTCTCGTCCGGCGTGGCGGTTTTCTTGGTTTTGTCCGTCGTCTCGCCACCTGTCGACTCCGTGCTCGAGATCTTGACGCTTCCATGGTTGTACTCGACCACAGTCTCGTCCGTTGACTCCTTCTTGGAGGGCTCCTTCTTGTGGTGGCCCTTCGCGAGCTTCTTCCCGGCCGAAGCACCCTTCGACTCCATGCGGACGGTACCATGGTCATAGTTACGCACTGTCTCGCCGCTTTCCGTTGTTTCCTCCCCTCCATCCTTCTTGTGGTGCTTATGTGAGTGTTTTCTTGACGGGGAGGCGTCTTGGAGCTTGGGCTGGGAAGCTTCCTCTTTCGGGTGCGCCTTGATGTGCACCTTCACCACCTCCTCTTCCAGCTGCCGCTGGAGCGACACCGTTTCAGCATTAACACTCGCACCAGGGGCCTCTGACAGGAGAACGACTGCCACGCACAGCACCGCCAGGACTCGAGAAAGCACCATCGTGAAACTGGATCGCTAGCAAATTTTACACTGCCTTCCGCCCTTTGGCTTCTTTCGATTGGGTTTGAATGGGTTACAACACCTGATTTAAACGGATTTCACGGGAAAAATGATATCAGAGGAAGACACAACTGTGAATGCTACAGTGATCATACATTCTGATGCCATGCAATTCTGCAGTCTACAAACTTTAACCGTATGCTTATATGTCATGCATGGGTTTATTCTGTTGGTTGCGCTGCCTGCGGCGCTACTGTGCCCACGCGTAGGTCGCGTAGGATAGGTGGGTCTCGGCACCCCAGCCACCGTACAGCTTCATCGCCTGAGGGGCCTCTTTCTCCATGCCGGCTCCTGCAGCGACCAGGAATGGCATGAAGTGGTCCCCTCTCGGGTGTGCCTCAAGGGCGCCGGGTGCGGATTCCCATGCAAGCAGCTTCTCTTGCCGTTGCGCGTACGTGAGATCCTCCTGTTCCTCTTCATCCCTAGTTAGTACCGAGTCCAGCCACACCTGGAAATCCAGTCCAGACTGTGGAATGTCATCTCCCTCTCCACGCTGGCCATGCGTCGCCTGGCCAGAGCAGATAATCAGTGTGTCCTGATCTCTTAGCGGAGCCAAAGCTCGACCCAGCTCGAAATGTGCCCGTGCATTTAGCTTCCAGTTGATCGATAGCGTCACCACCGGGATGTCTGCTTGGCGACGGATCAGCGTCAATGGCACGAACGCTGCGTGGTCGAACGCACGTAGCACTTGCGTCGCCTTGATTTTACTTCGCGACAATAACGTGGCTACCTCATTGGCAAAGTCGGGGTCGCCTTTCGCGGGGTATACCACCTTGTACGCGTCCGGGGGAAACCCTTCGTAGTCGAACAGCATTCCCGGGTTGGGCAACTTGGAGATCTCAAACCCGATGCGGTATGTCTCCCAGTGCGCTGACACCAAAAGAATACGCTTCGGCTCGTGTGCTCCACCCGGGTAGAGCTTTTTGAAGATGGACGCAACGTTGCGAGCTGGTTTGCTTGAGCGGCTTTCCGAGCCTTGTTTGAGCAGCCACAGCGGACCCGGCCCATGTGACAGAGCGAGAACTGGGTGGTGGTAACTATCGTTGTCAGAGCTCATCGCTAAATGAGCCTCGGCACCTGCAGATCAAAAATTGTGAAGTCCAGGATGGAATTGCGCCGCACACAGGAATTGTCGCTGTTCACTGCATCAATGAACAGAAGCCCGATCGATACCCTAGTTAGGCGCTATTTTATTGGTCGGCTCCAATTTGATTGCGTACTTCCGCTGAGTTATCAAGTGTTAGCACTGGCAACGTTGGAGCTAAAGTGTTGTTGATCCGGTGCACTAGCTGGAAGCGAAGAGGTGAATTTTCTCCGTAGTCGTGGTGGTCGGCTTCAACAATCCGTACACGACGTCACCTGAAAGATGTAAGGGTGTATCCTCTTCGTCTTGATACCTTGCTTTCAGCATCTGGACGCCACCGGAAAGTTAAATCGCAATGCAGATCACTGCAAAGTGTTATAACACGCCGTCTACAAAACAGCATGATTGCTTACCCGCTTGATGCCGCCGATGGTTGATTCACGGGTCTCATGGTCTCTCCACACGAAATTATCGCCGAACTCGTGGTAATAGCGGGTGTCTTGCAATTTCAGAGTTTGCTATCCGTCAAGCATCACAATAAATGAGCCATGGATGGAGTATCCAGGAAACCTTCTTGAGTTGCTCAAAGCTCACCTTCTCGTCGATGCGGCAGTAATATCTGGACAAGAGCAAGAACCCGAACTCCATCACTCGCTGCAGGATGCAAAAATCTCAGTTAGACAAATTCAATCTGGTTACATAGCACACCACTATTTACCACTCGAACTTCGACGTAAATTTCGCCCAAGTCTCGAATGTCATCTGGACATGCCACACGTTAACGTACAACAACGTAAAAAAAGAACCCTACCGGGTACCTTCGAAAAGCAGGACACGTTCGTAGAACAGAATGGCCACTTGCTGCTGCAATTTGTCCAGAGGTAGCGTATCCGAAGTTTTAGTGATCTTCAACGAACACCGCTACATGTATGTGCACACACCCCAAGTGATGTATCAATATATGCCGTATAACAGTAGACACCCAGGTCCTCCAAGCGCAACACCTTTTGCGCGACGGTCCCGGCATAGGTTGTACTGAGTCAAGCACAACCACGAGTACCCTTGTCAGCACTACATTTGATTGGTTATCTGTTGCTCCTTACCTGTATGTGAAGTCAAATGATGATGGTTCCCATTGATCGCTGCGGCGAAAGGAAAGACGGAGTGATCACCTTGCCTTCACAGTTTGCAGACAACGTCCGATAAACCACTTACGCTTCTTGTTTGTGGTCCAGCATCCACGTATGCAGTGCCTCCTTAGCATCAAAGTGGATCGTCAAACCGCGAGCGGGGTGATCAATCTGGAGGGTGCTGTCGGCGAACACGACCTCGGGCAGGGGGATCGCGGGGCGAAGGCCAAGTTCCGAAACCAGCTCCTCGCGCTGCGCTGAGCTCATCGCTGGCGCTTTGTGGCAGGAGAAGCGCCATCCGCCGACTTCGCACGCAGACTCGGTAGGGCCATGGCGAACAGTCGTCGTCACTGTCGTTGTCATGCTTGTTGTGCGATTCAAATGTAAATTAAACCCAGGAATCATAGGGTTTTTATCTTGATTTGCACCAGAGAAGGTGATCCGTGGGCGAACCCGCACATGGACTTTGCGGTGGAGAGCCTGCATGTAAGCTCGCTGGATAGCAGCAGATTACGGCTCCACGGGCTCAAGCGCAGCGGTTGCAAGCAAGCACGCAAGAAATCAGAGTCGTTTACTGAGGGGTGGAGTAAATCCGCACGCTACTGATTGCCATCGCTCGGTGATTCAGCGTTGGTTATTAGGCGCTCCTGCGGCACTTGCTCATGGAAACGTATGTGTTTGTATTGGCTAAGGTGCCTGGCTGACGTTACGCGGACTGCCTGCAAGACGCGAGCATGCTGTTGTGCCATTTAAAGCGCTAGGTCGTGGCGATCACCAAGCGATTTGTTACATGTAGAAAGATTCATGTGACGGACGGCGTGCCCGACAGGCGGCATTGAACTACGTGGCGAGTTCAAGCTGCGACGGCGCCAGTCGCCTCGAAAAGCGCAGTGCAACCGGTTGAACAAGGTGGCTACACCGCGGACTCGTCATTGGCCTCGTCGAGTCGTAACCGGGCCCAATTTTCTTAATTGGGTCTAATTTTGTGGCAGTAGCAACGCCTGTTTGGCGTTGAGTACTTCGAAGTAGAACCGAACTCCATGGCAACCGCTGAGTAGAAGAACACAGACCATTAGGAAGAATGAATTCTCTGAGCGAAACATTCCAACTCATGCAGAACCATGTATAAATAAATGCAAAGTATCAGAGGGCAATCCGAAAAATACGTTTTTAAATTTGTGAGCCATAGTCACTTTACTGTAATTTAGCCGTCCTGCTGGGCCTGACATTCGGATACATCATTTTTTGATGAAGCCGATCTTGCAGGGTACGTGTGCGCCAAATGGTGCACTCCTGAAACTTGGATTTTGCTTTCAAAATTTGGGCGCTCTAGCTAAATTGACGGTTACATAGTACAGCAGGCTGGGTTACCGGTACACTGGAAATCCAGGACGCGACGTTAATAACTGCGTGGTCGTATGACGAAGTGGATGTCCTGTCCTGGTGCTAGTATCAGCTTGTGATACATAGATTACAGCAGTTTAATTGCTAGAGGGTCTACCAGTACAGTAGCCTAGAAATCTCGTATCAAGCTAGCGATTGATACACTGAGTTTGAGAGATCCGCCAGAATCAGCTTTATTTAGTGCAAGCTGAGCGGGGCCTCGCAAGCGGAGATCTTTGTTCTCTTTATTTAGTATTTACGCTACCAGAGTTGTAAAGCCTCATAAAGCACGAGATCAAAAAAAAACGATAGTTTGGAGGAGTACCCTTTTGATAAAAGGTGTTTCCAAAATGGTCCTTTTTTGTCTCGCTTCATCGATTTTTCCGCTCAATGCACAGATATTGTCCCGATTAGCCAAAGCCCAGTTAATACGAAATGTAAGTGAAAATTGCCGGCTCTATTTGTTCAAGCGCTTTTCTCTGTCGTGATGTGGCGTACCTAGCATCAGCTGTTGTCGAGTCGAGTCGCACCGTCCTCGAGTCCATAACGGAGAAGACACACAGAGCCGCATAAGCCGAAGAAGCTGCTGCGAGCCAAACCTGCAACAGAGCACCCCCCCCCCCCCCCTCACTTCCACACCAGCCGGATTCGGCAAAGAGAGCGCGAGCACGACAGCAATTGACAGAGGAAAGATGACGGGCGACGGAGGCGTGGTCGCGCCGCGTAACGTGTTCGCAAAGCTGCCTTCATACAACCCCTTCGTGGGCACGTTTCATCACGCGCCAAGGTGCGTCCTGCTGGCTTGCTGCAGTTTTGTCCTTCCCGTTTTGCATCTTTTCTTCGCGTGGGGCTAACCTGCTGTATGACGCTTTCTATGCGACTGCAGCGCTGGAAACCGTGGCGCCGTCTACTTCTCGAGCGATATCGTTGACATGGCGGAACTCGAGGAGCGCAAGAAGTTTCGCCACCACCCGCTCACGGGAATTTTCCACTCGTTACCGGGTTACTACGACCCGCTACACAAGCTGGCGGCCTGCCGTCGTGTCATGACGGCCGAGGGCATCTACTCCGATACAGAGTCGCTGCGTTCCTTTGTGGCTATGGACATTACGGATAACGAGGACTTCGCGTCGCTCCAGCAGGCCTCGCAGATGAACCGCATGTACAGTGACTCTCGATGCATTCAGAACGCAGACCTCATGTCGCGTCCGCGCCGCTTTAGTGATGGCGACGCTGACCCGTTCTTTAATGGAACCAAGACCGGCTCACCCAACCACAAGAAGGACGGCAATATCGAATACCACGATGAATCTACGGATAGTGATGTGGACGAAGACCTTGCTGCTTTGGAGCATCAAACACCTCGCTCGCTACCGTTGAATATCCTATCGGTTACGGACAAATACGACGTCCCTCCACCCGTTGGAGCCTTGCCACCTCGACGCACGCCTTACAAGAAGGCGAGGAAGTCATCTGGTACGTCTTCCACTAGCACGGACAGCGAAGGGCTGTCTCCGGTGAAATCGTTCATCACGCCGAGCTATGAGCGCGCCGAGCTGGGCAAGTCTGCGGGCTGTTCGGAGTTAACCGACGGTTTTATCTCCACGGGTAAGGGCATTTTCAGGAAAGTTGGGTTACGTTCATCACTACACGAGCGACCGAATGACAAAGACAAGAACAAGCTCAGGACACCTCCTAAACTGAATATTCAACGTTCACTGAGCGAGGGAGACTCAGACGACGATATCAACAACGAATACACGCAGGCAGCACCTCGTATTCCTGCGAATCCGTTTGTAGCTAGACGTTTGAACGACGGTGATGAACTGCGTATCATGGCGATTCACCGTACAGGACGTCGCGACTCTCAAGCGCTTAAGAATGATCATGGTGAAAGCGACAGTGAGGACGAGTACAACCACCCAAAACCGTATTTTATTCACGAGAAGGCTGTCACTGAGCAGTATGAATTGGTTGGCGAAGATCAGTTGGGAGATGGTTCTTACGCTGTTGTCAAGCCTGCGATTCGTCGTGTGAATGGAAAAGAAGTCGCCATTAAGCAGATCCACAAGCGTTTCCTTCGTGACGAGGCTGCCAAGAATGCTGTGAGTCGTGAGATCGAGATCCATCTCCGGTTGCGTCACAAACACATTGTGCGTCTATATGAGGTCTATGAGACTCCGGATTTCCTGTACTTGGTCATGGCGAAGGCTACAAAGGGTAATCTGAAGGCGTTGATGCAGAGAAAGCGTATGCTTCCCGAGGCACTGGCAGGAAAACTATCGCAGCAAATTGTCCGTGCTGTACTATTCCTCCATGATATGGGTGTACTGCACTGTGACTTGAAGCCTGACAACATTTTGCTGAGCGATGCCAAGACAGCGAGTCTAGATAACGGCGAAAACTCCCCTACCATGCGCCGCAATTCTCCCCCCAAGTCGACTCTGGATCCTCATGCTGATGTCAAAGTCAATGACTACAACGTCGAGCTGTGTGACTTCGGGCTGTCTGTGAAGGTGCCGGATGTTCGCTTCTTCAAGCTGACAGGTGACGTTCACAAGGTCCCGTTCACAGGAGTAACGGGTACTTCGGGATACATTGCTCCTGAGTTGCTGCAGCAGCAGTCGTACGGCAAGCCGGTGGATATGTGGTCGGTGGGTATTATTATTTTCGAGATGTTGACCGGATACCAGCCATTCTACCCGCCGCATGCTTGCATCAATGAAGACGCGGACTTCTCAGACCGTGTGTGGAAGACGATCAGCGCCGATGCCAAGGACTTAGTTGAGCGTCTACTGGAGCGCGATCCCGCTAAGCGACTAACAGCCGCTGAGGCGCTGGCACACTCGTGGTTCGAGTCGGCCATGTTTGCCATTTAGATGCGCCATTTCACTTGGGCCCGCTCCTTCTGAGCCAAGCTGCGAGGAGCGATGAAAAAGAGTAACACGTTTTGGGTTATAGCACAAAGTACAAAAGAAGAGTATACTGCGAGATTGCCAATTTTCAATTCATAGTGGTTGCTCTGTTATGGCGTCAACCCGCTGATAAGAGGATCTGACGCCGTGTTATTGAGTCTTCGGTCTCTTGGCGCCTTTGTTATCAGCCCACTTGAAAAAATCGCACCTCGCATCAGGATTCCCCTTCTCACCCTGTTAATGAAAAACACATTTGTCAAAGAACATACATGGTGTTTCTCAGATAGAACTCACCGCTGGTTTAGTGCAGACGTAAAATTTGCGACCCCAATTCTCGTTCGTCTTCAGAACTGATCGAAGCACAGTCGGTTGACCACAATGGCATAAAGGTGTTGGAGGTGGCCGGCCATTAAGAACCTGTGCCCATTCTAGCTTTTCTTTTTCTGCTGGTTTCCGATTTTCAGACGTCTTCACAATTCGTACAGACTCAGAAAACATTCTGTACGTAGAGGATTCTTCACTCCAGGATACTTCACGATATGAAGGAGCCTTTCGTTTAGTGCCTGAATTACTGAAGAACGACGTAATTGACTGCTGGCCACGTTTCTTCGAGCGTAATGAAGAGCGCACTGGAGACGTCACGCTTTGTCCCGAGAGGTTTTCAGCACCAACACTGCGACTTTGAACGACAAACGACTTGATACTCTGTTGTGTGCCTGCGAACTCCGCGAATTTTTTGGCGCACAGTACTGCAGTAATTCCAATGTTGGTACTTGAATCTGTTTCTAACTCCACCGTGCACGACATCGCAACCGGACAGTGATCAGATCCAACGCGTTCTGCGTCAATACTATGCATGGAACACCCAGCAAAATGTAAGTAGCCAGTATATCACCGTAATAGTCGGCGGCGTACCTGCATGTAGATACACATTCGACGAACGTGGGGTCTACTAGAATATAGTCAATTCGGGTTCCATAATTTGTTTGACGCGCCCCTGTTTGAGTGTTCCAGCACTAATTTTCAAAGGACGAAAGGCAGGATTGTTAGTACGCTACATCTAATGTCTCGACTGAAAATAATATATACGTACCGTGAAAGCTTTAGCCTGATCAGGGTGAAAATGACGGTACGTGTCAATCAGTTTGACTCCAGTTACTCCGGTGATTTCGTCACGATTGGGTTCTGAAAGAGACGTCTCATCCGATGATCCAAGAAATGAGTCCATCCACTTTCGGCAAGGGTGATCTCCAAAAGAATTACCGTCCGATCGATGCGCTTGCGGGTCGCAATGGTCAATTTCTCGATGCGCAATATTAATATCTCCCTGCATTCAAACGACAAGTTGGTCCCGTGCATTTTCAAACAGTTATGCAAGCATCATGACGAACCACAACAACAACGCGCTTGTTTGCTGCTCGCAGAGCATTGACTCGGTCTTCTAGTAGCGCATGGAATTGGAGTTTGTATTCCAGGCGATCCGAGGACGCAAGAGCGGGACAATAAGTATTGAGCAGCACAAAAGCTTGGTGGTCGGTGATGATACACCGTCCTTCAGACTCCAGATCATTGACCAATTTTGATGGAAGCTGGAATATAGCGTAATAATAAGCGCAACAACGTCTATCAATTCGAGGTCTTGCCCTAAGGTAAGCAATGCAGATAGCTTACCTCGTTATGAAGAGATCCGACGTGCCCCACGTTGTCCTTAGTCTTCCAGAGCCCCGTGAGCCCTTCTTCAGCTGCTACCGTTGGCAGGTCGCTCTTAACAAACGTCACCACACCCGAGTATCCACCTCGATGTCGACAGAACGAGTAGAAAGCATCGAATCCTGGCGTAAAATGACATATTGGTTTTAAACACGTCTTCGGTTGCATGGACTCAAGTCGTCGGGCTCACCTGGAGGCCGCACCAGCTCTTCGTCAAGTTCCGAGCGCGTCAACTTCGATTCTTGCAGACAAATTATGTCGGCTTCGAGACTCTCCAGGAATTGCTGCAGATTCTGCTCCAGACGCTGCAGAACCGCACGCAGCCCATTGACGTTCCAAGTCACAAGTCGCAGCTTCCGCTTCATCTTGTCAAATGATTGTCCAAGTAGGTGCGATTATGTTTTTGTCCAATAATAGGCATACTTTATTTTCTTATCACCCAATCACAACCTTTGGCGCCGTTTCCTGTTGCGCGCGCATTGCCACTAAGGCATTGTGTCCATCTTCGTTATGAGCGTCGACGTCACTGCCATCCGCGCGGCCTTTGCGGCCTGCAACTTAGACCTGGAGGATGATGCAGCCAGCACGTGTGTGTCCATCTGCACGGAGTTCGGGCTGAGCTCGGACGATATGGCGGCGCAATGGGATGCCTACTCCATGAACCAGCAGCTCTCGGGAGCCGCCAACTCCGACGGCCTCGTGGCCTTCCGCTCGCACCTCAAGCAGCAGCAGCAGGTCAAGGCTCAGGAAGCAGTGCCCACCAGCGCCTCTCAGAAGAGACGTCATTCCAAGACACCAGTGGTAAAGCGTGAAGCGGACAGCCAAGACAAACTCGAGTCGTTATACAGCATGAAGTCGCCTGAGGGCAAGCACGCGCGTTCATTTTCCAGCCCAGCAGGAAGCAACAAGGTGCAGCGCAAGGAAGGCATGTTTTCACCCCCTTCCATGCAGTCTCCGCCTGGTAGTAGCTATGAGAAGCGCACAGACGCCGGCAAATCGATGACGGACTTCAACGCTCACTTGAGGAAGCAGATCGAAGGAATGGGAGCCAACACAGGGAAGCCTGTCGAGGTTAAGGCGCCCTTCCCGTCCCGTAATTTAACTCCGAACTCTTCGTACATGTACACGCCGTTATTCCAACGTGCCATAGCGCTGGATGAGCAGCTTGTCGAGTACGAGGAGCTTGTCAAGGAAAAGTTCAAACTAGAAGAAATCAAGCCAGTTGGAGACCCCTCGCCGGCACAAGTGACTGTAGTCGGACGTATCGTGTGTGAGGCAGCCGAGGGCAAGCTGAACCCCAGTGTCGTGCAGGTTGAAGGGTCCAGGAAGACTTGCGGTGGCCAGCGTGTGCTTCTCGACTTGAGTGCAGTCCCGAACTTCCAGATCTTCCCGGGCAAGGTTAGTTCTGCAATATTGTGGTCATATTTGCATGCAAATGGTAAGCTAACGCCATTGAAGATTGTTGCGTTGAAAGGTGTCTTCCCAGATACCCGCTCGCCGTTGGCAGTGAAGAGGTTCCTCGAGGTAAGTTCTGCCGCTCATTTTCTTGCATTGAATGTCATCTTATGCGGGTGCTTTTACTGTTGGTTTATAGCCAATTCCAGCACCACCTGCTACGTCTTCCCCAGCACGAATTAAAGAAATCCAAAGCGAGCACGGGAACCCTGTTCGTGTACTCACTGCTTGTGGCCCGTTCACGACCACTAGCAATGTGGACTACCTGCCCCTGAACGATTTGCTACAGATTGCAATTGACCAGAAGCCAGACGTACTCATTCTCGTAAGAAGAAATTGCTGTTGCTGATAGCATGGATGCGTCATTTATTGATACTCTCTGATGTTTTAAGGTGGGCCCGTTCATCGATTCGATGCACTCCATGTTCCAAGATGGACTGGTCAAGTACGATGGCATGATGCTGAGTTTCGAAGAGATCTTCCTGTTCAAAGGTAAATCGCTGCTAAGCGAGTGAAACTCCTCTACTAACCGTGGCTGCTGTCAATGTATTTTATTCGCTAATAGTGATGACACTACTGAACAACGTGCTATCACGAGACGAGCGGATTCAAGTTGTGATTGTTCCATCTTTGAGAGATGCCAACCACGAATACGTGTACCCTCAACCACCACTGAACAAGAAGAAAGCGTGTGAAGCCTTCGAGGTTGCTGATTATGCTAAGGTTAGAGGATTATTTGACTTTTGAAAACCATACTCGATTCTGGGTCTAACTGATTTTGTAACTGCAGCGCGTCCACTTCATGTCAAATCCTAGCACGTTCTCGATCAACGGAGTCGTGTTTGGAACGTCCGCATTGGACGTCGTGGTGCAACTCAGCTCAAATGAGCTTTACAGGTCAGTTTGCTCACACATATAGGTATATATATATATTGTTGAAAAATACCGTTGTTTCACTTTAGAGCTCAAGTTCGCGACCAAAACCGACTTCTCCGTCTGTGTGAACAAGTTGTCGACCAGCGAAGGTGCGCCGTGTACATATGCATGAATGTTGAAGCTTGCATTTCGAGACCCTTAACACGACTGTTATGCTCTGTTCAAATAATAGCTTCTACCCAATGTTCCCTCCACCTCCGAATAGCGAGGCGCCTATCGATCTGCGGTATATGAAGCAGTTCCAATTCGAGCAAACGCCCGACATCCTGCTGCTTCCTTCAATTCTCAACCGTTTTTGTGGGGTACGTCGCGCTAAACGAGTTTTTCATTTGTTTGCTTAGACGCACAATACTCACTTTGATCTTGTTCATCTAAAAAAAACAACAGCGCGTGAAAGATTCCATCTGCCTTAACCCCGGTCAGCTATGCAAGGGCGAGTCCGGTGGCACCTTCGCTCATATCACCATCCTTCCTTTGTCCAACGACAAAATCGAGAGCGCAACCGATGACAAGTGCGCCCACTTCGTGCCAGACCGAACAATTGTCGAGATCAAACGTATCTAGACAGTAGAGGAACGGATCGAAGTTATTCGACGTTACCTTATCTGGTGGTTATATACTTGGCGATAAGCTCCTTGTGCTGCAAACGAAAGTATCAGTAAAAGTAAACCAGGACGTTAAAGGCCACTAGATGGTTCCTGACCCGCCAGTTGGATAGCTCATTTGAGACGGCGTCAAACAAAAAGTGCCTAATCAACCATGAATTAAATCGCGTTTTAAGCACAGAATAGAAAAGATGGGCAACTGAGACCTCAAACAAAAAATTCCATTCAGCCGATTCTGGGAAATCGGTCGACGAAAATATTATCTCATCTCGGAGACCCAAAACCATTTTTTTTGATAATTTAGGCTCAAAAATTCAGCGAGGATTCCATTTTACATGTAGCTAATTCAGACTCTAAATGCTTCATTTTGCTGTTTTTGTTGTCCACCTCAATGTAGCCATATGTAGTTTTTGAAATTATTTCTGAAATTTAGAAATATGCGGTAAGACGGAGGTAAGTAACATTTCGAATTATCAGGAACATTACGAGATTAATTACTTAGTCTTTCATCTGTTTTTTCGCAGTGCTTCCGGAGGCATCGGTATCAGCCTCGGTCTCGTCCCGGGCTCGACGATCCTGGTTTGCTTGGGGAGCCACTGCCATGGCAGCACGGTGAGCACGTCGCGCCTGTTTTGCTTCTTTGGCGTCAATCCCTTCCCTTTCACTTGGTTTTGCGTACAGAGGGTCGTTTCGGAACTCCTCTGGTACGTATGGTCTGATGTTGTGGTACATGGTGTGGCTCTTTTCCACGTTCGGTGGAGGCGGGGGCAGCACTTCGACATGCTCGCACATCATTGTTGTCACCTTCTCCTTCGTCGTGAGAATGCCGTCTATCTTCCGACGCAAATACTTCACAACAGGCTCATCGTCGGGACTCTTTTTGCACGACACTACTCCCATGTCTTGATCATCCATGGAAAAGATTTGGAATTGCTGTATACCATCCAGACGCTTGTAGAGCTCAGTTAGAACCCCCTTGTATGTCTTGAATTGCTCACTACCACGGGGAATGTGAACCGTCACTGAGTTTGACGCGGCTGGTGTGATCGCTTCCACGACGTGGTCGACCGTGTATATGGGCGAAACCGCGGTCGCAAGAGTTCTCTGCGTGCCCTTTTACGATGAACTTGTAGTCCACGTGTTTTAAATTGACCTGCCAACTTGCGCCAAGAAAAACTTGATGACGTAATTGTTTTTGTTCTGGCCCGAGCAGTTGTCAGCATAAACCGTCAGCCGAGTCTTCCCTTCAGCAAACACCCTGGTTCTCAAAAGTGCTCCGGAATCGAGATGATCTGGTCACTACCTTTTCCACTGGTGGTTTCGTCGTAGAGATAGTTAGTTTGTGTACCATCGTTCTCGTAGTAGATACCGAAGCAGTTCACAGCTAGCAGTGAGCAAAAGTTCCACTGCGATGGAGTACTAGTAATACTGGGGAATGTCCGATTCTGCGAATAGTCCATGACAAGGACCACATGGTCATCCGACACTGCAGCCTTGTCGTTCTTGTACTCACACCTGGCAACAAAACAACATGATAATAATATCCACCGTTAAAAGGTAGCAGTTGTTCGAATTGATACCAATATCCTCTTACCGCATTCTGCGCGCCGACTCTGTGTGCCTTCCCAACACCTCGGCCTTCTTCGCAGTAACATCATTCCGCATACTTGCGTGGTAGATGGAGCAAACGTCACATACATTGCTTGTAGGGGACTGAATGCGAATTGTAGGGCAATACAACGTTAGAAGCTTTCTCATGGTTGAGCGAGCTGGCTCGCGTACTCGAAGGCGAATCTACTCCACGTAGCTGTGCATCTCTTCGTAAATAGCATCCCACGTGAAGTGTGCTGGCAGCAATGTGTACAACTCGCTATTGTAATACTTCTTCATGACTCCGCCTTTGGTCTTCTGCATCCGAACCCGAACAGGGACGACCTCGCCTACTTCTTCAGCAAACTCCTTAAACCACTTGACAAGCCACACCAAGTCGACCGCCGCAGCATTCTCGTTCAAGGTGTTGCCATGAGCCTTTACCCCGACGTTACCATCGCGAACGTGCTTCTTGTAACGTTGGACAGTGAGCGAAACAACCCCGTAGCAACGAGCGAATGTAGGGCGGCACACCTTACCAACGAACGGTTAGTAGTAGTTGAACTTCCCCCGGAGTCCATATCCACGAGACCGGTCAACAGGCACCTGCATTAGCGTTCCCAGCAGGGTGTACAGGCTGATTGTTTTTTCATCTCTGTTCATCGTTGACAGCGAACAAAAGACTCCAGCTGCTTGGTCTTGCCATCGACACAGCGGTTGTCACAGGCATCTTTCTGGATAATCGAAGTAACTTGACCCCAAAGATCGTGCTCCTTCAAATAGATACTAATGTCCTCAGTATCAACAGCGCCTTCAGCATTGCCATCACTGTCGCCGCTCTCTGTTGTCAGCGGCTCCTCATCTTCGCTGGACGCCTGGGAGTCGGGGGTGAAGGCTTCGTCCCCGCTGTCGTCCAGCTCGTCGCTGTCTCCCACATCGTCGTCGTCACCAGCGTCGCTGGCTTCACTGTCCCCGCCGTCACGTTGGCTTGCTGCCTCCTGGTTGCCGTCCACAGCTGCAGCCACTTCGGGGCCTGTAAGGACGCCGTGCATTTCATGCGTCGGTGCGAGGCTGTCACTGCCGGTAGGAGCTGGTCTAGACCCGTACGCTGCCAGTTCTTCCATAGTCTTCGATACGGTTGCTGCGGATACACTTCGTCCAAATTTTTGAAATTTGAAAATGGCTCTTAGCGCGGTAATTCACTTACGTACATGGCCAACATGGTTGATTAGTAACATTTGGTACGCCATGGTCTCAATTTGTAATTTCGCCATTCAAGGACAACATGGGCTTTCGTGCGATCCAAACGAAAAGCCTAATGATTCCGAAACATGTAGAGGCGGCAACTACTGCAAAGCGGTTCATGTGAACCACGGTGTTCGCTGCTTTGTGGACGGAATTAAGCGAAAGGTGACGCATAAAGAACCGAGAATGGCGTGATGAGCGCGAACGACAAGATCGCGGGCTTACTTGCCTCCTCCGGGTTAGGAACGTGACTTCGGGAGTAACCGTATCGCCTACAGCAATTCGGACGAGCAATTGAGCCTGTAAGTAAGAATGTTTCTTGGATCAAGGAGTTTCGTGAAGAAGACGTAGCCAATGCCATGACCTACCGAGTTGCCGTTCAAGATTAAGGTCGCGTTTGTGATGTTGTGTTTCAAACTCATGTCCATTGACTGCGAGAGCTCAACCATTGCCTGACTAAAGCTGCAGCAGTTCCAAAAGATCGTCGCATTCAAGACGCGCTGGTCCAATTACTATAGAAGATCGCTGTCATCGTTTAGTGCTCTAATGGGCGATCTTGAGCAGTGGATGAAGAAAGGTGTGGAGCCTCACAATACAATATCGATGCACTTTGGAGGCTATAAAGGAAAATCGTATGGCCTGAAGTACCATCTTGTGGATGGTCAATGGGAGGTGCTGCATAATGTCTACAAACGCCATGTACAAGGCACGTACGACGCTATCTTGGACAACGACACCTCGTTCCAACTGCGTGCTGCTACCCGCGAGATACTCTCTGAAAACGCATCATCTGATACACAGCACCACTCGACATCTCAGCCCCGAAGAGCGGCGACTTTTTCCTCACGAAAGTGAAATTGAATCAAACGGCCCCGGTTGGAGTGGGCATTAAATCTTTTCAAGTGAAGCCGAAAGTGGACGTGGAGACAAACGGTCTCCGTTTTACTATCTGCTCTCTAAACCGGCAGACCACGATAAGTTCTGTCTCGAATATCGCTTGGCGATAGTGGAGAAGGATAAACTAAGTACCAAGGACAACGGGGCTCAAGTATTGCTTATTAAGGTGCTGAAGATACTGTCGTGAAGGCGATGGCGTGTAGCTTCGAGACTTGATGAGGTTCGTGTGAAGCGAGTACCGCTAATGTGGCAAATACCGTTTTTTCTTGCGAGGGCAGCACGCAGCTTCCTCATTCGCCGCTGCCGTAATGCTGCAGCCTTAGCTTTCTCTGGGTCAATCCCACACTTGTGTTGCAATCCCTCTACCTTTTCTATCTCGTTAACCTCATTAATTTCCAAACCCGCGTGAAGTTATTTACGTTGAAGGGTTTTGCCATCTTTTTTCTCGACATTTTTTTCGGCTCTGCATTTTCTCCGGCCCCATTCTTCATGACCGACAACGGCATTTTTCCAAGGTGGTTTTTACCCTGCGATTCGTGCTGATGCTTCACTACGCTATTACTCGAACGTGATCCCAGTATGCCCTCTCGATCCGTGCCGTAGCGTCCAGGACGATTCATCTTGTTGTTACTTTCTGCCGCCCCTCACGTCGATCTCGTATGGCATCATCTCCGGTGGAGACGCTTTTGCTTTGTGCACCTTCATCTTCATGAGCTTCTTGTCGATGCTCCTTTTCAGCTGTGATGTGGCGTCGGATGAGTCGTCGTCTTCATCAAGTAGCAGTTAATTTCTTAAAACAAGTGTCTTGGAAAAGTTCCATTTTCGATGTGAACTTGTATAAGTAGACACAAGCTGTTTTAAAACTGATTAAGTAACAATCGGACTTGATTAAGTATACTATCAATGACAAAACTAGTAGATACTTTAAATAAAAATTCAAAATTAATGAATTTATTGTTTAAAATAAAAGTATGTTTAAAATTAACAAAAAGACCGTTTTACTTACGAAAAATATAATTCGGTTTGCTTTGGTAATAAAAAGTGGTCGGAAGCCAATATTTGGATGTTTTCAATGGAAAAAAATTAAATTTTAATGGTTTTTATCCCGATGAAAAACATAGGTTACACATTCGGAATGCGCTCAACAAGCACCCCGTCGAACGCTCCATCGAGCGATACACGACCTCTCTCGTAAGTCACATGCGTAGTGCCGTCCATACTTCATGCCCTTTGTGTATTTATCCCTTAAACGCGCTCCATTGCAGCTCCAATACGTCGTCGTTGACGTCAAAGGAATTCATCATGGGCCGCATCAAAGAAAATTTCGACCTGGAGACGCAGAGCTGTCTCGCGAAAGATTGCAATACATCATCTGATGCTGAGGTCAACCGTGGCAATTCCACTCAGCTGCAGTATCAGCTACGTCGACTGAGGCGGCGATGTGCTAAACTGGAGCGAAAATTGCAGGAAAAGGAGGCTGATATTCAGGCCATGCAAGAGCAGCAGCAGTTGCGATTCCCACTGCTGGTGCACGAGACAATGCGCAGTCTGCGCTCGCTAGATAGCAGTAAATCCGAGCAAATAGCAAACCCGTCGGTAGGTGGTCTGTGTGCGTGGTCGGATGACCTGGAGATTCACATTGAGGACATGTTGCAGGTTCTTTCCCATTCTGTGATAAGCAGCATCGCGCAAGATAGAATAGATACGGATGCTCGCATCCACGAGTACGAGCAGCAGGTTCGTAAGAGTATTTACCGTGGAGAGGAGGTGTTATGGCTGACTCTTGCGTTTGTAGATTGCTGAGTTGTACGAAGAGAACCAGCAGGAAAAACTTAAGAACGAAATGTTGAGCGAATGCCTTCGCGATCAAAAGCATGCCAAGGCGAAGTTGATGAAGGCTTGCAAACACGTTAAACAGGAGCTTCAAGCTATGAAAGATAGCGGATTAAGTCAAATGTTGGTGGATATTGAGGCGCGTTGTGACGCTTTGGAAAAGGAGAAAGCTCAGATAACGAAAGAGCTTTTAACCGAGCGCGCTTTGGTAAGTTGGTCGCTTTTAAAAGTTACAGTATCATGGTGATTATTAACGCGTTTCTTTACAGCGTGCAGAGCAAGAATCCCAGCAAAAGATTACCTCTAATCAACTTGATGATTTAGTTCTGGAATCAACCAGATGGGAAGGTATGCAGTGACCTTGCTTTGAGTTATCCGTTCTTGTCCTCTCTAATTTTGCGCTAACCTCTCGATAGATATTGTTACTAGAAAAAATGAACAGCTACAACAGTCACGGGATCAAATATGTGAGCAACAGCTGACGATTGAGAACTTGAAAGCTGACTTGAAAGGTGTGGAGCAAACGTTTAGCCGTCCTCGTGAACTATGTCGAGAAGATGAACAAGAAGAGGTCCGTCTCCTTCAAAATTCAGTGCTTATGAAATGTCGATCATTATGCTAACATTGCTCGTTATAAACCAGATGGAGCAATTAAAATCGACTCTCAGCATACAAAGGACAAAAATTGAAGAGGTTCAACGAGAACTGCAACGGCAAAAAACTGAGAACGACTTTTTACGCCATCGATTGGCTTCCCTGCACGGAGAAAGGCAATATCTAGATGATAATTCCTCGTGTGCATCTACAGAAACATACGATAAGGTGCTGATCCAGGTAAGAGGTCGTAACGCCGTGTATTTTGTCACTACTATTAATTGTGCTTCATTATTCGCCTCCCGTATTCAACAGGTTCGGTTTATAAAGAAGAGGCTGTGCGCACTAAGGGCACTGGTACAAACGTACGAAGAAACAAATACCCTCGACATCAACTTGCTCAGCGAAGAGGAGTTGTTTCGCAAAAATTTTCCCGATAACGATACAGTCGCTGCTCGATCATGTAAAGAATATGCGATGCAGCTTTCCGGGGGTATCTTGGAAGCGGCTCGATATGTGTCAGAGCTGCAGCAGGTAGTTGAAGATGCTTCTGCTCGATTATTGGGTAGTACTTGCGCGTTGCAGTAGTTGCGAGTGGGCTATGCTGTGAATGCCATTATCGCGTCTCACTTTAATATCGGGATCATATCACCGGGAGCCAAATTCAAACTACACGTATGATGCCCTATATCCTCTTGTGGACTCTCTTGCGCGTCCCCATATCCATTACTTGATCGTAGCAATATAATTTCGAAGGCCTCAACCGAAATTATGCTTGATATTAAACACCAAATATTGCCGAGCGATCCAACCTATGTATTAGTTTACAAAACCAACCATTACCTTGGTCATGTCGTTACTACTGTACTCAGCATTGCTTGCCCGGGCGGGCTCGCCCGGGGGATGACAGAGTTCGTAAGGCAGACAATATTGTAGTATCGAGGTGAATTTTGCGGATTTTGTAGTTTTTCTAAATGAAGTGTTCACGCAGGATGTGGACCTCGAAAATTCGTGTTGTAGTTGCTGTCCTCAACTACACTCTCATCGAGAAGAGACCAATATTTTCCACCCCTCATGGATTTATTGCATTAGGATTAGACACTCCTACGTGATGTTCAACCGCCGAAGCCGTACAGGATTCGACCTTGGCGTTTGAGCGCGTAAATGACGTCCATTCCTGTGATCGTCTTGCGGTGTCCGTGCTCCGAATAGGTGATCGCGTCTTGAATGGCACTCGACAAAAATGTCCTCAGCACTGCGCGCGTCTCGTGGTGGACCAAGACGGAGATGCGAACCACACCAGCCCGACGAGCAAGGCGTCGAATCGCTGGCTTAGTGATGCCTTGTATGTTGTCTCGAAGAATCTTGCGATGACGCCTGGCACCTCCTGTGCCGTGACCAGCAGCGCCGAGGCCGCGACCAGACACAGTTGTCGTTGAGCCGAAAGAAGGTGGTGTGTGTGCTAAGTCGAAAGTTGGCAAATGGTCGCGTGCCATGGCTGGCGGTGCAACAAGTTGTTGCCAACAACCAGCAGATAGATACAACACTAACGACTTGGACTATAGTTTTATTATTAAGCCTTTGATGCAGCTGTGTGTATTGGGTGTGAGCTACGCTACACAGTGGTTCTGTCGAATGTTAAGCATTTCGTAGCACAGAAAGAAGACTTAAACGCGGGATGGCGGGGCGAATGCCTCCGGGATCTTGGTTGGAGCTTGGCGAGGTAGATGAACTTTCGGAAGTGGCAAAGTCTCTCCTCGGCAAGCAGCGACCTCATTGATCCTACATACATTATAAATAACTACAGTACTGTTGAGATCCTTCAACTATGTAACTGAGGACGTTGGCATAAGACACCAGAGAGAGAATCTCCGACA
>NW_008648988.1:2242760-2246023 GCF_000247585.1 Phytophthora nicotianae INRA-310 | reverse complement strand
GATCCTTCAACTATGTAACTGAGGACGTTGGCATAAGACACCAGAGAGAGAATCTCCGACACTCCCCCTTGCTCACGTCGCTCAGGACTTACGAACTTCGTAACCACTTTCAACTCGAGTATTTTTCGCTTGTACGTGACCGTCACTTCAACTGATGAACCTCACCGCAATCACACGAACCTCGTGGACATGAACTACGAACATCGCGGAGTCTTGCACTTCAGCAATTACGAGCACAGGTGCGAACATCGCAGGAAATAATCTCGCGAGGACAGATCTTGCACACTGCAAATCTTCGTCTACAGATGAACATCACCTTCAACTCTAGCCGATCAGCATCCACACTGCTGCTGCGTTATCCGGTCGTGACAGGATTTCGGGTGTTTCTCCCCCTTGTTCACCACAACGTCCAACCCCAAGTAGGGAACGAAAATACTGGAACTTCACTCGTGCAAGAGGCTTCGTCAAAATATCTGCAATCATGTGATCAGTGCCGCAGTGCTTCACACACAATCGCTCACGATCCTCCAGATTCCGAACATAGTGAAATCGGTTCTCAATGTGTTTACTTCTATTGTGCTTGCCTTGCTTCTTTGCTAAGGCGATGGCAGCCATGTTATCGCACCAGAGTGTTGGGGTGTTGTACTTCCACTCCAACTCGTCACACAGACCACGAAGCCACATGATGTCTCTGGCGCCCTCGTTCATCGCAACGTACTCGGCTTCCATTGTACTCTGGGCGTTGAGACCTTGCTTGCGGGAACCGTAAGAAACTGCACTGCCATTAATCATACTGACATACCCGCTCACCGACTGGCGATCACTTTTGTCGTTAGCGTAGTCGGCATCACTGTACGCATCCAGCCACTGCAAATCCAGCTTGTCTGAGCTCTTCACCATCATGTTCAGTCCAAAGTCCTTGGTTGCTTGTAAGTACCGGAGTACCCGTTTTGCTTTTCCGTAGTGAACTGCTCCAAAACAAGACATGTACTGCCCCAATCGACGCACGACGTGAGCAATGTCTGGCCTTGAGCCCGACACGAGATACTGGAGTGCTCCTACCACTTCACGATACGGCAGGTTGTCAGTATCACCGACCTCATCATCAGCTTCTTCGGTATCAGGTGTTGTCGACTCAGGTGTAGAAATTCCACGACAGTCGTGCATGTGAAACCTGCGTAAAACTTCGTCAATGTAGCTTGCTTGACTGAAGAACACCAGTTTCTGCTCTCGATCAACTGTAACTTCAACTCCGAGAAGATACTTAACGGGTCCCAGGGCCACCAACTCGAAACTTGAGGCTAGTTTTCGGGCAATTTCTTCACAGTACTTCTTCTCGCCCATCAGAAGTAAGTCATCGACGTAGACAGTGAGGAGCATCACTATCTCCCCCTTCTCGTGGAGAGCGTAGAGGCCATGGTCATTCTCGAGTCGCACAAATTCGAGGGCTACTAAGTGTCGATGCAGCGTCTTGTTCCAGACATGTGGAGCTTGCTTAAGACCATACAGAGACTTAATCAACTGACAAATTTGCTGGTTTCCTGGAAAACCACTGCCTTGAGGGAGCTCCATGAAGACCAACTCGGACAACTTGCCATGTAGAAAAGTTGTTTTCACGTCATACTGCAAAATTTCCCAACCTCGTTGTACCGCAAAGTAAATCGCCACTCGGATCGTGTCGAAACGGATGACCGGCGCAAAAGTCTCATTGTAGTTCACACCGAATTTCTGTTTGAAGCCGTGAATGACGAGTCGAGCTTTAAATCGCTTCACAAAACCAAGCTCGTCCTTCTTCACTGCAAATACCCACTTGTTTGTTATCACCACAGCTTTCCCAGCTTTAGCTCTGCTGACCACCTGCCACACACCATGTTGCCGCAACGAATCCAGCTCCTCTTCCATTGCCGCTTGCCAATGAGCTGCATATTCGGAACGAATAGCTTGTTTGTACGTCGCCGGTATCGGTACATCACGTGAGTGCAGCTGATGAGTTTTAGGCTGTTTAAGTGAGCACAGTAGAGCTTTAACCAACTTGTTCGTATAGTGCATTTCACAATTGTCCAGCGGAGAGCTCCGCTTTCTTTTTCGACCGAAACTCGAGACAGGATGTCTTCCGACTGTATCACTTTCACCTGAAGTAGTGTCTTGAGAAACCGGTACTGCTACAGAGCGACTGGAATTCACAAGTCTTGATCTTTTCCGATAGAGGGCTGTGGTACCTGCAAAACTTGGTCAGTTGTCGCAGGCTGTACTAACACACTCTCGTTGACAGCATCTAACTTAACCACGTCATCAATCTGCATCAGCATAGGAACTAGAGATGCTCGAGAGGGAAGGTCATGATCTCCATGCTGATATGCATTTGCCAACAGTAACTCCACGTACGAACGACCAACGGTGTAGTCTTCTGCAAACACCAAATTTCCACCTCGATGAGTTGATACTGATCCAGTCGATAAATCCAGAACTTTGTAGCCGTGAGTCTTTGGAGAATAACCAATCAGGATGGAAGTACCCACTCTTGAAGACAACTTCTTCTTCTTTGAGCGCGATCCACTGGCAATATGGTAGTAACAGATACTTCCCCCGATTTCTCAGGCACGATACGTCAGGTTTTTCACCACTTAGTTTCTCATGTGGAGTCATACCACTCAGCACTCGCGTTGCTGTCACATTCAGTGTATACACCACGTGAAGTGCTGCTTCTCCCCACAGTAACTCTGGTAAATTAGCCATATGCAAAAGAGCTCTAACCTTTGGTAGAACGATGCCATTCGTTCGCTCGACGACACCGTTTTCCTGTGGTGTGTATCCATTTGTGGTTGAAAGCGCGATGCCTTGCTGATTACTGAAGTCTTCAAGACAGTCGTTCTCAAATTCGCCTCCTTGATCAGAGTGAATTTCTTCTACTCGAAACTTGTGATCACGAAACTTGTTGTGCAGTCAGTTGATAAGTGCAATAATGTGTTGCTTCGCTTCACTCTTGTGCCGTAGAAGGAAAATCCACTTGCACCGAGAAAATTCGTCCACAACCAGTAGAAACGAGGTACTACCGTCAATACTTGTCTCGTTAACGGTGCAGACATCAACTTGAAGACGCTGAAGCGGTTTCTCAGCATGCCAAAGTCGCTCCCGGTACGTCATTCGAACTGTTTTTCCATGAATGCATGGTAGACACGCATGTGAACTGACAGGACCGCTCTTGTCGATCTTCAATCCGCTGACAACCTCCTTCTTCGTCATTTCCAAGATCGTAGCTTCAC
>NW_008648988.1:2208250-2209157 GCF_000247585.1 Phytophthora nicotianae INRA-310 | reverse complement strand
ATAAAAGTTATTTGTGTTCTTAATAACTTTGAGCCCTGGTTCTTGGGCTGTAAGTTTCCTTCAGATAAGGAACTTAGTTTTAGGGACTCTTTGAGTCGTACGTCTTCCTCTGACGTTAGCTACGGCAGCCCCGCTGCACACGGGGCGAACTATGAATATTTTTACATCTAAGTAACAATAAATTGTCGTTTTACTGTTGTCAACGTCCCGACTTTTTATTAATACTGTCATTTTCCAGTAAAAAGTGAGCATGCTTAATGTATTACGAAACATTTTCTTTTTATCACTTGAATGGTGCGCAAAGACTACCGCGGGCTAGTTAAGGTTAAAGCAAAAGTGGCGAAGGAATGGACATTAGCGGTGTTGTCCGTGTTCCGCCAATGACGTCTGAAATGGAGTAGCTGTCATGACCCATGCGTGGGATGAAGGTCAACTTGTTGGGGAGCACGGGAAGAAGGATAGGGCTCCAAAGAAGGCAAAAACGGGTTAGGGACTGGCAATTAACACGGGCATCCCTTGCCGTACACATATAAAAATACATGATGTAGTGTCCCCCTGTAAAGTTGGTCGAGTTAACTTGAACACATTAAGTCGACTGGCCACTTAAAGTAATGCCCCCCCTTTAAAGTTATCCGAATTAAATTGAACATGGCCAAGCGGTCAAAGTGAGCATTAAGTCGACTGGCCAAGGGGTTTAAAGTTGGTCGAGTTACTTGAACATTAAGTCGACTGACCAAGCGGTCGAGTTAACTTGATTCCAGATTTTATTCTGCAACACGTCATAAGTTATCAGTAGATGTTGCTCCAATGTTAAATGACTGTCGCTTTGTGACAGGTCGCACGAATGTCGTTCTTCGCCAGTTGGGTCAACATTGACCCAATTTCGCATAGAATATCAGATACCATC
>NW_008648988.1:2203241-2205241 GCF_000247585.1 Phytophthora nicotianae INRA-310 | reverse complement strand
ATATTCTTGCTTACTAATCAAAACTTTCTAATAAATCAATACATTTTCCTGGATCAGATTTCCTGTGTAAACTTTGTAAACTCGGACGATTTATTAGGTCCCACCTTTGTGGATTTGTCGGGGAAATCTGTAGTAAAATTCCGTAGTACTGCTACGAAGTTTTTGCTAACGTATCTTTTTTATTTTTTTGTTTCAAGAATATCCAAAGCCAAAATTTCACTATAATCCCTATCTAAAACCAAACACCGTCATCCATCATTTCAAACTAAGCCTCTGACTGCCCTCCTCAACTTTTCGCGCAGCACAGCAAAACGAGACTCGACATGAACCAGTTCACCCTCGTCGCCGTGACCGCCGTGCTGGTGGCGATCTACCACAACTACTTCGCGCCGCAGCCCACAGTATGGGTGGCACCCTCACAGCTCAAGCTTACATATTTTGCTGGGCCCGGCCGCGCTGAGCTGTCGCGCCTGATCTTATCCGCCGGTAATGTGTCATTCGAAGACGAGCGTCTGGACCGTGATGCGTTCTTGGCGATTAAGCCCACTCTGCCGCTCGGCCAGGTTCCGGTGCTCGAGGTGGACGGCACCACATATAGCCAGAGTATGGCCATCGCTCGCTATGCCGCCAAACTCACGGGCCTGTATCCGCAGGACCCACTCGAGTGTCTGCGCGTGGATATGGTGTCCGAGTCACTCATTGACGTCAAGACGCTTATCTCGGAGATCACTTACCGCACGCCGGACGAGGCTGCCAAGACCGAGAAAAGCAAGAAGTTGCTAGAGGAAAGCGTACCCAAGACGCTCAAGTTGCTCGAAGGATTCATCCAGAAGGGGCCCTTCTTCTTGAACGACAAGATGACGTACGCAGATCTGCAGGTCTACGACCTGACCAAGAATGGACTCAGCAGCTTCGCGGGCTTTTCGTTGAGCAAGTACCCGAAGCTCGCAAAGCTCGTGGGCAATGTGGAGTCGACTCCCAACGTGGCGGCTTATCTGGCTAAGCACCAGAAATAAGGGAAAGAATAGGAGGTGGAGACGTATCTGCTTGGAATAAATTTGCTCGTCACTGACAAGCAAAATTGACAAGTTGTCAGGCGCTGGCCTGTAGTGTACGTGTCAACTTTCGTGGTTGTACCGTAAATTACGACCCGTAATTTACCTTTGAAAATAATGATACAGATTACGCATCACATACTGTAAGTAGTACCGTAAGCGACGGTTCGAATGCGTTACGCAATCGTGTCTCGGACGCGTTGACGATGCTGCTGCTGCTGCTTCATCACCGGACTGCGGCACTCACATGAGGTCATTTGCGAATTCGCTCCACTCCACTCAAAACCACTCCCAAGCTTCAACCTACCACCATGGCCCAACCTCAGCTCAAGCTCTCCTACTTCGACGGCAAGGGCCGCGCCGAGCTCTCGCGCATGATCTTCAACTACGGAGGCATCGCCTTCACGGACGACCGTATCGCGCGCCCTGACTTCGTGGCGCTAAAGCCGACGCTGCCCTTCGGCCAGGTGCCCGTCCTCGAGCTGGATGGCACGGTCTATGCCCAGAGCATGGCTATTGCTCGCTATGCCGCCAAGCTCGCTGGCCTGTACCCGAGCGACGCGGTCGAGGCTCTGAAGGCTGACGTGTTCTCGTGCTCGCTGGGCGACCTCGAGGGCCCCTTCATTGATTTCATGTTCAAGACGCCGGATGAGGCCGAGAAGACCCAGAAGAAGAAGGTCTTTATCGAAGAGACAGTGCCCAAGTTTTTCGCCACGCTCGAGAAGATGGTGGCGGGCAAGTTCATCCTGGGGGACGAGCTGTCGTACGCCGACTTGCAGTTCCTCGATATGGTAGACAACAAGCTCATGTGGGCGTTCCCAGATTTCAAGGTGGAAAGCTTTCCCAAGCTCTCCGCGCTGCTGAGCAATGTCAAGGCGGAGTCCAAGATCGCCGCCTACCTGTCGAAGCAGTAAATTCACCGTAGCGGCCACGGATTAGCCCCCC
>NW_008648988.1:2197888-2203141 GCF_000247585.1 Phytophthora nicotianae INRA-310 | reverse complement strand
CCCCCCCCCCCCGAGCTTCCGGAAGTACTAGTACTAGTTGGGACCCAAGTTATGTAAACTTGGTAACTCTAAACACGATCAGAGATGTTACCATTCCATTGTATCCGATGCTGTAAATAAAGGAGTCAGCTTCGTAGCTTTCGAATGACGCCTTTCGAATTGCATTCCTCGAAAAACAGCATTTTGCTGAAGAGCACACTCGTAATACGAGTAGTATATATATATATATATATATATCGTACATACACTAATGTAGTACTAAACACACTTGCTCGTCCCAGTTTGGGTGCATCTCCATGCCGGTGGTTAAGGTAGGGTGGCACGACACTGTAATACTGAAAATTGAAGCATCCTTTCTCGGTAGTCGTAATATCCCACTCGCTTCAACTTCAGTCACCGCAGGATTACGCGGTCAAATGTCGGTACATGCATGTAAGTGTAAGCGCAAATGCAGGCATGCTGTGCGTACCTCCCAAGCATAGGCAGCATTGGTGACTGTAGAGGCTACAATAAAGCTCAAGCACTGTGGTTCTGACATGGTTGTGACCCTCCCCCCAAGCCGCTGCCAGCATTCAAACCCACCAGCGACACCCCGAAGACACATGCGCCTACCTTTTCTCCTTCCTCAAATTTACTCAAAGACAATTCGTATCCTCTACTCTGCGATGCCATGACTAAACTTCACCGACTCGGACATGTGTCAACATCGATCCGGTTTTGATACCCGGCTTTGAAGCTGTGTCAGCTTAACATTCCTTCGTTCACCTAAGTTACCGCTAGCCAAATGCACCATCACATCGGACGACGCAGAAGTGCAATAAAGTGTATCATGGTCATCGGGGACAAACTTATTATCGTCATTGTACGTGGTTCCGTGCCCATTGAAACACCGTAACCCTACAACGCGTTTCCTACTCTGGTGGGGATGATCGTGGCTACCCACACCAGCGTATCCGTAGAGGAAAACCAGAGTCTGACTAAAATTTGAAACGAATACCTTGGACCGATATTGCCAGTATGGTGTACAACTTGCTAGTAGTGCTTAGTGATGCCGTAGCTCTCTTAGTATAGAACTTCGTATTAGCGAAATATGGCGTTTTATTGAAAAGAAAACACCTGTAAATGGAAGTTCCATAATGGAACGATCACCATAGTTGATCATACAACATTGGTTTTATTAATGTACCGAGTTTCCAGTACGGTGTGTAGTGTCAAGTTGGCACTTTGAACTCCTCATCTACTCGACTACGAAATACCTCCGCAATGCTTAGTAGCTGCTCGCGTTGAAGTGGTCGGCCGTCATTACCTTGGCCCAGGCAGAAGAAAATACGTGCTTGAAGACGTTATCCTCCGATGCGAACAGCTGCACCGCCTCCTTCAGCTCGGGAGCCGCCAGCAGCGCCAGGTCCGTGTCCATCATGTACACGTCCTTGCCCTCCGCCTTGAACTCCTTCTCGGACACCACCGTCCACGTCTCATTCAGGAGCACCTGGAAGTACTCGTTCGACAATGTAAGCGAGTTGTTGCTGTACGTGCCGCTGTAGCCCAGAGTCCTCTGCTGTGCCACACTGCGCGGACGGCCGGCCAAAGCAACCGCCTCGTACGGAGACACACCGAGGATCTTGATGTTGTCACGCACGGCGATCAGCGTTGTGTTGTAGTACTCACGCGGAGCCAGAATCTCCGTGCCGTTGCCGTTCTCAGCGTCGGTGCGGCCACCCAAGAAGTCGATGGTCACGTTACCCGCGTCTTCCAGGGCCACCTGCCCCGCCAGCACGATCAGGTCGGCGGTTGACAACGTCGGGTACGATTCCTTCACAGGCTCAAGCGCAGCAATGATCTTGTCAACGCCAGCGTTCACCGGCCAGTCCTTCTCCGGCGAGAAGCGGATACGGGCACCGTTGCAGCCGCCGGCGTAGTCCGTGATACGGAAAGTCGACGCGCACTGCCACGCAGCGTGCACGAACAGAGCGCCGTTGTACGGCGTGCCCTCGCTGCTCGAGTCACTCGTCAGACCCTCCACCGACGTGGTCAGCAGCGAACGGATGTCCGAACGCACCGCGTCGAAGTCCGGGAGCGTCGTGGGTGTCGGCGGCAGCGGGTTCTGGAAAGGCTGAGCGGGCGGCACGTCGCTACCGCGGCAGCGAGCCACCGGACCCACGTCGCGCGACATCAGTTTGTACCAGGCGTGCGAGAATTCCTCATCCAGGGCGGTCTGGTCGGCAGCAAACTCGAGCGAGATGTTATGGTAGCTCGGGTCGTGCAGCAGGGCAATGTCGGCAGTCAGCATTCGCACGGGTGGCGTCGTATCGGGCACGGGACGCCACTGCACATGTCCACCAGGGCCGTCGAACTTCTCCCACTCGAAGCCTGTGAGGCCCTTGAAGTAGCCGTTGCTCCACTTGGTAGGCGTGAACGTCCATGCGCCCTCGAAGCCGCTCGTGAAAGTGTTGTTGCCCTTGCCCTTGAGCGCGCCCTCGCCGCAGGTTCCCGGCCAGGGGTTCAGAGGGTCTTGCGTCGGATCAGGACCAGGGCCCGTCGGACAGGCTCCATGCGTCTTGCCGAAGGCGTGTCCACCGCCGATCAACGCCACTGTCTCGCGGTCATTCATGCCCATGCGCTCAAATGTATCACGCACATCGGCCACCGATCCGACCGGGTCGGGGTTGCCCATGGGACCCTCCGGGTTCACGTAGATGAGGCCCATGGTAGTAGGACCAAGAGGTTCCTTGCACTGGCCGTCCACAGCGCATGGAGCCACACTCTCCTGCTCGGGCGTCGGGCCCAGCTGCAGGCTGCTAGTGCCGTCAGCGTCGTCGCGGCGACCGCCACAGAAGCCCAACACGGGGCCACCCATGCTCTCGATAGCGACGTTACCCGACAGTACGATGAGGTCACCCCATGACAGCGCATCGCCGTACTTGAGTTTGATGGGCTCTAGCAGATCGAGCGCCTTATCCAAGTTGGTGTTGTCAGCCCAACTGCGCTCCGGGTTGAAGCGAATACGACCACCGTCGCAGCCACCGCGACCATCGGCGCGGCGATACGAGCCATTGCAGTGCCATGCCAGGCGGATGAAGAGGCCACCGTAGTGACCAAAGTCAGCCGGCCAGAAGTCTTGCGAGTCCGTCATCAGATGCAGAAGATCCTCCTTCACGAGTTCGTAGTCGATGACATCGCAGCTTTGCGCATCATATAACTCGCTTGAGATCTGGCGGTCTACCTGGTGCACGGCGGCGACCGAGTCGTATCCGAAGGGACAGCTGCCGGCGTTGGCGCCATTGGACAGACCGGCTAGTGCAGCGACGAAGGCGGCAAGTCGAACGTTCATCTCGAGTTGAATTGACTTGTGGCCTCAGAGACGAAACGAGAAGTGACTGCTAGTCGGTGTTTCTTTCTGCTTGTTGTGGCTGCTGTTGTGAATTTTTCCCGATGGCTGTGCGTATGGCGGAGACGTAGGACATCATTACATGTACATGTAGCATCTAAACCACGATTTATTTGTTGAGTCGCTATGCTGATTGCGATACTGTGTGCAATTTGCGCTGGGAACTCAGGAGCGGACATGGACCCACGGAACGAGTGACGACACATTCGGAATTTACCGCACTGTATCATACATACAGTCATTTTGACCGTTTTCTTGGGAAGTAATTCATGATTCCAACAAATGTAGTATAGACGGCAAAGTCACACGGAACATATAAATCATCTGGCATCCCATCATATTTCAGTGCTTTTTAAAATATGTTCGACGAGCAGACGCTGCGAACCATGTCGTTTCAATCCGTGTACATTGAGCCTAAAGCGGAAGAAGCATCAATAATCGACGGTTTTTTTCACTACTCGCATTATGCGAGTCGCATACTATTCGTGCCATTCGCAGCGAAAAGAGGGCGCATTTGAGTCGACTGCCATCACACCACAAGATTCGTGCTGAGCTTTTAGGTATCAACTTGGTATTGTCGATTGCGTGTATCAGATATCCTTGCTAGAACGCAGATAAAAACCAGGGCTGCTTCGGTTGGATCATGATTCGCACCTATACTGAGTGCATTCACTTCGCCTCAAGGAAAACTAAACAAATGCGCAAGTTTAAAAAAAGCAACTGTCTACCACAACACAAGAAAAACTTTCCCGAATTTCCCCGGTAGCTGACGGTACGCTAGACACAGCCCATTATTTTTGCGACACTATAAGGCAATTCAGTGATCTGTCAAAGGATCTACAATCCGTCTTCGGCGGATTGTAGGTCCCTTCAACGTAATTCTTGGTGCGTCCGAGCCATACTACCGTTAAGTTGGTGTCTTTGGAGCACACTACGTAGCTGTGACAATGAGAGCAGAACTACATACATGTAAAGAGCGACCAGAGTGTCGCTATGAAGATTGTTGCGAGATCGGTCCATCGAAAATCATTGTACATGTGAGTTGCTGGCACCCCTGCATGTAATTGACGCGGAGCTATCGTGGTTGAAGAGGTCTAAGCCTCGCAGACAACTCGAGGTCTTAGATGGCTGTGAATTGCATGCTTCGTCGTACAGTAATAAAAGACTTGTTACGTAAAGCATTATGCTAATGGAGGAAGGTATGTAGCAATTTCGTTATTTTTATTATTATTATAAGAGCTGCTCACCTTCGTTCTGTTGGTCCATGTCGTATCCTCTGTCCTCTGCAATTAGGATTTACGATGACCGACTTTTTCTACCCGAGCGTTTAATCGCGGAGATTATTTTTTGTGTACACCGCATTCAAGGAATTATCAAAATCCAGTACTAGTAGATATTAAACATGCCGGATTGAATCCTTGATTTTCCATTGAAATTTACTATTAAATTTGGTCGATGTGAACTCGTATAAGTAAACACACTTGTGTCTACTTATACATGTACAAGTTCACATCGACCAAGCGCTTGCCAATTCTTAAGCTTGATATGCGAACTTAACAGTAAGGTCTTAGGTCTACTGGACCTGGTTCTTTACTTCATACATTAAATTATTGTAATTCTTCTACCATTTCCCAATCCTTGCATTTTTGCACATGAAAAGGCGTTGTCCGACCTTCGGGTTTCTCATCGAATCGGTTCGAGTTACATTTATCAGAACAAAAAGAAATGGATTCCACAACACTTTGCCAGGATTCCTTCACTTCTCGTTTCGCCACAAGTCAATTCAACTCGAGATGAACGTTCGACTTGCCGCCTTCGTCGCTGCACTAGCCGGTCTGTCCAATGGCGCCAACGCCGGCAGCTGT
>NW_008648988.1:2127894-2190190 GCF_000247585.1 Phytophthora nicotianae INRA-310 | reverse complement strand
TCTTGGCCTCTTGTCTGTTCTTGGGTTGCGAGGGCATGGTGAAATTAGTAAATGACGGCACCTTAGTACGTGTAGGTAGGCACTGCAATACATTATGTTCATCCTGAGCCTTTCATTTGCTGTAATGCAGCAACTTGCACATGCATGGCATTTCCTGCGAGATGACCAATTCCCGCCAAATTTAAATTAATTCAGTACGCGTCCTGTCTAGTGCTGCCCATCTCTTCGCGTCTGACCACTGACTGCACGAGGAATATCAACGACTGCAGTTGTGGATTTGCCGTGGAAATCTGTACGTAAAATCGATTTTGTGGGGTTTCTAGTAGGGGGCTTGTATTTGGGTAATCCCGTTCGAGCAGCTACGTCTGTTCAACATGGAGGAACTGCGAGCGCTGCTGCGAGACGCCGAAGAGGCCCAGCTCCAGACGTTGCAGACAATAGCTGACGACTCGTCGCAGGTGTGTCGCCTGAAGGACCCCGTGCTGCTACTACTGGACGTGCTGGGCCAATGCGAGACGCAGGAGACGCGGGTCGAGACTCTTCAAGTGCTGCGTCGCTTGTTCGCGGTGTGTTCCGTCCACTTCTACGATGCCCAGGCCTTCTTGGAGGTGCCAGTGGGTGCTGAAAGGGGTCAGGACGTCATCAAGAGAGGGAATATCGTACTTAAATCGTTATTAGCTACACTACTGACAATCAGCGCCCAAAATGAAGTCGACGAGGAAACAGCCCAAGCGCTGGTGGACATGGTGCGTTCTCTGTGTCTGCATTCCATGAGCTCTACAGATGTGGTGGCCTTGTTCGATTTTTTACGACAGGGCCAATCGCCAGCTCGTCGGTGGATCTTGAAGATGCAGAAGAACCTGGTGGAAATGGATACTATTCCTCGTGCCATATTCACCATGAGAGGACCCAATGCTGGGCTGATTGTGCCGTCCGACCAGTCATTATTCACGAGGAGAGGTTATTCTTTCAGCTTTGGTATTCATCTGGATACTACTACAAAGGGTGTAGCGCTCTACAGCTTCCGAGGACACAATGGACAAGGTGTATCGGCCATGCTGGATGGTAAAACGTTGGTAGTAAAGATGGTTGCAGGACAGGGAGTTGTCCAACATGTTGAGGTGCCGTTTGCAGACTACGTTGAGAAGATGGAAAGGGAATGGGTACATTTGTGCATTGTGCACACCAAGAAGATGGTGTTTAAAGACAAACTGACGGTGTACGTGGACGGTAAGAGTGTGTTTAACGGAAATCTAGGATACCCGGATCCGCTGATGATGGTGGACGGACGAAATACTATTGGAATTGAACCTCTAGTGGATGGTCTGAAAGGAAAATTGTGGAGCCCCGCACTTTTCGGTGTTGCGCTCTCTGATACAGAAGTGCAAAAGCTGCATTGGCTAACCCACTGGAAGAATGATTTAAACTCGGCCGCGGCTGAAAATGCAGGGCTCTCAGATAAATCCAAATTTTGCTTTTGTTATGACGCGCGGAGCTGCTACTTGAGCAAGCGCATTTGCTTTGATGTCAGTGGAAATGACTGTCACGGATCGCTGGGTCCTGGAACAAGTGCGTATGTCACTCAAAGTTTCGTTCATGCACTGGATTCCGTGGGTGGCTGTGCCTGTTTTCTTCTGCTTTTACTGGACCAGATCCCCGAGATGGCAGACTTCCACCCTACTCACGAATTCGGAATGGGCGAAATCTCGGATCTTCTAGCATTTGTCGGTGCGGGACTTCGTCAGAGCACGGTCTGCCGTTCTCACTTCGTTCGTCTGCATGGCGTGAAGGTGGTGGAGTTTATTTTACAAACGATTTCTCCGAGCTATTTGTCGGTTTCTTTACTGGATGGCGTGGTTTCTATCTTAGAAGCCATTACGGAATGTTTGGAAAGTGATGAAGAGATTGTGGAGTATATCTACCGCCTGCTCTTCTTCAACACGAGCTGGTTTCTTTCACCGTTTGAATCACAAATGAAGCTTTTGGGTGGAATTCTTCCAAAATATTTGCAAATTCTTCAAAAAGCGAGCTTAAGAGAACAAGGCCGTTTATCTGACACCGGATCGCCTCCGTCCGGAAAGCTTGTGGTATCACGCGCAGCATCATTGTCTGAGTTTTCTCGCTCCCTGGATGCCAAGGACCAAGTAGACGTGAGCTTTTTCTGCCGCTTAATCTCTCAGGTATACACACCAGGCTCTTCATCGGACAAAGAGGGTATTGCGAGTGGTCAGATGGACGCGGCGCAATTGGCAAAATTACGCGAGCTAGTTCTTCATAACTTAATTGATCTCCTGCTCTTCCCTCCAGTGCAGGACTCAGCGGCTGATCAATGGTGTCAGCTTATCGCTTACATTTTTCGACAGTGTGAAGAAAGTTCATCAATAAAACGTTCTTGTGATGCGAACAATGGGGGCATCGAAGAGATCTTACAATACCTGACGCAAAATCTGGCGTCGACGGAGCTTCGCAAAGGTGCCTTCGGTCTGCCATCTCGCCAACTGCAATTGACAACGAATATTTTCAAGCTTTCGAAAGGGACAGTGCGTGTTTTGTGGAGACCAATGCTGTCAACGAACTACAACGTCCGCTTGGCTGCACTACGGTTGTTCGAGTTATACACATCTGAGAAGGTTTTATTGCACAAAAGCGACATGCTTATGCTGTACTCGTCGTTTCAAGCTCACACACTCACTGCCGATGTCGCTGATCTTCTGCTGGATATTGTTGTTGGACGGAAGCGCCAACCACAAGGCATCTTAAAGTCTTCGGCGGAGGTGCGTACGGGTAGCTTCGCACGGATGACTTTTATTCCGCTCGTGTTGCTGGGTCTGATTCATAGCGGAAGTTTCGATGTTCAAGCTCAAGTTCTCGCGGAAATTAGGGTCCAACTAGCCTCTCCTACAATGGGAGACAGCGTAAAAGAAGCGATTCGGTCGTGGCCATCATGGATGAGTCGGCTACGATCTCTCACGCTTGGGGCGTCCATTGCAGCAGCGTCGAACATGAGTCATGACATTGAAACAACACGAGAGAGGAGTTTGACGCAATCAGAGAAACTCAACGAGGCATGTGGACTTCTCAGTGCTGAGTCAACCTCTGCTTTCTCAAAGCTTGAAGCAGTCCAAATAATTGCGATCTCAGGGGATGTGTCAGCCTGTGACTTTGCATTGAGCTTGATACAAAACCGCAGCCAAAACGATATCGTGATCAGCGCCATTGTCGATATGGTCATTCAAAATTATCCGCAGCGCTGGTGTGAACTTGTTTGCAAGCTTGCCAACCAGATGATTGTGGATATCGTTGTCTACTGCATCCTCCACGTGAAAAATGGGTGGATGCACTTCCTCGAGTTTTATTTCGGCCATTGTCGAACGCCCTCCGTTCTCTGTAGCTTGACAGCTGTAATCTGCGAGAATGTTGTGCGTCAAGCAAACCAAAAACACTCGGTGCCTCAGGCTGAGATCATTCGGGAGAATCTCTGTCAAGTCGCCGCGGTTGTCTCCCTGAGCTCACTGGTGGCTACCAAAATGAGCGAAAAGCTAAACACTAACGATGTCATTCTTTCACCAGGTCAGCAGGCAATTCTTAGTCGCAAAGCACTTGAGCTTTGGCAGATCGTACTGCCTCATTTGAGTCGAATTAACTGGGATGGCCTTGTTGCCAACCTGGTCCAAAATGCTGACTATGGATCTGGAGTTACGCCCGAAGAAACAGAAATATTTACGTATCTCGTGGCTTCACGGTCACAATCAATGGTCTTGGCTTTGCAGGTGACTACTTGGTATGTGTCGATCGCTCAGACCAGCGGTACAAGTGATGTGGAACTAGTTCAAAAGTTCCATAGCGTACTCGAAGTGTTAAAACTCATCGCTTCGCTGCCAGTTGCGACAGCTTCTCACCGGTTTAGTGGGCCTCTGTCACCTTTGTCGGGATCATCCTCGCCTGGAGTAATGTCGCCACCGGGATCGGGATCGGCATTACCCGACATGGGGCTTTCGCTGCCGCTATCTGGAATAGCGGACTCTTCAAAATTCTTCACTGCGCTGCAGGGACAGGATGCAGCACCCGACAGAGAATTGGTTCACTTGTATACATTGGACGCCTGCTTCACGATTTTGGAAGGATCACTCGAAGGAAGCGACATTGAGACTGTCCGTTTGCTCGTCAAGATAATGGTGGCACTTGCTAATACGGCGTTACACATGCGTGATCCCAGCGCGAAGCCGGAGCTAACGAAAACGCTACAGATTATGTCGTCGACGGACTTGGTTTTTTACAGTGACTTATCTCAATTTCGCGAGCTGTTCATGTTGTGGAAGCTTCATCGTGAAAATCATCACAGTTGTTGTGACCCAGCAGTTATCCAAGGTTTTGTTGATCAAGAAAACGCCGATTTCATTCGACGATGGCTATACATCATGGAACACCATACCATGGAATTCAATCCGTACCTCATTCAGCAGCATGCCAGCTCCCAAGCGGAAATGCTAGGGAATGAACTCCAGCAGTGTGAAATTGTATGGAAGGAAATTGTAGATGAAGATGAGGCTGCTGAAGCTGCTCGAGCTAACGAGCAAGATACGACGAGCGAGTCACGTGTTGTTGAACTGAAACGTAGCACTGAGAAATTTGCGAGTAGTGTGCACAAACTCCTCGCTCATTCCAGTCAGGCAAGTAGGGCTTCACAAGTTGTAGAGGGTGAAACCTCTGCAAATGTGTCCGAGGAGGGCAAGACTCAACTTGCTGGTGATGGATTTATTCTCAAAATCGATTCGAGGGAGAACAACTTTCGTATGCGACTGCGCTTGAAGAAGGTGACTGAAGATTATCGCGTTCGAAGTTTAAGTTGCGAGTACGCCGCGTCGTCTCTTACAGATACAGAAAGTAAAGAGAGTGGAAAAAGAATAACTCGACGATTCCGTGGATCAATTGAAGGAGGCTTGGCCGATTTGGAGCATAGTTGGCGAAGTGATGCCGGATCAGATTACAGTGATTTCCTCGCCGACGCTCAGTTGCGAGCTGCAATAATTCGATCTCTATCCAACCCTGAAGAATATGAAAGCGCATATGGTGGAGTATCCGATGACGATGACCTGGACGCACAAGAAATGGACTTTTACGATGCTGATGACGATGAAGATTTATCTCAACTCTCAAGTGGCTCGCAGCAAAAAGAAATCGATGCTGATAGAAATTTGGCAAAAGTATCTCCGTCTGGTCAAGTTGAAGCGCTTGCTGATGATACAACGCATTGTTTAGCAACTCCAATTGCTATCCCTGAGTCGGCAGAAGCTTATTCATCCCCATCGCCTGTTGTAAAAGCTTCACCGCCTACTAGTGCGTTTTCGTTGGGTGCGTCTGTGTTGACTGTAGTTGGTGGGGTAGCGGATTATTTCCAGAAATCGGTGAAAGATGCCAAAGACGCCGTCGAATACGGTGTGGACTCTCTTTATACAACGAAGGATGTAGTGTCAGAAGAAGCACAGGTCTTGATGCAGGAGGTATCGACGTATATCGATAGCACTTCAGGGATGGCTGCGGAGAGCACAACTCCGGACGTTCCGTCATTGGAACTCACTCCGTCGTCTCTCAAAATGATGGAGACCAAGCTAACTTCTGGTAAGGTGGATGAAAGTACACCGAATCTGTTTCCAGGGCCGTCGAATACTAGAAATGTTCGACAAGGTCATGAAGGTGGGGCGAAACGTGCAAACACAACGTCGAAAGTTGACTTGCTAGTTAATACTCAGCTCGTGCGCCATCTTCACGTTGTGGAAGGCAAACTGATATTGTCCAATTCTTCTCTTCGGTTTATAGCTGAACGAGTGGTTGACGAACATGAGACTGTCGTTGTCGAGAAGAAGCCTGGGGTGCCTGTGGATAAAGCATGGAGGTTTCTCTTCAAACGTCGTCGATGGAAGATTGATGACATTGTGGGTATCTACCGTCGACGATATTTGCTGAAGCCGACGGCATTGGAGTTATTCATTCAATCCACAAGGAAAAACTTCTTTTTTAATCTGACGTCGGAGGATGTGGTACTTTTCCACGAGGCGCTTATGACGCGTAGGCCGCTTTTGCTGAAACGAGACCCGAATGTTCGAAGACTGCGTCATCCGAGCAGTTTGTTTCGTAATTCTCCTATGAGCACCCGCTGGATTCAGCACGAAATCTCCACTTTTGAGTATATCATGTGGCTGAATACGATCGCTGGCCGGACTTACAATGATCTCACGCAGTATCCTGTCTTCCCATGGATCATCTCCGACTATGAGTCGGCAACGCTGGATCTCAGCCGAAGAGGAGCTTACAGGGACTTATCCAAGCCAATGGGGGCGTTAGAACCAAGCCGTCTGAAGTTTTTTGTGGATCGCTACCATGCGTTTGAAGACCCAGACATCCCTAAGTTTATGCAAGTTTATTACCCTTTGTTATTTGTATTCATCGGCTTACGTAATGCTTTTTGAAATGTAGGTATGGGACCCACTACTCCAACATCGGCGCAGTGCTCTACTATCTCATCCGATTGGAACCTTTCACATCTTACGCACTGAGCATCCAGGGAGGCAAGTTTGATCATGCGGATCGCTTGTTTCATTCGGTTGCAGAGACCTGGAATAACTGCCTCACAGACTACACTGACTTGAAGGAGTTGACTCCTGAATGGTTTTACCTGCCGGAGTTCTTGGTGAACTGTAATGGTCTCGAACTGGGGACGCGACAAAACGGTGTGGATGTTAATGATGTTGTGCTCCCTCCTTGGGCACGCTCGCCAGAAGATTTTGTGGTGAAAAATCTTGTGGTACGTTACTCATCCGATAGATTGTCCCTGTTTCCGAGTCTAATGCCTTAATTCCCTCCAGGCCCTGGAAAGCGAGTACGTATCTGCCAACATTCATCATTGGGTCGACTTGGTGTTTGGTTGTAAACAGCGTGGAGCAGCGGCTGTAGAGGCTAACAACGTGTTCTTCTACCTCACTTACGAGGGCATGGTTGATGTCGATTCCATCACTGACCCGATTATCAAGTCGTCAATGCAGTCTCAAATTGCTCATTTCGGACAAACGCCCACCCAAGTGCTTCGGGAACCTCATCCCAAGCGCTGTTCTCTTGGAGCTGTAACGGGAAATCCCGCACCCCTGGAGAAATTGTCACCGCCGTCGTCTGAGCTCAACTGCACAGTGTTAAGCGTCCCTCATGAGGCCCCCATTGTACTGGTTAAACTGATTCCAGGCTCTTCACTCATTGCCTGTGTTGATAGCAATGGCATGTTCTCTTCTCACCGATTCGGACCCAAGCTGTCGAAATCGCAGCAGCCTTCTAGCAAGGCTAAAGGAGTGACGTCTAGTTCGAGTTCTGGTGGCGATCAATCGAGCGAATTCATCGAGCTTCAAGATCGCAAGAGCCGAAAAGTGCTTGGCGACAAGCGCTCCGTGTCTAACCAGCTGGATGTCTCCAACTCAATCGCTTTTCTTCACGGGGGTATGGTGATTTGCACCGTGGGTCATCATGACTTTTCTGCTCGTTTCCACTCGACAGCGGACGGCGCGCTACTGTATCGGTTGTTGCAGCACCAATCTGTAGTATCCTGTGTAAGCACTAGCAACTTGGGTACGATGCTAGCTCTTGGTTGTACCGATGGCACGATATCTGTATGGAAAGTGGCAAGCATGAACTCGACATTGCTGGACTCGTTCAAGATATTCCGAGGATCAAGAGTGAGCTCTAAACCTGTTCACGCCAACGATTACTCAGCTGACCAAGTGCTGCTGGGACACAATGCTCAGATTAACTGCGTGAGTGCATCTGACGAGTTAGGCGTCTGTGTTAGCGGATCTGCGTCCAATGAGTGCTTGGTACACGACCTGGAAGACGGCTCGATTCTCCATTCTTACGATGTACCTGGCCACCTCGAGCCTGGAGTGATTTCACTTGCTTTATCCAACGTGGGTCACGTCGTGCTGCAGTCTATGGGCACTGGGACTCCAATACTGTATTCATTTCACTTGAACGGCACGTTGATGGGTCAGCTCTCGCTGGGTGACCGTCCCATGACGTCGTTGAGTGTATGCGCACGCTACTCGAAGATGGTTGTAAGCAACAGCACGAAAGCACTGGTGATGAGTGCGCACACACTTGACGATCAACGTGTACTACTCGAGCAAGATACCTATGGCGAAATTTCTTCTCAAGGACTGGCACCTGATGAAATGCACGCAGTGTTTGGCGTTGGCAGCGGTAAGATCGTATGTCTCCCGCTTTTGCCACCGCAATCGCCACTGCACCGCACGGAAATATAGGAGGTATATCGAACATATATTGGTTTTTGAAAATCTATGGCTCATTCCTCCATCTCCACGTCTTGCTGTCCTACCGTCTCAGCGTCAACAGTTTCATCTTCACTTTCACTGTCCTGGTCCAGTTCAGGTGGGCGGTTGGCAATGGAGGTTTTAAGTTCATCGATAGTCTCGTTGACGCTCTCGAGCTGATCCTGCAGGTAGAAATCGTCACGTAGCTCCTTCTTGAGCTTCTTTAGCATCGTCTGGCACTTCTCGAAGAATTCGAGAGCATTGGGCAAGTCGTCCATTGCGCGGTAGCATGTTCCCACTAGGAACCAGAGCTCTGCGTTCTCGTCGTCCTCCTGCATCACTCCCTCCAGTACATCGCAGGCCTGTTCGTATCGCTCCACCTCGATGAGCATTTTGCCTGTGGCAGTTCGGAACTCCAGGGACGGCAAGCTGTCCTCATCGCAGCTCTCGTTGAGGCGACGATATGTCTCCTCCAGCAGGCCGTCGGCCGCCTCCTTGTTCTGCTGCACGAGCCGTAAGTTAGCTAGCGCCTGTGTGGGCTCGGGCAAACCGACGTCATACTTCATGGCCTCCTGGAAATACTTTTCGCAGCGGGTTTCAGCCTCCTCGTGGTCACACAGGTCTGTCATGTAGAGCTCCCCAAGCGAGCAGAAGGCGTCACAAATCTGCTTCTTGATGGTAAGCGCCTCAGATGTGTTGGGATCCACATGCTGCTGTAGTTCCTGCTGTAGGAACTTGATACCTTGCGTCGTGTAGCGCTCGGCGTCTTCGCCTGTGGCCAGTTGTGATAAGTAGAAATATTTGGCCGGGTTCTGAGCTGGCGCTAGCTGTACACTCTGCTGGAAAGCCGATAACGCACGCTCCGGGTTGTCCAGCTCCGTGCTCAGCTCACCGATCGAATCCAACAGTGACGTGTTGGCTGGCTCCTGCAGCAGTGCCTTCTCAAAGAACTGCACAGCCAACTCCGGTTGACATTGGTCCACGAGCGCTTCTGCCTTGGCCACCAGCTCGGCCACCGTGTACTGCGCGTTGCCTCGAGCCATGTCTGTCAAGTGGCTTCAGTCACCAAGTGATTGACTGTCCGCCAACAGCTCACATAGGCCGTTCCGTAGGCAAGTATATGACGGATAGTAGTGCGACTGAAAAATCACCGTAGAAGCACTTTATCTAAAAAAAAAATTCTTGCACGGCAAATGGCAAAATACGTTTTTTATACACTGGAAATCTACCTCCTGTCTCGTCGGGTTGCATATTTATCTCTACGACTGATGCGTTGCAGCTGAAGCGACTCTCGATGTCTCTGATGCCGGTGTTGCTGCGAAGATGGTCTATGTCGCTGTGACGTTCGTCGCTGTGAGTGATTTTTCCTGCTTGAGTTGGTCTGGTACTCCTCCATCGAGTCTTCCTCGTACAGCACAACCGGTGTGGTACCTCGCCGATAACGACCTCGATCCGAAATATCGTCTAGAGGCGCATTGTTGCGATGACTGCGCTGGCTATTGGGCTCCAGTGGGGTATTATAACGACGTCCTCGCTTTGTGTTGGGGCCAAACGGGTAGGCGTCGACGGTGAGTCGGTGGTCTAGCGAAGTCGTGTTGTTGTCCGATAGAATGGCAGTGCCGCTAAGTGAGTTCTCCAATCCGCTCATGTTGGGCGAGTACTGGTACTGGCCTTCGACCCATAAGTCCGGCGTAATATCCGTGTCCAACATGCTAAGCTGTGGGGCAGGCTGATGAGGCAGTGAACCCACGATGAAAGGCTCATCATGGTTGCTCGGGTCTTCTGAGTACGCTCGTCGCCGATTCCTCCGGCCATACATTACCACGGCACATATTGCCGCGATGGCGATTATGGCCAGAACAGAAGCCACGATCACAAGCGTGGTCGAACTCGAACCTGTACCTATGACTCCCACGCTGTCACCGGAGCTGCTATCGTCGCTCGAACCTGTCGGGAGATTGTCGACCACGGAGCTGTTTCCTGCCATCGAACCGCTGCCGGAAGAACTGCTGGATGAAGATTCCGTAGACTTCGGTGCAGTGTCATTGACAGGGATGATAAGAATCTCCTCCGTGGACCCGGACCCTTCGTAGATAATGTGCACTGTGCTGTCGTTGGGCAGAATATCTGACCAGTCCATGCTGTCGTTCGCTTTGACATGGCCCACGCCGCTGTCATCGACATAGCTGGTCGCGTTTGAGAGAAACGACATGTCCACCGTCCTGAGTGAGCCCGACCCAGCACCTATGCTGTCGTTGTCACCGTCAGCGACTTCCTGTACTCGTCGTAGAGTGTTAGAGGGACTTCCTGCATTAACACCCTGGGTCGTCATGGTGGTCGACCCCCTGGCTGGTGCGAGTGTGCTGCTTCGACCAGCCGATTCCAGCGCAGATAGATCTATGAGCTCATGAGCTGCGAGAACACCTGTAGAGGCAGTTCAAAGCCCTCCACGCCCTCCCTGATGTGACCCATTGGGGATTACGAAAGTACAAGTTGGTGCCTGTAAAGTACAAAGCCAGCTCCATGGGCCTGGGCGGCCCAGACTGGGTCTCGGTACTAGGGCCCATTTTGAGCGTTCAGTCCTTACAAAGCAGATGTTCGGGAAGAGCAGATCGGAATCTCTTCGAGATCGGTAATATGTAGGCTTAGATGCTATAATTGTACTTTCGAAATTAATTAAACCCAAAAAATAATAATGTGTTGAAAAGGTGCGAAATATCCTGTGGTCCACATGAATCATCGAAAGATCATATGTGGACCACACTGTCTTCAGTGTTTTGAAATTCAAACCATACTCTCCTTCTTGCTACGTCAATGATGCGGCGCACGACGCTCGGTCCCGTGTCGTCCTCGCAGCTCAACGCGCGTTCCTCCGCGCTGCGCCACCCGTCCACACGTGTGTCTGTGCCTAGCAAAAGCACAGCGGCGATGGAGCGCCAGTCCATCGGCATCGCGTCCCGCCGCGTTTCCACTGCCGCGGGTACCGTTAGGAGACCCCCCATCGGCCCTCGGGCTTCCATGAACGCGCGTCAGTCTGTGGGAGCCAATCGCCGCAACAGCACTTACAGCTCACGCGCTTCCGTATCAGGACGCGGGGGTACGCGTGTAGTGGACCCACGCCCTGTGACCGATCGCTCGTTCCAGAACAGCTGCGTGCAAACGCTCGTCGAGTTCTTGAGTGAGCACATGTACGACCAGGCGATTCCACCGGCACTAGCGCGGCGTGGACCGTCCAAGAATGACTTCAAGAACATGATCCTCTTTTTATTCAAGCAGGTGGATCCTACCTTTGAGTTCGGCCCCAAATTCGAGGAGGACGTCGTGCAGCAGTTGCGTGACCTGCGGTACCCCGTCTCCATCAGCAAGACGTCATTGGCGGCAGTGGGTACACCTCATACGTGGCCTATGCTGCTGATGGCCATGTCTTGGCTAATTGAGCTGCTCAGTGTACGTGTAGAGCTGGAACGATAGTAGTGCTCCGTTATTGGATACTGATGTTATTTTCCGCGTTTTAATTGCAATTAGTATGATGAAGCTATCCAGCAGGCGAACGATGCGGAGCAGGACGCAGAGAATGACGAGGAAAACGGAGACAAGCCGTTCTTCAAGTATTTGGATGCCTCTTACCATGTCTTCCTCGCTGGAGAAGACGACAAGTTCGAAGCCTTGGAGAAACAAGAGCGAGAGAAACTTAGTACGATCTGTTTGTCGTAGTCGTTGAGGGTTCGTATGCTGACTTGGATCCCGCGTGTTACAGTCGCACGAAACGAGGTGGTGAAACAAGAAACAAGCGAACTGGAGCAGCAGCGCGAAGAGTTGAAAAGGCGTATTGAGAAGGCTAAAAGGGACAAGGTACGTCAACCTTATTTCGTGTCTATTCTCTGCAGTGATGAAGACTGACCTAACTGATTTCACTGTCACATGCACTTGCAGAATACCTTGGCTGAGCTCAATTCGAAGAAAAATGACTGCGAGAGCGACCTGTTCAAATTCAGGAAATTAGTTAAAGACTGTGAGAAAGCAAAAATCAAGTTGGAAAAGAAGCTCGAATCCCTCGTCAGTGTCCAGCAGTCCTGCGGTAAGAAGTTGTGTATATTCAAACCACCTATTGTATTTTCAAAGAACAACCATATTGGTTGTGGTTGAATTTTGCAGATGAAGAGCTTGCTGCCCGCCAGGAAGAAATCAAGAGACTACAAACCCGTATAAACAACCAGGAGTTGTCTGCGCACGATATCGAGCAAATAGGCATTGAGAGAGCGAGGCTGACAGAGCAACTCCACCAAGCGTTTGCTCAACAAGACGAACTTCAGAAACGAATCAAAAATGACGAGAATCGCGCTGCAGAGATTCGAGACGATGTACGGTTGCTGTGTGGGAATGCGGTAAAAAAAAAACCATGTCCTCTAACGCTTATTCATGGTATATACGATTCTTTGGTCAGCTTGACGCCCAGATTCACAAGTATATGGTTACTTGCAAGCAACTGAAGATGATTCCGATGACCGCGAAGAACTCTTTCAACTTCGATTTTGCTCTCGAATTGGATTCAAGTCTAGAGGAACTAACGGCGGTTCAAAAGTTGACGCATCATCTGAAGACGGGAATTCGCCAAGCAGCCATGCACCTTAAACAAAACCGAATCGCGCGCGCCAACAAAGGTCTGGACACCGCGCTTGAGCTGGATGAGGAATTGCAGAAATGTGAAAACCAGCTGAACGTCGAGATTGAAAGTGAGAAGTTCTGGGAATCAAAAGCGAAAAAATACGCCGAGCAGATGCTCAAAGAGCGTGAAAAGAGAGCTGAAGTTTTTCGACGGAAGACGACCGCAACAGAAGAAGTCGAGAAAAAGATTACACAAATCTCCAATGGAGACAACCTTGCTGAAGAAGAGGCCATGAGCCGCCAACATTTGCTGGACGTGAGGAAAACGTGAGTGCTGAACGTTTGACTTGTGATCGATCTTGAACTCTGACGGTGTTGTGTATAATGCAGGTCGGTGGAAATGACGGAGGGCTATCAGGCTTTAATTGATAAGAACCAAAGAGCTGTCACGCATGCTCTCATGGCATGCACAAACCACAAGGAAATGGTTGACCAAGCTATTTTGTCCCTGGAAACAGAGGTAAACAAGGTGGAGCTTTGATGTGATACTACTGTAAACTCGCGATGTCCACGTTCTGGTAACTTTAGCCATCCAAGCCACAGCTTACTGGAAGCATGCAAATATTGTAGGAGTAACGAAGAAAATGATTTTATCATGCAGACTCGCTGTTGCCTCTCTTCATGTCTAAGACTTACGACCCGCCGGCCTAGAATGCTCCTTCAATATCTGATGTGGTCGCTCGAGTCTGCTATCAACGCGCTCTACGCATCCAGCGATGTCGTGCGCAATACAAACTGATCGAAGCGCTCCTGCAGTTTCTGACGCTGAGCCATGCGCCGCCGCACGAGACTCGAGCGATTCTGCTTCCAGAAGCGGATTTCGTCTTCAGGGATGCCGTGGTTCTCGTCGTCTGTGTCCACATCGAGCTCCGGCAACGATGACGTAAATTGGTTAGATGCATCCCAGCCCATCGATGACAGCAGTTGCCACTCCATGCGCTCGTCATACGTCAAATTCCCACGCAGGCACGGTTCGTCACATGTCGAGTCGCACTGATGCGATCCCATGGGATCCAAAGATCTACTGGAATTGTTGAGATCGTCGTCATCGCCTTGGCTACTGATAGAGTTGGTCGAAGATAGAGATGCAACGGTTTTACTGCTGTCAGAGTGCTTGCGCGATTTCGTCTGCTTTGGCTTTTGCTTCTCGGCTTGCTGACTTTTCTCTGATTCTGACCGATCCGCTTGCTTCTGTTTCGATGCTGTTTTGCGCTTCTTCTTCTTCTCTTTTCGTTTCTCTTTCTTCTTTGCTAGTCTTCGAGATTCGTCATCTTCCTCTGCCAGCAGTTGTTCCATCATCTCCTCGCCATGCAGCGCCTCCACTGCCTCGTCGAAGTTACGGCGCAATGTAGACACGGCACAATGCACCAACAACTCCTCCGCACGCTTTTCTGACCGAGACTTCGTCCACAGGTTCTGCATCTTGTCCCAAATTACCATTCCCAAACATATAAGAACTTCGTCCTGTGCTTCGGCGATTGTACGTGCGTGACGATCTCCCCAGTCGCCGACAACCTCCTGGTCTGCTCGAGACATCAGCTGCGACATAAACTCAATATTACAAGGCACAATGATCTGGTTGGTAGCGCGAGAAAACGCGAGCTCGTCGAACAAATACGATGTGTAGTGCAGATCGTCCCCATAGTCGCTGTGCTCGTGATGCTTTTCCGAGCACTCGAAGCCTCCGCAATCCTCGCAGTCGTCCTCGCTACAACTCGATCCGATGAGCAGATCATATGCTTCTAACACCTTCTCCTTGCACCGGCAGCAAAAGCGATGACGACGCAGGTAGCTCTCCAGATCGGTCAAAAACTGATCCGAATCAATATGCGAGAGATGTCGCTGGTGATCCTCTGGGAGCTTATGCCACAGCGCCTCGAACGCAGCAGGACGCGGACGGCCTCGAACGCGCTGTGAGTGCAGCTGACATCTTGCTCGCGATGTGCCTGCTTTGCTGTTAGGCTTGGTCGGTTTAACCAGCGTGGAGCTGGCCCATCGGTCTTGGTGGTAAAACAGAGAGAACGACGTGTCTGGGCTGTTGAGATACGATTCATTCAGTCGGAAGTGGTTGTCCTTGTCGAAGCACAAGCCCGACCGACTGACGATCTGCGGGACGCGGACGATGCCGTCCACCAGCTTGTAGTACAGCGCCTCGGCACTGTTCCGACAGCCCGGACACGGCAGCAAGTCGGTGGCTGTCTGCAGGAACTGGTTCACGTCTCCTCGAAGCGCTGCAACACGCTCGCGGTCCGTCAGCAACAGCCATCGCTACCACAATTACACAAGCACAAGCACGTCGTCGTTAGCTGCTGCAGCCTCGTCTCCTTTCGTCTGGTGGACCTCGCTCACCTTGCGGAATTCGCGCGTCTCCGCGGCGCTGGGCTGGCACTGACAGCTTGAATTGGGGCTGCACTTGTCGTAGTGCTGTTTCGAGCCTGCGTCTGGGCTCGGCTCGCGGTCGCACCCCGCCATGGCGATCAACTCGGACGCGTTTCTAATCTGGCAACCATATAGAAACACCGTCAAGCGTTGAAAAAACGAATGAAAAATTGGTCGCAACAACACAAGAAGCACATGCAGCCAACAAAACGCACCTTGACAACGGAAGAGAACTGCCGGGTCTCGGCAACTCAGTTTCTGGCAGGCTCTGCGCTCAACTCGCTTTTTGCCGAAGGCGGGAGTTTGTATGAGGCCAGCTTGCTCTCTAAACTCATAGGGGAAGGGATGGGATATTTATGACCAATGGAAGACTATTGTGAACAGATGTCTTATTGGTGGAAATCCAAAGACCAGATGGATACGCAACCGCTGCAACCAGTGCAACATGGACACAGCTAAATAGTTTATTGCTGCTGCTCTTGTCGGGCTTGCAATGAAGCGGTGATGTCGCGCAGGCGAGCAACTTTTGCCTCTCGACTCAGGCGACACACCTTTTTCGGGAAGTTAGGCAAGTCTCTCCAGTTGAAGAAGTCGGGCACGTGCTTGAGCTCCGGAGTGTGCTTCATCACGGATGAATTCTTCGTGATAAAATACGGCAGCAGCGCCAAGTGGGCGAAGTCGTCCTCCATATGCCACGTCAAGTTGCGCTCCAGCATCACGTGCGACCGCCGCAGTACACGGATATCGCTGTGACTCAGTAGACGCTGCCTTGCCATCCGCTGCATCAGAGCCTCCGCTTTCTGCAGGTACAAGCCGAAGAGTTAGTAGATGGTCTTTACGAGCCTATGAGCTTATAATATATGGCATACCTTTGCGCCTTGAACTGGTCTGGCTTTTAGTCCAATGACGGGGTCAAGCAGCTTCGGTCCTTCAACAAGCGCTGCCGTCTCCGCTGTCTTCTTCTGCGTTTTGCTCGGCTTCGTCGCTTTGTTGTTCATTCCGATTACCTTCCGACAATTTGGTGCTCCGCATAGACACTCCGTGATCTCCTGATCATATCAAGGTAAATAGTCAGACACCATGTCATAAAATCAGACAAAACCATATCAGACGTCTCAACTTACCGCTTTGCTGAAAGACTCGAACTTGTAGTCGAACGTCAGCTCCTCGCCAGCAACGATATCGCGCAGAGCGAAAATGGCGCACCTTTCTTCGCCATTAACGTCCCATTTTTCTACTCCGCAATTGGGGTCGCAGCTATGGTTGATGAAGCGCGCCCACCCGCCCATGCGCGTAGCGTCAATGACTTCACCGCCACTTAACACCATCATGTAACGGTGCTTCTCATTATGGTAAAGCTGACAAGTACGAACTCCATTAGCTCAACGCAATGCCAATGCAGTATCGACTGATGGTAATGCAGGAACGCACCACTCGTCGCATATAGTACTCTTGTTCCGTCACGATCTCGCCCATATACTCGCCTACGAACGAGCCTGCCTTAATGTCCTCCAGTAACTTCATTCCGAGACCTTTTCTCCCGCAGTCTATGAGTTGTGTGGACGGCATGACCCCATGCTGTATTCTCATATTATCGCAACGATCGCTGCATTTGCAGAACCCCGGCTTGCATTCCACCAAAGCCTATGGGAAACGCATACAATATATGAGTCAATACAGCAACAACCTCCACGTCTGTAAACCAAAACACGAGCTTACAGCACGATTTAAGCAGCCGTCGAGACACCCCATTTCGCTCTCATTTGTCGGTGGCTTGCAAGAGCAAATGGACACTTCATCCTAGCACGCGTACACCGTCAATATATCGCGAAAAACAAAAATGGTCACATTGTAGACCCATCACGTACATCAGGCAGCGAGCGCTCTTTACGCTGGACGTAGACATTGTGCTTGATGATCTGGATCTCCGCCAGCGCCACTTCGATGGAGCGTGTCCCCGAGACGCGGCTAGCACGGAACGCCTGATCCCGGTCGCCGCCCCTGATATTCAAATGAGTATATCTCAGTATATTCTGCACCATTCTCGCTGAAATGGTGACGAATCGATAGAGTGTAGTCTGTAGTATAAGAAAACGAAGTAGTATAGCTAGTATACGTACAGCGAGCGCGCAGATACGTCGCCAGCCGCGTCCTCCTTCTTCTCCTCTTTGACGGTCTCATCCATTGCACTTCTGTTTTGTTTTATGAGGCCTACATCTTAATGATCATTGGACAAAAACAGATTGACTCATTCCGTATCATCAAGCGTCACTTTGAAGGCGATGGAGCTGCTCGCGGACGCAGCTTGGCAATGGCGCCCCAAGGCAACACTCACAGCTGCAGACACATGTGACAGTTGCACCGTGTTTGCGTTGCACTATAGTGACTGCTCAGTGCTCCGAGTGCGTTGGAATGATAATTCACCGACAAGCTCCAGATTTCTGGATTCTCAGACGGACTTAGAGCCGCAAGAGAGAGATCTGGAGCTGCATGGGCACGCCAAGCGCATCATATGCGTCAAGATACACCACAAAAATGAACCCCTTGCGACTATTTGCTCGGCATCTCGAGATTGGTATGCTCACAGGTCTGACATGTCGGAAACTGGTATTGGAGCTGACGGTGAGTTGGTGCAGTGTTATGGTGTGGCATATTGCAGGGAAATCTCGCGTAAAGCAATCCGTTTTGGTGGAGAGCCTGCCAGCAGAGCCGGGCTGGGTCACATTTGATGATACTGGTACTTTAGTGGCAGTGGCAAGTGAACGGGATGTTAAGATTTTCGTCATAGAGCGGAAGGAGGTGCTGGTCACTCTGGAAGGCCACCTGGCACGAGTAAGTAATTGTGATAGAAATCCGTTAGCTGCTTACAAGCAAAAAGTCATGAGGATTGCATATTTTGGAAATGGTGCAGGTAACGCGAGGCGAGTTTCACCCAATTCACCATCATTTGTTGATCACTGCCTCAGAAGATCGTACATTCAAGGTATACTCTACGTTAACAGCAGGAGAATTCAAGATGTTTCCAAAATAATCGTGGTTTGTCTGTGAGCGTAGATATGGGACCTTGCAGCGAGAGCACTGTGGTTTCAATCATCGGTGTTGTCAGCGTTTGCGATTCTATCCATCGCATTGAATCCTGTAAATGGTGACGCTGCCTTCGGTTTTGCGGACGGGTCTGTCAAGGTGTTTGAATTGCTGGATGGATACGCAAAAGAGCTCACTGCGTGTAACGTTGAAAACTACATACAAAAAATTTTGCGGCGAAAGCAGGTATCAGTGAAAAACGTTAGTGGCGTACACGAACAACTAATTTGACTGTTATGCCCTCGTAATACTCTGAAGGAAGAGGAAAGAGCGGCACACCGAGAGAAGCCTCAAGTCATTAGCTCCCTTCCACCGTGGGCACGCAGTGGGAATGCACAGAAGTCTACAACTGGCGCTGGCACGGGTGTTACCTACGGATCCGCCAATACTCTAGAGCAAGTCGACCCAAACGATGAAGACGAGATTAAAAGCGCAGTTTCTTGTCCAGTTTTGTCGATGAAGTACGTCTGTATGGATCACAACGTTTCCAGAATTTCGACTACCAAGGGGAAACAACGGAGTTTCAGTAGCAATCAGGATCGTGAGTTAGTCGACTCCAAGCAGTTTCTCGTTGTGGGTGTACCGGGCTATCTTCTCTGCGTGAATGCTTTCTCGTTCAAGATCGAAGTTATTCATGATTTTCAGCATTCTCTCGAGGGAGAACGACAGCTGTTCGATCCGATTTGCGTTGCGAAAGACTTTTGCTTTTATCATCCACCACGGACTGATACTCTGTACTGCGGTGTGATAAGTGCTTTCCAACCCTGCTTCACGATGCTGAGCACAGCAACAACGTCATGCAGTCCGAATAATGGAAATCAAGTTGAGGAAAATGCTGTGACTAACCACCAGATTTTACCTTGTCAAGAACGACCTGCATCCAGTGTCAACAATGAACGAGTGTCGGTAATCCCAAGAGGCCCGCCTCCTAGGGACAGTGTACTGAATATGCCACCGCTATCAGCAAAGAAGACACCACCTAAACGTTCAAAAAGCTCGGACAAAGCCGTCACATTTCATACGCGCATCAAGTCGTCTGGGTATGGTTTTTCAACTCCTTTCGACTCGAGACGAACACCACCAAAATTGCTTACTAAAGCTCGTAGGTCACTGACCGATAATCGAGCGAAGACTTCGAATTCATCGACATCGACAAGTTCTTACCTGAAGGAATATCCGACGAACTGTGGGCTGTTACAACATTATCAACCGAAACATGCGCTGCCACCAAAAGCATTGCATCAAGGTGCAATCCTACACATCGAATACTCAAGCGATGCTAAGTATCTTGCAACGAGTGGTAACGATCGGGTATCACAAGTGTGTAAGTTACCCTTTAGTCGATTTGGTGGTGAAGGCAATGTGCTTGTCGGACACGATCAAGCAGTACGTGCCATCCACTGGAGTCAGAACGATCGAATGCTAGTGACGGTAGGGAGTGACAAGACGAGTCGAGTATGGCTAGCTGACAGTGACACGTCCTCTCTTACACTGCAAGGAATCGCTCCACCTTCAGGTGTTGCCACTGCAGCAGCTGCGATGGGATCTATGTCCAGTGCTAAGAAAGCTTCAAGACAGGATATCGTGGAGGCACGATTCTTTTACATGGATAAGTTCCTGCTATCGGCATGCGGCAACATTGCACGATTGCATCAATTTAAGCTGGACGAAGTGTACGCTCGTGCTTCTAGTACCAACACAAAGCTTATGAAGAAGAAGAACGATGTTGAAGTCATCGAGAACCAGAGTCGAAAGAAACGGGTTGCTCAATGGAGTTTCGACGACATGCAAAGCGTGACCAGTCTCGCCTGTGTGAATGGAGCTTTCTTGTCGTCTGTAGCAGTAATTGCTGGAACAGACCGCTCGCTACGGGTCTTGGACGTCGGTGCCGGCGGTGGCGGCCGTACTGTGCGCATAATCCGCGACGCACACAGTCGTGCTGCACACACGGTCGCATTGGCTCGACCGACATGCTATGCGAGCCACCCCAGCAACTTCTACGATCTCTTACTAAGCAGCGCGCCGGACAACACGACACATTTGTGGGACATCCGAGCTGATAACTGCGTTATGCGCTTCTGCGAGCACGTTAATCGAGTGCACACACTGGGCGTTTCTTTTAGTCCTTGTATGCGCTACGTGGCCACAGGGTCGGAAGACAGAACCGCATACATTTACGATATTCGCACAGGTCGACGCCTTGTCAAGCTCAAGGGCCACACTGACGTGGTCACTAGCGTAGCGTTCAGTCCTCTCTACCCACAGCTAGCTACAGCTTCATACGATGGCGCTGTTCGATTCTATAGCCATGAGAAATCCAATTAAGTTTTACAAGATGAAACTGCGCGAATATATTTCAACACAAAATGCATTAGAACACATTGGAACCCATGCGCATTGCAATGCCCGCAGACATCTCGAGGCAGGCAGAAGCCGGCAAGGAAAGTTAGCTAGCTATAGCCACAACTCATGTCTCCTAGTTCAAAATCTACGGTCGAATTCTGCACTCAAATCCTCGAGAAGCCAACCACTTAGTCGAAAACGCAGCTAAGTTTACACGCGCACGGCGGGAGAGTTCACGAAAGAGCCTTCCTCCATGTCGGGGTCGTCGTTCTTGGCCTTAGAGCTGTCCATCAGGCCCTTGCGCTCCTTCGTGGCCTTCTCCTCCGGCTCCGTCTGCACGTCATCGTCTTCGACAGCGTGCTCGGCCTTGGCTCCGGCAATGGTACGCTCCAGATCCTTCTGTGCCTTGCGCTTACGCATAATGAAGACAACCAGAGCGACGATAATAGCGATAAGCGCCACTGTAGCAGAGCCGACAATAGCAACTTCCTCCTTATCGAACTCCTCAAGTCGAGACAAGAAGTCGGTCTGCACGGCTTCGGTCTCGGTGGTACCGTTGCTGGCGTGGATATGCTTCATGGGCTGAGCAAGGAACTTCTTACGCTGCGTGGGCGTCATGCACTCGGGCACCTCCTCCTGGATACGCAGCCAGTTGACAATTTCGCCTTCTTCACGGTGACCACACTCGGTCAGAAGCAGACGCTTGCCCTCGGGGATGAAGTTCAGAATGAATCGACCCTGGGTCTCGTCCTCGCCGTCTTTGGTGCAGTTGATGTAGGCCACAACGTGGTACGAGAAGCGTCCGTTCTCCTCGGCCTTCTGCTCCACAGCGTTCATGGTCATGTTGAAGGTGTCGCACACCTCCGTGTCGTTGTACGAGATGAAAGCGTACAGCGAAGCTTTGATGACGAGTAGCGGAGGGTCGTCGTACACACTCACCCAGCCATCCTCGTTACGCAGATCAATCTTATCAATTTCGGCGCTTCCTTCGGAGGAACCATCAATGATACCCTCGTTCTTGTTACCCTTGATCTTTTTGTCGTTGACACTATTGTCAGCGTCCGAAGTCTCCTCAGCCTCATCCGCGGTGGTCGTGGTGGTAGTGGTGGTGGTAGCCGCCTTGGTCGACTTGGTTGACTTGGCGGGGGCTTTGGTCTCCTCCTCTTCCTCAGCAGCAGCAGGGGCGGGCGTGGCCTTCTTTTTCTTCTTCTTGGGGGCGGACGTGGTCTTGGTCGCAGATTCATCTGCGGACTCCTTAGTAGACGAACTGATGACTCCATCCTCGCTGCCAGAAGTCTTAGATTTCTTTTTCTTCTTCTTCTTCGTGGGGGCCTTGGTGGCCACATCCTCATCTTCGTCCTCAGAAGCGGGCGCGGCTGCCAGCACACGCGTCTCGATCGACGGGTGGATCATGGAGGCGTCGAAAGCCGCCACGTTGTTCTCACTGTTCACGACCAAAGTGTTGGCCTCGGTCGAGGCTGGAAGCGAGAAGGCAGAGATCGCAGCCGCAGCCAGCAATGCTGCACGAAACACTCCCGAGATACGCATGATCAGCAGTACACGTCTCTCTGGCTAAAGCTTGCGGGTCCTGCTGGGCTCGAGGGAAATTCGAGATTGATGGGGCGGCAACGTGGGCGGCTGCGAGCCAAGCCAAGCAGTGTGCACGGCAACTACGTCTCCGCGTCCTGAATGGGCCAATCAACGCGCGGTATGGGAACTGAATTCAGGGTATGTCGCGACGCAGGTCGCAGGCGATAGTCTAAGCACTACACTCGCATTGATACGGAGATCTGTTTGCGCAGGGTTTATGCCGATTGCAGGTCGCACTTAGAAGGGTTCGCGCCGTCCGGCATACAAACGCCAAGTGTTTTGGTGGTTAAGTCCTGCGGGGAGAGAGGGGCCGGGGAGAGGACAGCAAACGCGAATAGGGGTACAGGATGTGTACAACCGGACGCTGGCATCTTGGGCAGGTGGAACTTGTCCTCGGTCGCCTCGGGGATCTTGTTCGGGGCAAGCAACTATACCGGGCCAATCAATGCTGCCAACAGCAGACATCGAGCGGTATGGAACCATCGCGACAGACAAGCACTTATTCGCATGGGTTGCTGGTTAGCAAATGGCCTGGTATCCTTGACTTTCGATCAGATTGAGGTGCAGCACCGTTTGTGGACTGCATTCGCCGCGCAGGCAACCACACTTGACTGTTGCCAGACTTCTGAAGCTACGCTCTTGAAGCGTTAAACGTATTGGATCACCGCGAAATAACGCCCCATATCAAAGCTGCAAACATAGTAGCCAGGATACTCTTAGCGCGATTGCATTTGCTACTATTAAGAAAGAAATGGATGCTGCTGCTGCAATGTTTGCTCTGAGACCGAACGCGAAGATCTTTTGCTTCTGTAGCCGCGTTGCTAGCCAAGCTTCTACGCTGCACTGCAAACGGAGACCAGACTTCTACACACATGAGCGTGGTACATCAGATTGCCGCACCAGCACATTGTGATTCACAATGCTGCGATGCGTCAACGGTCACCCAATCAGCGCGCGCTGCGTGGCAAAAGCTCTCGTACTTAATCGAGGTCGCATGAAGCCATGATGCCGGCCAGGATGTGAAAGGCCGCACGCAGACCATGGCCAGAGCGGAAGATCTGCCGGAGAGCAACAGCGATGGCGAGAATAGCGACTCGCAAAGCGGCGACAGCGACGACACAGACAGCAATTACGACTCCAATAGCGACAGCGGTAGCAGTGATGGCGACGATAGCGATGAAGACAGTGAAGAGGATGACCAGAACGGCAATGACGCCGCCGCCAAGAAGCAACGCGTGCGTGCGGACATCGACGAGATGCGCCGCATGATGGCCGATATGGACGCCATCAAGACACGATTGCAGCACCGCTTGAGCACTGGGCGGCAGGCGAGAGCAGAGCGACTCGCGCGCGAAGAACGGGAGCGTGAGGCACAGGAAGTAGCCATCCGCATGGCTGACGAGGTGGCTCGCGGGCGACAGATTGAGGTGGCAGTTCAGACGGAGCCGATTGTCTCGCAACAGCAGATGAATGTGTCGCAGCAGAATGTGTGTCCACCACATATCGCCGACAGGACTGCTGTTGGTGCCGATGTTGAGACTGTTCCTGCGATTGATGGAGACACAGGGTTTGCTGACGCTGCTCCAAATAAAGCTATGCCAGCTGGGTTAAGTTTGTATGACCTGGTGAAGGCATCTGGCTTCGGCCTGTCGCTCAAACCGCCCTCCCCCGTTCGACGACTAGACTCACCGGAGGATTTACCACAACGCTCTTTCAACGAGCAGGGGCGTGCATCTCTATTGCAACGGCACCAGCAGGAAGATCCATCTGCTGAGCTAGACTGGAATGGCGGTGATTCGAGATTGGTTCATGACGAAGACAGTATTGTGAGTGGTGGTGATCATGACGACAATGACGGTGTCGGCGATGGGTATAGCGCTTCGTGGCAAGATGCCAGCCTAAACTCACCGCGCAACAACCCCGGGCAGTTCAAACATGAGCAGTCATTACCACCGTCGCGCCATCGCGACGAGAACGCGGCCTCTGTAAGCAACAGCCTCGTCTCCTCCGACGATGGCAACGGGTCCGTTATTTCTCCACACCTGATTCAACAACAAGACCACAAGTTCAACGCGGCCACCTTGCTCAGCACGATAAAGCATCCGCCGCCTTCCACCGCGAAGGACACTGGGGGCGACAAGACAGACGAGCAACGAGAGATGGAGGCGATTCAGTTCCTACTCTTCCGTCGTTGACTTGGTTATCGGTGGTACAGGTCACTTTTGGTGGCCTCTGATTGGCCAAGAAATCACGCAAACTTCAAAAACCTGTGATAATACATTCAAATGAGATTGTGTTTTGTGACCACGGCAAGAAATAAACGAATGCACCTGCGTATTCGCATACTGCGTCGTGATTCGACGAAAAACGGTGCGTGTCTCGCCCAGGAATTGGCGGCAGCGCTTTGTTCTTGCGAGTGCGTTCCGCAGAGCTGGCGCCACCATGGCCGAGTTTGTGGAGATGATCCTCGCCCAGGTGCGTCCTCGTGCTTACTACAGTGCTGTCCTCTGTCTACCGATGCGCGAAGTCGCGTCGTATGCATGGATTCGACAGTTTCTAACCCGCTCTCGCTGTATCTTGTATATTCTCCGCCGCTTTAGCTGATCGGCAACATCTCGACGGCGCTGATCCTCGTTCTCATTTATTTCAACTTTCTTCTGTTCGAGAACTACTTGCGGCTCATTGTGTGGGCTATCCTGTGCAGCCAGGCATTGCGCCAGGCCAAGAATAACGTCATCTCAGTGCTGCAATATCTAAGCGATGACACTGATGTAGAACGCTACGTACGAACAAGAGATGCATGGAATAAGTAGGGACAAAGTATGGGAGGCTGACAAATCTGTGGCTGTACTGGTATGACTGCAGGGCTTCCTGACGTGCGTGTTCTCCAAGTCGGCAGAGATCTTCATCAGTCATCCGCATGATGGCTCGCGTCGCACGGCCAAGGAGATATTTCTCAACTACGGCATCTTCCTTTTCTCGCTCATTGGTGCCGTGTCCATTTGGATGCGCATGTACTCATGGATGTCATTCCTGAATGTCATCATCGGCTTCTGGATCGCGGCACTGAGTCTTATCAAGATCCTAGATCGACGTATATTCTACTACCGCTACTTCTTTTCAGACGAAGTACTCGTATCAGTCCTGCTCATCCTCGGCTTCTTCATCACGGTAATATTTATCAGTTCAGAATGGTGCTAGTGATTATATATTGTTAATATTTTGTACTCACCTTTTGGTGATGTCAGGGCGCGTTCGTCATCCTCTTTCTCGGTTCCGAGAGCTATCTAGAAGGAAGTCGCGCTGCTACGGATTTGTCCGACTGGGTCCAAGTTAACTTTATTAATGACGAGCGTACACGACAAGTGTGGAGCGAGCAGGTAGAGAACAGCCGTGCTATGATCTCACAAGCCGTCAGCGGTGTCGAGGACAAGTACAACGATACAATGTGGTGGCCACCATTGAAAGGTTTGGTGAAGACGTATTACCTGGACGCCAAGTCTAGTGACGGGAATGTTACAACGCATACGTCGCTCTTCTCCAGATTGCGCCTTCCCGAAAACATGACACTGGTACAAGCGGTGTCTTTCGCGTATGCAAAGGTGGATTCAGTGAACTTAACGTCGGTGCAACTCACCGACTGGACGTCCAAGGGGCTAGAAGTTAGCAGCATTGCCGTGGGGTCTGTGGCACAATTGGTGTTCCTAGTCTTCACGCTGGTGATTGCGTTTGTGAGTCTCGGGATCCGATCGTTTTTCTTCATTTCGTCGCTATTTTATCTGCTGTGCACAAATTGGGATCCGATCGAGAGGTTTGTCGAAGATCTACTACCCATTCAAGTCGATAAACGACCAGACGTCGTCAGATCTCTCCGTAAGGTGATCGAGGGCGTCTTCTTTTTGCCACTGAAGATGGCAAGTATTCACGCGATTGTGACAATGGTCTCGTTCACAATTGTGGTACGTATACCCCCAAATTGTGTGCCCTGCGATCATTTCTCGTACTTACTGGATATCGCTTCCTTTTCCGTGAATGTTGTGTAGAATGCTGACTTCATGTATCTCGCGACGACAGTCACTTTCTTCATCTCGATCGTGCCGATAATTCCTCCGTATTTGGTATGCGTCCCATGGGTCATCTCGATCGGACTGACGTCTTCCATCGTGAAGGCGCTTGCTCTCTTTGCGGTTCAGTACGTGGCTTTCACAGTGCTGGATGAGATGCTCTATGAAAAGAGTATCGTGGCACTGAATGCCTACGTGTCCGCCTTGAGTGTGGTCTTCGGCGTCTATGTCTTCGGGTTTGAGGTGAGTTGAGCGGATCCAAATGCTCATGACCATGTAGCTGGTGTTGATCTTTGTTCATGCTTATCATAGGGTGTCATTTTCGGCCCGTTGATCGTGTGTGGAGTGACATTTGCATACGATGTGTCGAACCACGGTATTCAAGCTGCGCAAGACGAGTACGGCAAATCTGATGACGCAAGACAAGACTCTCTATTGGACGGAAGCGATGCAGAAGGATCGCATAGTACTGCCTCCTCACTTGACGGGTACGAACGCGAAAAAGAGAAAATTTCCAACAACCAATCGGAGGACGAAGAGATTGACCAGGGTACCAACATTTTCTCGAATGCGATGTACCGAGTAATCTCGGGTCCACTGGTGGATCGAGTGCGTCGTCGTCTTTCAATTGACATCGCCACAGAAGGATCCGTTTGCGTGACCTTTGTCATTGAAGGCTTGAGAAACACTCGAAAAGTCCGCTTCGTGGTGAACAAATCATGGTCTCAGAAAACTCTTTACGATAATATCCGCCGTATGCTCCACGTCCAGAGCATCGAATGTAAGTATCTTGTTGTATGCGTTGTGACGAATACTTTTGGATTAACTTTTGATGCGTTGCCATTTGTTCAGATATCTGTACCGCGGACGGAGTAGAAGTGTTGTCTCCACTCCACATTATGGCCGATGAAGTGCTGTATGTGAAGGTCCGATCAAAACACCGCTTGCACCTGTATTCAGACTCCTACTCGGACTCACCGGCACGAGTCCCCTTCCCGGTTCGCAGCATTCGAACAAGCATTACCTCCCTTTCAGGTAATCACGATAAATCTCCCCGGAAAAACACTGGATCTTCACCTCCTAGTGCAAAGCTGAAACGAACGGGATCGTTAAGCCCTACAGTCGGGGTCGCACACGGCGCCACCGCGGCTCAACGTCAGGTTCACGAAATGTTGCAGCGCAAGAGTGGAGGAACGACAATTCAATATGAAGGGGGTGTAAAGAGGAGAGGAAGTTACAGCGGTGTTACTGGGAGCTCCGTTCACCATCCAATCGTTCCAAGATCGATCAGTAACTCGTCTGCACGAGTTTCACAGCCAGTCCCGAGCCCATTGGCTGTCAAAGGTTTAGCTTCATCGACATCTTCGTTAGCGCAAGACTACGAGTTTTTGTCACTCAACGAAAGCTACCACACTTCAGGCAAAGAGAAAACACCTTCAAATGACGGTGAAGAGGGCGCAACCAATGCGGATGCTAGCACGGACGCGAGTAGCACGCTGGATGTGCCATCTCCCACCAGCGTGAAGAAAGGAAAACCGAAGCTGAACTTCGTGGACTTGAGCGACTCAGGAAGCTTTTCGACATCGCCAGTATCATGCGATGCCCGAGATTCCTTCGGTGGCCAGGATGATGACAACAAAGCAGGGGAAGAAAGAAACGAACCTACAACCACAGGCGAGAGCGAAGCAACTGAAGCAGCAACAGAAGTCAAGCCGATGGCGAAAGCGAAGCGCAAGGTTTCGTTGAAGGCACGTCAAGCCGCTGAGCTGATCTTTTCGCCACTTGCAGTCGACCCGAAGAAGGTGAAAGAAAGAAGCTACTCGTCATCAGAAGAGAGTGGCGATGAAGACAAAGCGCAGGATAAATGAGAAGAAATACCGTCGACCACTGGGATGCATGCATGATTTTAAATCCAAATAAATGTTCGAGACGTGACAACTACTAAGTATTCCCAGAGAGCACGTGTTCATTCCATCAGGTTCGCTAGTCGTTGCTTCTTTTTCTTGAGGACAGCGATCTCTTCTTCGATCTCGCTGACAATCTCTGGAGTTTTCTCCGCTGCCTGCTCGCGGTATAGTGCCCGCAGACGATCACACACAAACGTCCAGGCTTCCATGTCCATGCGCTGTTTCTCACACGCGGTTCGCTCTTTTTCCCATGCTGCCTGCTCAGCCTCCCGTTGCTCGCGTTGACGCAGAAGTTCCAGCTCTCGACTCGCAATTTCATTGCGCACGTCAGCATCCAGCTGCAAGATCGCAGATGTATCTTGTTTCCTTCGTTTTACCACAGGCTCGGCAGGTGATGACCATGCTGCGGCATCAGCAGCCACATTTTGTCGGCCGTGGTTTTCGTCGGTGCGCGGCAAAAGACGACGACGCTCTTCACGGCTTTCTGAGGGGTTTACTTCAGGTTTGTGCGTGTAGGAGGCATAAGACCCGCTCTCGGGGTATGAGCGCTTCCCCTGACTTCCTTGCATATCAATCTCCCTTTGGATGGCACGGGCTTCGAGGACTATGTCGGACGCAGGCTTTTCGGACTCCTGTTTCCAGTTAACAAGCTGTCTAAACTTGATCTTGATCCCTGTTGCGTTCCTCTGTGAACGCGTATTGGGAATGGCGTGATTCACGCGGTACAACTGCAACACTTGTTCCCAACCAGTCGGTCCCGATGGTAAAATCTCCTTGACACATGAAAGCAGAGCCTTCGTGTCTGAAGGAGAGTATCCTTCCGATCCCAGCGTTCTTCCACCACGCCGAGGCGCTGCAATCGGCGTTTTATCCCCGCCTTCGCTGCTCGTAGCTTTCTCCTGTCCGCTTACCTCTTCCACTCCATTGATCTCACTATCGCTCCCACTCTTGTCTTCGACAGCTTCAGCTATTCTGCTCGCTATCTCTTCCTTGTCATGTTCCAGCGATGCGTAGTCCTTTGCAACCTTTTTCAACCTTGCATCAATCTCCTCTTGAATAGCCAGAGCCTCCGTCACCTCCGCTCGTGGCATATTCGTCGTGTCTTCCTTGAGCCAGTTACGGAACTTGTTTTTGAGCGATGAGCCGTCCCTGTTGAGCCTCTCGTTCGGCTCAGCGTACTCTCTGCAGTACTCCTCTGCAACTTGCTCCCAGTCTGACCTCTGTACTGGCAAGAATCGTCGTACAATACTGAGAATGGCTTGTGAATCTGCAGAAGAGAAGCCCTCGGCGCCCCTCGCTCTGCCTCCTCGTCGCTGGAGGATCTTGCCGTCCGTCATTTTTGCTTCGATCAGGTCCAGAATGGCTCCAGCCTCCTCCACATCTGGGCGCGCGTCTACACCGGACTTAAAGCTCCGCGCCAACTGCTTATATTTGGACTTTAGAGAGCTGGTATCGCGTTGCGCTCGAGTGTTGGGGATAGCGTGCATCTGTCGGTACTCGTCCAGTACTTGTTCCCATTCCTTGGTGGTTGTTGGCAGCACGGCTTTCACACATTTAAGCAATGCCGAAATGTCCTCTTTGTGATAACCCTCAGCCCCGCGCACACGTCCGCCGCGACGTTGCGGAAGATACTCAGAGTGCTCGTTAGTGCTCATTCTGATGAGCTTCTTTCTCCCCTTCTTAAAATTTGCTTCTAGATTTCAAACTATTTTTTTTAGTACGATACAAAAATAGATTTTGCACTTCTGATCCAGATTTTGCACTTCTGATCCACACAAAAATAGTATTTGCATTTCTGGTCGACACAAACTGTTATCCGGATGGTGCTGCACAGGTACGAAGATCTGGAGGACGAGGCGGTTGCTATGGAGGCATTGGGCGCCAACCAGGAGCTGGCACGACGTCGCCATGAGCTATTGAATGACCCGGTCATGGTTGTGACGTCTGAGTGTGGACTGAGGAGCGTCCACGTTTTGGCTGAAGAGATGGCGTTCGTGATGCCGGCAGAGCATCATGTGGACCTGGTGGCCTCAGACGACGCGACCACTTGCTCCATCGTGCTGCTAATAAGCGATGATGTCGTGGCAGTGGCTCACTTAGACTCGAAAGAGCAAATGGTGTTCTTTTTGAAGAAATGGGAGAGTGTGGTGAATTCTGCGGTGACGCGAGTTGCCATTGCCGGTGGATACGACGACGAACGGGAGATCGCTCGTCCGATTTCAATTGATATTTTGCGGGCTCTCATGAGTAGTAAAGCGGCGTACGATGTGCAGCAAATTATAACAGGGAGATGGAACACTGCAGATACTGGCAATGGGGAAATGTTGCCGCGTACGAGAGGAGTCGGCTACTTTCCTGCAGAAGACATCTATCGATGTGTAGAATTCGAGCCTGATGCCCGGCTGCCTTTAGTACCCTTGAGATTCGCTGGAGTGTCCCCGCACCCACTTCACACGCTAATGTGTTGTCTGGAGAAGGACAAACCTCTAGAGATTACCGTAGGGCCATATTACGCCACACTACTTTCACCGGAGGTCTGTCCCTACATGCTAGATTTAGACGATGGCGAGTTGTTGCAAAGGATTTCTACGTCACCATTTGCTGAAGGTCCCAAGTTTCTTCAAGACATGAGAGATATGCTCGAGTTCATTAGCAATTGCTCACTTCGAAGTTTGGGCAATACTTTCGTGCTGACGCTGCCTGCAAGACGGCAAGATACCATTGACTCAAAAAATATTTATAGTGATCAAACTGGGGTATGAACCGTTGCCCTGCTATATATCGGCTAAATGACGATGGAGCCAAGCTTCGTTGCGAATCCATATGTCCAGGCGTCGGCACCGACAAGCCGTACGATTCGAGAAATACTGGACCGCGAGGAGGCCTCGTACGAGGCATGGCGAAAGACACGTAAACCTGTTCGGCTACCTCACGCCAGCTTGAAACTCAACAGCCCACTAAAAACCGTTTCTCGTGATGATTCCAATCAGACGAAGTTTAATAAGGCAATGCGAGATGCATTTAAAACCCCACAAGCGGGATCTGATGGTGTATCTCGATCCCAGTCGGTTGCCGCAGTGACCTCGAAGAATGTCAAACGCAAGGATGCATTGATCACCGGAGGATTCACACGATCAGCTGAAATGCTCCCAAGTCTGGGTATTGATCAAGATACTCGTCAGAAGCAAGAGCAGTTTAGCCAAGCGATTGCTCAACCAAGGAAGACGTCCGATAGCACAACTATCCCTAGCATTGCGCCACGTAAGGCAACGCGAAGGAAATTTCAGCAGTACCTGTACGATTTTCATTCTCGACAAGTCTTCTCTTTCGCGAAAAACGAGATTGAAGAATTTGAAGATGTAATGAAATGTGAAAAGGCTCAAAAACTTGTAGCGTGTAGCGCTGGAGAAGACGAAGACGATGAAGTCAGCGAAGATATGAGCAGCGAAGGTAACTCTCTGCCTGGATGGGGCAACCCCTCTGAGAATTATACTCGACAGTTGATGAACGAACACCACAGTGAGTACTTGCTCACTGGTCTGGGCTTCTTGTCGGGACCTGGCTACGACGAACTTTTCTCAATCCACTGGAAGCTAGGCGAAGCAGAGAAAACTGTGCGCGATGCTGTGGATCGAAAACGAATCCGTGAGATTTTGAGAAAAGCCTACCGCATGTTGCTTTGGTTCTTTCGTTACTACGCTGGCAATGCTGCTTATGCTGTTGCATCTGAGCGGCGCACTGGACCCGGATTGGTGGTAACTTTGGGAGATGGCTTGTTTGAAATACCAAGTCGAGTCCGTTTGCTTGAGGACTTGAATGTACAATGCGTTGATGAGGCAAGATTCGGTGTTACAGATTCTCCCCTGAAGCGGGAGCACTTGATTGATTTTCTGATTAACGTTGCCAAAATGATGTGTACGCATTCGTCGAATCCTACCCGCTTGAAAATGGCCATCAGCGACGGCGTCGAAATGTCCGAAGCAGTGAAAACACTCGTCCACGAGCACTTTGGTGTGTTTGCACAAATTCAAGATGTGGATCACTTTCGAACCATTTTTCTTCGCAAACCTCAGAATACTAATGACCGTGGTGTCCGTAGAAGACTTTGTGCTATTCTAGAGACACACAAGAACAACCTGACCAACTTCTTTAATGAATTAGTCAGCGCCGGAGTTATTGCGCGTAGTGGTGGCAACGACAGGACCAAGAGTCAACAGCGGCAGCGAGGCAGTGGAAGTGGTATTGCGTGTACGCAGTTCCTTTCCACTCTGCGATCTATCAACCTAATCACGTCGAGAGGTGTCATCACTGATGCAAACATTAACCCAAATGCTGACGATGAGGTGTCTGGGGGAGGCCCTTCCGGGGTTGATGAAGTTCGGGCTGTGCGCATTTTTCTTTCTTGTCTTCCCATGGCAACATTCGACAGCAACGAGTGTGAGGGTGCAAGTAGAACTGCCATTACTGCATCCACGAGTACTGAACCCCGTGAACTGACGCTGTCTCAATTCATCGAGGCACTACTTCGAGTGGCGTTCACGTGGAAGGAGCTTCAGATTTGTCATGGACGGTTTGACGTGTGCTCCAATCAAATGGCGTCGGATCGTTGCCGATGCAACATCGACCTAGCTCAGTACGCGTTCGATGTCTTTGATAATGCCGCTGAAGAGGTTTTCACACGTATCCATGGCTACCGACTCAAGCGGGCTCAACAGCGAACAAACATGAGGATGCACATGAAGACGCACATCTCCCTGCACGCGGTTGTAGCATTGACAGCCGTCCAGAGAGCCCCCAATCGCTTGCTACCGATCGAAGAAAAGTAAACGAACGATACTGTGGTCGTAAATGGACCAGCCCAACAACCGTCACTATTTTTACATATTTCGAAGTACATTTTATTATTTCAATTTCTGGGTTCAAGCGTCGTTAGCATCGTGAATCCATACGCAAAGACACCGCACTGCAAGCGATATCTAAGTCATGCCTGCAACACCGAAGTTTGAAATTCCCGATGTGGATACAAACCCCTTTAAGATGGCTGCTGTCGGTAATCTTCAACTGCTGAAAACCCTTGTGGAACCGCAAGAGAACGCTGATGGTAAGACACCTGCTCCACTGAACTTGAATGCGAAGGATCCCTATGGATGCACGCCGCTAGTTTGGGCTGCTCGGAACGGGTACCTCGAAGTTGTGGACTACCTGGCAGAGCATGGTGCCGACCTTGAAGTCACCAGCTTTGGCGATCTTCGCCCTTTGCATCATGCTGTTAACCACTCGCGGTTGCCAATCGTCGAACGTCTGATCCAGCTCGGCGTCACTATCGAGCCGAAGGACGATGCTGGCAATACACCGCTCCACTTCGCTGCCGCTCGTGGTATCCTGAACCCGGTTTTGTTACTTCTGAACGCTGGCGCTAAGGTGAATGTCACTACGGCACAAGAAGTTTCTCCTCTCATGAAGGCCGTGTCGGCCGGTCATATTTCCGTCGTCGAGAAGCTTCTGGACAACGAGGCGAACCCCAACCACGCCAACGTCGAAGGCAACACGGCACTCCACCTCGCAGCTCGAGGAGGTTTTAACTCAATCGTAAAAGTGCTACTGGATGCAGGTGCCACCCCAACGCTGCGCAACAAAGCTGGCAAGATGCCCGCAGAGCTCGCGTCATCCCCCAGCATCGTCAAGATGCTGGTATAGCTAAAAGAAAAAAAAAAGATGAATTGATATCAAAGAACAATTTCTTTCATATGACTGCAACTTGACCGTGCAAGCAAGTTGCGTCTACTCAATTTTTGTACATGTACCCATTTTTCCAAATGATCCTATTATTTGTAACGGCTGGCCACCTCCCCCAGCTCATTGCTGCAATCGCAAAGTACCCACAACAACGATGGCGGCGCCGCTGGGTCTCGAGACCAAGGCCCAACGGGGTATTTTCGTCACATACATGGGGCTATGGGTGACCTATGGGCTGCTGAACGAGCTGGCCAAGCGCGAGAGTGTGCGCTTCAACTCAGCCTGCGCCGTCGTGATACAATCGCTGCTCAAACTTGTGCTCGCCAGCTACATGTACCTGACATCGGACACTCAAGCGACGGAGCCGCTGGCCACGCGTATCCGTTTCATGCTGGCCCAAGCGCAGGAGTATCGCAGCCTGCTCCTGCTCTACTTTATCCCGTCGGGGCTCTACGTCGTCTACGACGTGCTGTCCTACATCAACCTGCGTGCATTCGATGCTGCCACCTACTTCCTGTTACTCCAGTTCCGGCTTGTGGTCACAGGGGTTCTGCACCAAATGATGTTCTCCAAGAGACTCAACCGCAACCAATGGGTATCTCTGGGCGTTACGACGGTGGGGTGCGCTATCAAGACACTTGGCTCGCAGGACCCCAATGGTTCTGCCAAGTCGGGCGTCCACAGCAACGCGCCGACACTTATGGCCTATGGCCTGCTGCTGGTGCAAATGCTCAGTAGCACTTTCGCCGGCGTATATAATGAAGTTCTTCTCAAGAAGCAAACTGCAATCCCAGTGAACCTACAGAACGTATTCATGTACATCGACTCCATCATCTGCACGATGGGGATGCTTGCTCTGGGACTGACCGGTCAGACGGCTCAGGAAGCTCTCACGATTGCCAACTTCAGCGTGCTGTTGTCACCCTATGTGCTGCCAATGGTTCTTATTATGTCGTTCATTGGTGTGGTAACGAGTCTCTTTCTTAAGCAGCTGGACTCGATTCGCAAGGCCATCGCCAGTGCTCTGGAGCTGGTCTTCCTACCTCTACTGAGTGCTGTGCTTTTCGGTCAGCCCATCACTCTCTACACGGTGGCTGCGGTTTGCTTCGTGGGTTTTGGAGTCTACATCTACTCGCTGCCGGTAGAGACTACAGGGCTACCCCAGTACACCAAGGTGGCGTCGGGCGAGCAGGCTCAAGACGAGAGCGACAGCGTAGACACAGCCGTCGCTGTCAACGAATCTAGCTCTACCAGTAAGTCTGCTTAGATACTTTAATTGCATATGATTTTTAGTCTCGTTTTTTCCGTCTGGGCATGTACTCGTAGAAAAAAGTAGGCAGCTTCTGGTAGATGGAAAACTCGTCCGCGACGTCGTGCACTTTGACGTCTGGTACAGCAAACAAATGAGCAAAATATTATCACAGACGAAAAGTATGATTGATAACCCACCACTGCTGTTTTGCCCTTGAGCCGTGGTACCCATGGGCGACGTGTAGAGCTCCCCGATTTCCTTGCCGTAGCGGTCCCAGAGCACCATGATGAGGAACAGCAAGAAGAGGAAGAGCACCACCAGGCCGCTCAGGATCTTGAGCTCCAGAGGGATATTTAGACTGGCAGAAGCTCCAAGTAACTCCTTAACATGTCCAGGGAGCTCCGCGTGCACACGGGAGGTAGCCGCCGCTGCATTCGCTGTGGGCGCCCCAACTTCCATCGCAGGCATCTCGTCCTATTTTGTGGGTTAAATTATGAAAGTCTATGGGTTGAAATAGTCCGTGTCATATTTTTTTCGTCCAGGTTGAAGAGAACTGCAGCAACTTAGGTCTGCGTTTTGCCATAGAACATCTTGCCCGGGTTCATGATGTCTTTCGGGTCTAGTGCCTTCTTAATGGTGTGCATCACATTCACACTGTCACGGTGTTCCACGGACAAGTACTTCATCTTTCCGAGGCCCACGCCATGCTCGCCTGTGCAGGTTCCTTCGTAGGCCAACGCGCGCTCCACCAGGCGGTTCGAGAAGCTCTTCACCCTGGTCATTAGCTCTGGTTTGTCCTGATCAAACGGGATCATAACATGGAAATTACCGTCGCCGACGTGTCCGACGATAGCCCCAAATAATCCGGTCTCTTTGAGATCAGCTTGCGTCTCGACAATGACATCCGCTAGCTTCGACGGTGGCACTGCGACATCGGTGACAAGTCCACGGCTTCCTGGCATTTGGCTCTATTATACAATATAGATGCTGCGAATTAGTACCATCTTCGAACATACGCAATAAAGCAGGCCATGACATACCAACGTAGCCCACCAAGCCGTGTGACGTCCACTCCAGAGCTTCTTGCGCTCCTCAGCACTCGTGGCTAGTTCAATATCCTTCGCTTCAAAGTCATTGGCAATCTCCACTACAATAGCACTCTGTTCTTCCACTTCACCAGGAGAACCATGATGCTCGATGATCAGAGATGGACGAACAGGGTTGTCCAGCTTCGAGTACTTGTTGATTGCCTCTACCGCATTCTCGTCCATCAGTTCCATCCGTGCCACTGGAATGCCCATTTGCGTGACTGTTGCACACGTATCCACGGCATCTTTCATCGTGTTGAATGAACAGATCATCGTCTTCTCCGCCTCTGGGTTGCCAAAGAGACGCAGTTCGGCCTGAATGCCATACGTAAAGGGTTAGAGTTGCTCCTTTAAATGCACGATCGACCAACATTTACCTCGGTAACAACAGCGAGGGTGCCTTCCGAACCGATGATCAACCGTGTGAGGTCGTACCCCGCCGAGGATTTCCGTGTCTTTGATCCGGTCTTGATGATCCTTCCATCAGCCATGACAGCAGTGAGAGCCATCACATTCGTCTTCATGTTACCATATCTACAATCGACAGATCAGTTACAGCTACAGCGAGCACCAGCAAAGTGGTGTAGCTCGTACCGAACGGTGGTCGTGCCAGACGCATTGGTGTTGATCATGCCTCCGATACTTGCGTTAGCACCTGGATCCACTGGGAAAAACAAGCCCGTGGCTCGCAGATCCGTGTTCAGTAGCTCTCGCGTGACACCGGCTTGCACTCTACAGCTCATGTTTCCCGGTTCCACCTAGACAGCAACAACAGTAAAAATTAGTGATGAACATCCTCTTTGGTTGGTGTACTGGCAGCTTCCCCACCTTGAGGATCTTGTTCATCCCAGTCAAGTCAATGGAGACACCTCCGTATGTAGCGGAAATATGTCCCTCGAGAGACGTTCCAGCGCCAAAAGGGATGACAGGAGTGCCAGCAGCGGCACAAATCTTGATCACGTCCGAGACCTCTTCCGTCGACTCCACGAAAGCGACAGCATCCGGGGGTGCGACCTTGTGATACGACTCGTCAGTGCCATGTTGCTGGATGTCAATCACACCAGCACACGCGTTAGTTCGTGCTACATGCCATCAACGATAGCTTGAAAATATTCACCTCGAGCACGGAGCGAGATGTAGACAGACGATCTCCCAGCAGCTCCTTCAACGCAGAAATAGTCTCAGGTGACGCGGTGCGCCGTGTGCTCAGGAACCGAATCGGAGCGGCGGATGCACGAAGAGGGAGGCGGGAAGCAACGGAGGTTAGTTGGCGCCACATTGCGACGTCGAGTTCCGAACGCTGAAAGGCAAATGAAGGTATCGTACTTACCGTGATAGTGATCCGTATACCTAACACAACTTGAAGCTCATGACTTGTTCAGGTGGAGGAATGGGGCCTGCCACGGGGGTGAAATGGTTATCAAAATGATCAAGGTGATGAAAGTACATACATGAATCAAAAATGACACTGACGATCGTTCATATAGTCTTAGTTCGTCCCATTACGACGCGCTAGTTGCTGCGATCATTCGCATAGAAAATCTTGCCAGGGTTCATGATGTCTTGAGGGTCCAAGGCCTTTTTGATTGTGTACATGAAGTCAACGGCCCCGCCGTGCTCCATCGGTAAGTACTCCATTTTGCCGATGCCAATGCCGTGCTCACCCGTGCAAGTCCCACCGCAAGCCAACGCTCGTTTCACCAAACGATGCGAAAACGCTTTCATTCTGCCGAGATGTTCTTTGTTGTCGTCGGTAAATGGAATCAAAACATGGAAATTCCCGTCACCAACGTGTCTGTATGCAGCAGTTCGAACAACGTGAGAACAACTACTAATTACTTGGACATTTGCAGAAGATTTACCCGACAATGGTTCCAAAGAGACCCGAGGTTTTCAAGTCCTGTTGCGTCTCAACGACAGCTTCAGTAAGCTTAGAGAACGGCACCGCCACGTCAGCAGAGAAGCCACGGCTCCCAGGAACCTGGTTCTGAATAAAATAGCAGTTAGATCGAATCTTCCGCTGCTTTTCAAGGATCACACGTACCAGAACCGCGTGCCAGACAGAGTGTCTGCCACTCCATAGACGTTTACGATCTTCAGAAGTTGAGGCTACTTCAATATCCATTGCGCCGAAGTCTCGAGCGATCTCTTGGACAACACTGCTCTGTTGCTCCAGTTCGTTCGCTGATCCGTGATGTTCAATGATCAGTGAAGGACGTAGTGAGTTATTCAGGTTCGAGTACCTGTTCACCGCGTCCACGACATTCTCGTCCATCATCTCCATGCGAGCCACAGGAATTCCCATCTGCATGACAGTAGTGCATGTATCGATAGCGTCCTTCATCTTGTCAAACGAGCAGATCATAGCTTTTTCGGCTTCGGGGACACCACTCAGTCGAAGTTCCACCTGCACATGCAAGTGATGATCGTGAAGCACACGAAACGGAAGCAAACCGAGCATACAGTTGCGAACCTCAGTCACTACAGCCAAGGTGCCTTCACTGCCGATTAAAAGTCGTGTGATGTCATATCCAGCTGAAGATTTCCGTGCTCTGTACACAGCAAAATCACAATTGATGACTAAGTTGGTCTCGGGTAGCACCTCCATGTACAGCACGCACTTCGATCCGGTCTTGATGATGCGTCCATCGGCCATGACTGCAGTCAAAGACAGCGCGTTCGTCTTCATGTTACCATACCTACAGCCACGAACACTAAGAATTTAGACCCTTGCATTTGTCTCCCATATTGATCGGAGAACTAACTTGACCGTCGTAGTTCCAGAGGCGTTGGTTGCAACCATCCCGCCAATTGTAGCATTGGCCCCAGGATCCACAGGAAACATGAGACCTGTAGCACGCAGGTCGGCATTCAGCTGTTCTCGAGTGACGCCCGCTTCCACCTTGACGCTCATGTTCTCCCGGTCAAGCTGTACACATACGTTAGCTTTTTGCTAAAACTGTTACTTTCACCGCACCTTGAGAATCCCATTCATCCCCGACAAATTGACCGATACGCCACCAGCAACAGCTGAAATATGCCCCTCGATCGATGTGCCAGCACCAAACGGGATAATCGGAGTGCGGGTCGCTGCACAAATCTTGATCACCTCCGTCACCTCTTCGGTGGACTCCACAAACGCGACGGCGTCCGGAGGAGTAACATCATGGTAGGATTCATCTGTACCGTGTTGCTACAGGCCAAAAAGCAGCCACGCATGTTAGTATACTTAAGTAGCTCACATTGCACGTGGGGAACCACTCACCTCGAGCACAGAGCGAGATGTCGACAGACGATCTCCCAGTAGCTCCTTCAACGCGGAGATAGTCTCAGCCGACGCAGTGCGGCGTGTGATCTGCTGGCGACTGCCCACTGACCCCCATCGCCGTAGAGACACCAACGACGTTCTTGCCACCGGAATGAGACGACACCGCATAGCGTGAGATTGGGAGAATGATGCGTTGAAGCTCTCGTTTCTCAGAAGATGCTTTGCGCAAACGTGACACGGTGGTTTGTCAACAAAAGGAAATGGTTGCATCAAAGGCTGCTGCCGCCACCACGCGATTTAACATTATTTGCTCAGGATGGAAGAGCTCCAGCACTCTAATTACTAGTCAATGCGCGATGCACCATCGCATCTCAGCACCTCACCTATCCAGCTAACTTAGTGCTTCGCGTCGCCGTAGAAAATCTTACCGGGGTTCATGATGTTCTGGGGGTCCAACGCCTTCTTAATCGTATGCATCACGTCCACACTGTCGCCGTGCTCCTTCGATAGGTAGCCCATCTTGCCATTGCCGATACCGTGCTCGCCGGTGCACGTTCCCTCGTACTCAATCGCGCGGTTTACGAGACGATCGGAGAAGTCGCGCACCTTCTGCATGAGCTCGGCGTCGTCCTGAAAGAACGGTAGCATAACGTGGAAGTTGCCATCACCGACGTGGCCGACGATAGTTCCGAACAAGCCGGATTCTTTCAGGTCGGCCTGAGTCTCAACGATAACGTCCGTCAGACGAGAGAACGGCACGGCAACATCCGTGGACAGACCGCGGCTGCCAGGCATCTGGCTCATCGTAGCATACCACGCAGCATGACGGCCACTCCAGAGCTTCTTGCGCTCCTCAGGGCTCGTAGCAAGTTCAATATCCTTTGCTTCGAAGTCGTTGGCAATCTCCACCACAACGGCGCTCTGTTCCTCCACCTCGCCAGGCGAACCGTGGTGTTCAATTAGCAGCGACGGCCGCACCGGGGTCTCAAGCTTCGAGTACTTGTTAATAGCCTCCACGGCGTTCTCGTCCATCAGCTCCATGCGAGCGACAGGAATCCCCATCTGCATGACCGCCGCGCATGTGTCAACAGCGTTCTGGATCGAGTCAAACTGACAGATCATCGTCTTCTCAGCCTCGGGGATACCGAATAGACGAAGTTCAGCCTCCGTGACAATGCCGAGTGTGCCCTCTGAACCGATAAGTAGACGGGTGAGGTCGTAACCCGCTGAAGACTTGCGGGTCTTGGAGCCCGTCTTGATGATGCGTCCGTCGGCCATGACTGCCGTCAAGGACATGACATTGGTCTTCATGTTGCCGTAGCGCACCGTGGTGGTGCCTGAGGCGTTGGTGGAGATCATTCCCCCGAGAGTGGCGTTGGCACCGGGGTCCACAGGGAACATGAGGCCAGTGGCACGGAGATCCACGTTAAGCTGCTCTCGGGTGACACCAGCCTGGATCTTGCAACTCATGTTCTCAGGTTCAACGCTCAGAATGTTGTTCATGCCCGTGAGGTCAATGGAAACACCACCCTCAGTGGCGGAAATGTGACCCTCAAGTGAAGAGCCGGCACCGAAGGGAATCACCGGCGTGCCAGCGGCTGCGCAGATCTTGACGACCTCGGCTACTTCTTCCGTAGACTCCACGAAGGCGACGGCGTCAGGCGGAGCAACCGCGTGGTAGGACTCGTCTGTTCCGTGTTGCTGCAAAAGTATAACAACAAGTTAGACTGGTAAGTGCCAGCTGCACGCGAAAGTATAGATAAGTGGACGCACCTCCAGAACGGACGATGAGGTCGAGAGACGGTCGCCTAGCAGTGCCTTGAGCGCTGATAGCGTCTCCGCTGAAGGCACGCGACGTGTGCTCATGAAGCGACCCTGCTGGGTCAGTATGAGGGATGAGCGCGCAGCGCTGAGGCGCGCGGAATTGGCAACGAGACGGCTCCACATCTAGCTACGACAGGGTCAATTGAAGAATGAGCCCGGTATCCGATGACGCACCCTTTGATTCCCAGGCAGAAACCTCCTTTTATGTGACAACAGGATCGAGCAACATAAGTGCACAAAACTGTGAGACTAAATGCGTTTATACAGGTAATTTGCGATCGTAGGACGGATGTCATGACATACGAAATCAAGACAATGTAATATTGTCACGAAAGAATACGGAATCACCCTTCCCTCAGGAAAGAAATTTGATAAAAAGAAACGCGGCTTAAGTTGCTGATACTTGGCCCGCAATCAGGAAACTCTTACTATTGGGTGGAGGTTTCTCCAATAGAGAAATCTCCATAGAGCGCTGTTCGCAGCGTGTAGCTGGCCATTGATGACTAGCTCAATTCCAAGGATGGCTCTACAGTATTCAGGTCAGGGTTTTACCAAGTACACGGTGTAGACGTACTCGCCAATAAATGCTCATCCGCTCTTATTGCGCAATTGGACGCTACCCCGATCGACTCGATCATCTAGGTCCACCATTTTGTTGGGTATGCGCTGCAAGGTGCGGCTGTCGCACGCCGACTCTGTCCGTGCTCAGACACTGTCGAGCCTCGAACCCAATTGCAAGTTGCAACTTGCAACGTCCCGTGAATTCTACCGGCGGTGGTGCTTGCAGTCCACCTCTGCAAGTTGCTCTTTGTTATATTGCGCTTCAACTGGATCAGTTGAAGCAATGACATTAACGGACGGTGGCATTAGTCATTTCGAATACCGTCGAAACATGTTCTGTGACGTTGGTAAAACACTATTTCCTACCGACTGATGTAGCACACATAATCTATCTATTAACTGACGTCCGACCTCATTTTGACATCCGAGTTTGTGGCTGAAACCAGACAAGATGATGCGATCGACTCTACAGCTAGTTGTTCGCCGCGCGGGCACCTCGGCTTCGTCCAGTGGACGCCGGGTCGTGCAGCGCACCGCAGTGCTGCGTAGCACCGCTTCAAGCTCGCGTCTTGTGCAGCGCAGCGCCAAGTTCGCTCCGTCCGTCCAGCACGTCAGCGCCTGCTTTAGCACCAGCGCTGTGGACGACAAGGGTGCGTAATATTGTTTCCATATTGCGGCACAATTCTCAAAGTGAGTGGCATTTATTGCAACTTATTGACTGATACTGTGCTTCATTGCCGTAGCGGACCGCCACGAGTTTCAGGCCGAGACGCGCCAGCTTCTGGATATTGTGACACATTCCATCTACACGGACAAGGAAGTCTTTATCCGTGAGCTCATCTCTAATGCTTCCGATGCACTGGAGAAGCTGCGCCACTTGCAGTCGACTGGAGAGTCTATCCAGGACGCCGAACTTGAGCCCAAGATCGTGATCACCACGGACGAGAAGGCCGGCACACTGACTATTGCGGATACCGGTGTGGGTATGTCGAAGGACGAGCTGATTGAGAACCTGGGTACGATTGCACGCTCAGGCTCGAAGGCGTTCCTGGAGCAACTGAAGGAGAGCTCTCCTGGTGAGTCCGGCGATGCGCTGAGCGGCATTATCGGTAAGTTCGGTGTGGGCTTCTACTCCGCATTCATGGTTGCCGACAAGGTGGAGGTGTACTCGCAGTCGGCGGTCTCTGGTCGTCAGAGCCACGTGTGGCGCTCAGATGGTAGCGGATCTTACGAGGTTGGTGAGGCCAACGACGTGACGCGCGGCAGCAAGATTGTGATCCATCTGAAGGACTCGTGCAAGGAGTTCGGCACTAAAGCCAAGGTGGAGTCCATCATCCGCCGCTACTCGAACTTCGTGTCGTTCCCGATTGTTCTGGATGGCGACACGGTGAACACGGTGCAGGCTCTTTGGACCAAGAGCGAGAGCGAGGTCACGGACGAGGAATACACCGAGTTCTATAAGTTCATCGCCAATGCGTTCGACGAGCCGGCATACCGCATTATCTTCAAGGCGGATGCGCCTATTGAGTTGAAGACTCTTTTCTTCATTGGATCGTCGCACACCGAGAAGTTTGGCTACGCTCGCCTGGAGCCCGGTGTGAGTCTGTACTCGCGCAAGGTTCTTATTGAGCGCAATTCGCCCGATATTCTGCCGGACTGGATGCGTTTCGTGCGTGGCGTCGTTGACAGCGAGGACCTTCCGCTCAGTCTTTCGCGTGAAAAGATGCAGGACAGCCGTCTGATCCACAAGATCCGTGACGTCCTGACGAGAAGAATTATCCGATTCTTAGAGCGTGAGGTTCGTCCAATATGCACTGCTCGTTGAATCGCCAAATTTCTAGGTTACTAACGCTGTGCTCTAATAACAGTCTACCAAGGAACCGGAGAAGTTCGAGAAGTTCTTCCAGGAGTTTGGACAGTTTGTTAAGGAGGGTATTTGCACGGACTTCGCCAACAAGGATGCCCTGGCCAAGCTTTTGCGTTACGAATCTAGCCAGGTTGATGAAGGCAAGCTGACTACTCTCGATGAGTACGTGTCGCGCTGCCCACCGGACCAGAACGAGATCTACTATCTGTGCGCGCCTACTCGGGCTATTGCCGAGTCTTCACCGTACTTCGAGGCCTTCAAGTAAGTGAAGTGGCCTCGCTATCGCTGGGACGAGCTTGTCCTGCCGTTGTTGGCACCATAAACTAACCTGGTTTGTTTGTTGCACTAGGAAAATGAACAAGGAGGTGTTGTTCGTCTACAGTCCCATCGACGACTTCGTGATGACGAACGTTGCTGAGTTCAACGGTCGCAAGGTGATCTCCGCAGAGCACGCCAAGGTGGACGTTGACAGTGACGACGATGCGTCCGGAAAGAAGCTATCGAAGGACGAGCAGGACCTTTTCGGTGCCTGGCTGAAGCTGACGCTGGAGGACAGCGTGAAGGAAGTCAAGGTATGGGTCTGCGGCTATGTTGTAGGCCCACATGGACCGTATACTGATGTTGCTTCCATTCTTACAGTTCACCTCCCGCCTGACTGACTCGCCTGCGATCATCGTGGACCACGAGTCGGCTTCGATTCGCAAGTAAGTGTTGCCCAGGATGCAGAGCTTACTTGGTAATTTATGCTGATACATTTTGTATTTTGGTGACAACAGAATGATACAAATGGTAAACGACCGCGCGGGCCAGGATATGAGTGGCCTCTCCAAGAACGTGATGGAGATCAATCCCAACCACAGCATCATTGTGGACCTGAACGCGCTGCGGGAAGTCAACGACACCCTCGCCAAGAAGGTGGCCCGTCAGGTTCGTCTCACTATCAATTACTTGGGTTGCTTTTCCAACAGTTAGCTAACCTGGATGCCGTATCAATGCAATAGATCTACACTAACGCGACGGTGGCCGCCGGTCTTGTAGAGGATGGTCGCACCATTCTCGGCGGCCTGAACGAGATCCTTGCGGAGCTTCTTGAGCAGAGCCTGCAAAAGTAGAGCGACAACCATGGGACGAGGGTTGAATAAGGCAAATGTTGCGTCCTTCGGAATGCTTACAACCTAGCTGGCCTTTAGATGATACTTCCAGCGACCTGATGATTGCCAACAGCTTCAATTTGCCGCAGTGTCGTTAACGCGAGGCTCTAATTCTGCGTTACCCCGTATGTTCTTACTTTGTTATGTTCGAAAACAAATCTAAACTGTCCTTCACACGTCAATTTCACCTTTATTTATTGACACAATCCCGCGTGTTTCCTCCAGTCATCGGACACAGCAGTCGGCGGTGTAGCGAGGGTTGCCTCTTCGGCATTCATACCCAGACAGTCAACATGGTGTTCGCCTTCCGCTCCGCCGCCACGCGTGCGACTCCGGCCCTCGCCATGTTCCTTGGTGGCGCGACGCTCGGTATGACGCACTCGAGCACCGCTCGCGCTGAGGACAAGCGCGATCTGCGCGATCTGGAGTTCGGCGTGCCGCACGACCGCAAGCGCGTGGACCCGTTCTCGCCCTTCTTCCCGTCAGATAAGCACCCGTGCACACACGCAGGCATGTTTATCCCCGGTTGCCACGAGCTCAAAATCTTCTCAGGCTCGTCGCATTTCGAGCTGGCCGACGATATTGCGCGGCGTCTAGGCACGCGCGTGGGCAAGATCAAGCTTGGCCGCTTCGCCGACGGAGAGGTGCAGGTGCAAGTAGGCGAGAGCGTGCGCGGTAAGGACGTGTACCTGGTGCAGAGTCTGGCAAGCCCTGTGAACGACAACATCATCGAACTGCTGCTTATGGTCAGCACTATGCGTCGCGCCAGCGCCAAGAAGGTGACCGTCGTGCTGCCGTAAGTGACCTCTGCTTGAAGAAGTATCATCTGGATAGGAAGCTAAAACTTTTCTTTTGTACAGGTACTACGCGTACAAGCATCACCGTCGTGCCAACCCGGCGGCGACCAGCCTGAACTCCAAGTTCATCCAGAGCCCTGCTGCCGACATCGCCAAGATGCTGGAGGTCATGGGCGTGGACCGCGTCATTGCTGTAGATATGCAGATGCGTGTGGAAGGTCACGAGGCATGCTTCTTCAGCTCTGACATCCCTGTGGAGACCATCGAGACCATCATGGCTGGTGTTGAGTACTTCGCCACGCAGGTGCACCTCCGCCGCCCTCTCGTAGTGATGGCGCCCAACCCGGAGTGTTTGCGTCGTGCACGTATCTTCCAGACGGGCCTGAACAAGTGGCTGCCGGATTCGCCTGCGCAGTTCGCCGTGTTCTTCCACGGTACGGGCAAGAAGGAGTCGGGAGAACAGTCTCCGGCCGACATTGTGGGCGACGTCAAGGGCGCTGACGTGATTGTCGTGGACGACCTGGTCGACACGAGTGAGACACTATCCAAGCTTACAAACCTAGCACTGAGCAAGGGCGCTCGCAAGGTGTACTGCTTCGCCTCCCACCCGCTGCTCAACGGCGACGCCGAGCGTTTGATCGATGAGTCGAACGTGTCACAGGTTGTTGTCATGGACACAATCCCGGCTGACCCGAAGGCCTTCCACACCGACAAGCTCAAGCGTCTGTCGGTCGCGCCCATGCTGGCAGAGCTGATCCAGGCCGAGCACTTCAAGGCGCACTCGTACATTGACAAGGTGAACTCACGCGAGGACTTTAAGTACGTGCACCACTATTAAGCTGTACGCGTGAGAGCTGAATGCTGAGGAGGATAGGTAGTTGTGAAAGGAAGATGGCACCGAACGATGTCGATCTGTTGGTATGGGGCTTGCCCTGTTCTGGCGGGTGTTTGAAGCCCGTCGATGCGTAATACTACTACGCAGTAGCATACTCATGCACATGCATCATGTATTATTTCATTCATTCTTCACTCGACGACTGCTTGCTCTTATTACCGGTACACTTCTTCCTCCTCTTCTTGGGCTCGGGAGACGCCAGCGCCTTAATTGCCAAGCATATCTGCTTGAACTCGTCGCTCTTCTGGATCGCCACAACTTGGTCAGCAATGGTCTGCCCCCACGCTCTCACGAAGGAAGACAGCGCACTTTCGGCAGCTTCCTGTGCCTCCTGCAACTTGCGATCCACAATCGGCTCCTTCTCTTTCAGGAACGGGCACACCAGCTTGTCGTACACGATCGTTGCTCCCTGTCAACGTCCCGTAGTCGTTACATACATTGATGATACACTGGTACATTATATACAACGCACCTTTGTCTGCGGCGACATCATCCAGATAAGAAAGAGCGTCTTGGTGATGTTGTATCCGGGCACGAGGCACAGGAGCGGCGACGCCACCGACTCCACGGACGTTGAAGCGCCGTAGACGACCCAGTAGGTGAGCCACTGCTTCTCGCCGTGGCCACTCTCAGGCCGTTCCAGCGCCTTAAAGCTCGCATACGCGGGGTACGCCACCCCCACACCAAGACACAAGCATCGAGACAACGAAGCGCCCATACTGCCGCGTGGACGTAAAGACGCGAAATAGCCGCCATTGAATTTGATAGATAAGACTGAAATGTTGCACTAAGACCTTAAGTTGCGTATAGTCAGACACCACTTCAACATCCAGTGCTCATCGTTCCTCGACGACAAATGGAGGCTGCGATGAGGTGCCGTTGTTTGACCGGCCAGGATGAATGTGGATGCCTTTAACTGAGAATGGGATGCTGAAGTTTCCGCTACCGGCACCCATGGAAATGTGACCATGCTGAATGTCGAATGCCAGCTGGTCATGCAGGTAAAAACCCACCACCTCAAGGCAAGTGTCGAAGTCGTGCACTGCGGTGTCGAGCTCTAAGCTGTTCTCCTCATGTGACAGCCATGAAACGTGTTTGGTGTCGTTAATATGGACGAGGAACTTTGGGATCGAGAGGTTATTCGGCGTGTCCTTCTCGTACAGGAGATCGAGCTCAATCCCATAGAGGTCAAAGTGGATGGGGAGAGGGTTGTTGATCTTGATCGAGACTTTTAGCTCCAGCAAACACTTGTGTGTCTTGGAGTCGAGCTCCTTGAGTGACGGTTTAATGGAGTACTCGCGAAGCAGCGCTGGCTTATCGTCAATTTTGGCTGGGACGTCCACTTTAACGTCCACGAGATCGAGTACTTGCAAGGAATAGCAATCAGTCTCGCGATTGCCTCCAACTATGTGGAGAACGAGATCGTCACCTGCCAAATACGATTGTAACATCGACTGCAGTGGCTCTGACTGGTTCTTGAAAACCTCTGTGTACGCGGAAATGAATGTCTGGCCATCTCCTAAGATGAAGCGCTTGAACCCTGCCACGAGAATTGTTTGTCTTTGCGCAGATTGAACCTTCACTGAAAGTGACGGAAGATTCCATAGCACCCTTGATGCGTACTCAAACGAAACATCCGTGAAGGCAAATATCTCTTGGTCGTCAGTGTCTGTATGGAAATTCGAAAGTGCAATGGTTTTCAACACCTGGGTCACAACACGTTGCAACTCGTCCTTGATCCCATCGACGACCCCAGAGTTCCAAGCACCAGAACCATACAACGGTGGGTCCAATGCATAACGCCACTTTGGAGGGATAGTGGTGCCCACCGGTAGTCGTGGATTATCTGTCAACAAGTTTGAAACGTCCAAGTGTATCGTGAACGGGACTAACATGCACGAAATCAAAACGGGAATTTCTCCATGCACGTCAATAATGTCTGAATCAGCAAACACCAGACTGTAAAACGTCTCAGGTTCTGTCAACAACTCAAATCCCACTGGCAATATCATGGTCGTCACTCCAGATTGAAGCTCAAAGGCCGGAACTTGCAGGTGCAGGAACGCCCTGTTCTTCTTGGCAAATGTAATGTTCAGTGGCCCCACCACTGGCGAGCAGTACGACGGATTTTGGAATTCCATGACCACCTCCCCCAGTGTTCTTCGATGACACAAGTCAGGCAGCGTCAGTTTGTCCAATGTCACCGTCGTCTTTCTCAGCAGTGCCACGAACAAGACGTGCACAATCACCAGCATAGCGATGCCCGCGCCCAACACTACGATCCAGCTCGGATTTTTCGTGTCTCGCCTTCTATGCAGAGTATAGTCATTAGCAGACGCCTCTCTATTTTCTGAGTGATCTAGAAGCGGCTGCAGATCCACAGTCTCGTCGCCATGAAGCAGCGCGTCCTGTGCCATGGTTCCTAACAGAAAAAAAGTAAGCTTGAAGTGTGACATGGTAAACCCATTTCCTTTTTGACCAATCATCTGTCGTATCTAAACAGTGGTTTCAACCTCATTTTTCAGCCAATCATGAGATGTTATTTCGAATTAGAGTGCACTTCAACATCCGCCATGTCGACCGTCCAAGCGCTGCTCACAATGCTGCAGGACCGCGGCAAGAATACGCCAAAGTCTGCACGCCATGTGCTATTAGACCTGGCGTCGTGCTGTCGCTGTGAAGATGCCAAAGCCTCCATCCTCACCGACGGCCTAGAGCCACTCCTGGCGCTTGCGACAGGCGACGAGGAACTGCCTCGTGGCGAGACTCTTGAAGTTTTGCTCGAGCTGCTGGCACTGCTCCTTTTGGATAACCCAGAGGCTAAAGCTAGTGCAGCAAGGGGTGGGGCACTAGAGCTGGCAGTTCGGTGTCTGCGCGAACTGTCCGGAGGTGGCAGACGGCGCGTCAAAATCTTGAAGCGCGCGCTGGAGCTCGTAGATCTACTACGCCACACCGCAGAGTCACAACAGCAGGAGAGACAGATTACCGTGATCAAACAAATTATAGAGATAATGTCGCGTGCAGATGAGGATTCGACTATCTTGGTTCGAGCTACAGATACACTAGGACGCTTCATTGACGGCAGCTTACAGAGAATCCAGGCTGCGGCACAGGAGCGCGTCATCGCCATCCTGATTGACCTGCTGAAGTTGGTACAGATGAAATAATTATTGCTGGGATGGTCGAGTAGGTCTAAATAGTCTGACGCTTGATGTTGTGTCACACTGTTAATAGGCTGGTGACAGTAAGGTGGATTTGAAGCGAACAGTGTGTGAAGTCCTGATTCTGATGGGAGAAGCACCGGGGGTGCTCCAAATGATGGCGACGCAAAATATTGTCAGAGCATTGCGTACTTGTCTACGTGTGGAGACTCGAGCTCGTGAAGTGGAGTCATGTGTGGTTCGTTTACTGTCACGTCTAGCACAACAAGCGCAGGTGTACGGTCAAATTGTGCACGAAGAGATGATGCCGCTTCTTTTCCAAGTCATCGAGCACAACAGTAATATTAAAGAGGTAACCGTGACGACGTGCACGATCATCGCTGACGTGTCAGATTTTGCCCAGCAATGCAAATTGGACCTGTTACCTTTCCTGAAGGACTGTCAAGGAAAAATGCTCGTTCTCGCAGCTACTTGCCATGCACAAGAGGCCAGTGTGGTTGATAACACATTTCGCTTTTTCGTCAACGTGTCAAACAACCCAGTGGACATACCGGACTTGATCAATTCGGAAACAGTTGAAGGTTTGCTGTCGCTATATGTTCTTGCCGGCGGATCCGGCTATCTTGCCGAATTAGCAGGGCATTTGGTTCACGTCATTTCGAGGCTTAGTCGGTCAATCCTGGAACAGTTCAAGATTCAAGAAGAAGACATCACACTTCCAGCCCTATTTCTTTGCTTGAGGAATTATCATGAAGACATACGATTTACGTCTCAGGTTTTTGCAATTTTGGCAAAACACTGGAAGATGCAGGTAAATTGCGCATTGCTCCAGCCATATATTTTTTTCTTTCGTCTGATTTAGTTTTATGGCTGTTTAGTGCCACGATAAGAGTGTCCATGGGATCACAGGTTACATCGGTATTGCCATTGAGGTGCTCTGCAGAACTATTCCGTCGTCGAACTCGTGGGGAGACCAGGTGCGCATTAATTTCCAGGGATTTGGCCGCGTTGCTCAATGGGGGTTTGTGCTAAATTAATATGAATGACTATGAATATGTCACAGACAGCCGACATAGTGAATTTCATTCGAGAGATGATGCTGTCAAAAGACGGCGCTGAGGTAGTCATGAGCTGTGGCGGAAAAGATCTATTAGAAGTGCTTCACAATTACATTGACACCCGAGGCGATAACTCGTCTTCAGATGCAGGGATCTCTTGTGCGTATGATGGGTCTTCGAACGCATCTTCATTAGTTATATCAAGCAGTGATTTTGGTGGCGGAAGAATGGCTTCCATTGTTGTGAATATGCTCGAGAAAGCAGTTCTTGGGTTATCTGACGTAGAAGTGGTTACAGATATCTCCTCTTCTGCCTCCAGCACGAACCACCAGTCACGTCTTGGAGATGCCGAGTATGACGACTACGTATCTCGACGATTGCATTTGGAAAAATCATGCCATTTTAAGCCGATAGAGAAGACAGAACCACGAGGAAACATCTTCTGTAGCGAGCCTGAGACTACATTTGACCAGATACCATCCGAACAACATTTTATTGAGGTAGCCCAAGAAAAACATGACATGAAAGGCTCAGTCAAGCAAAAACTGTGTGGGGAAAGTAATCGAGTCGACGTCACTGGTTCAGCTAAATGTAGTGGAGAAGCCGGGGAAGACGCAGACGCTAGTGCAAATAACGACGTAGATAATGCCGAAGAAGAAAATGACGATGACAGTGACGAGGAGGGAGATGAAAGCATTGAAAAAACGGAGTCTACAAGCGATGCAGTTGAGATAGCAAGAGTTCCCAGTCTGTTCTCAGATCCTCCCAGTGGAGGCCTGTCACCAATTGGGCACCAGAGTTCGATCTCAAACAAAAGTACTACATCGAGAAGTACGCCGATGGCAAATTTCTTCGACCATCTCGAAGATAAGAAATGGTATTACTTTGATGAAAACTCCATGATAAAATACCCAAAGCACCCCTCCAGAGTGAACCATGCAAATCAAATCAACCCCGAAGAAGAATTTGTCCTGGACGATCCAGGGTTCTTAGAACCATGTAATACTCCCGAAGCTGAGGATGGAACTCTGTTTGTTGAAGAAGCTGTTGCAAGGCGAGCTGAATTTATTGCGAGCGATGTCAATTTGAGAGCACGAATCGTGTATGAAAACATTTCGATGGTAGAAGATCGCGATAACAAAGTCGCGGGTATTCCTCCGTTTTTATTGAACTCCTGTGAAATTCAGCATGATGTTCCGTATGTTGTCTCCGAGGAAACGAAGGCTTTTCCTGATCTCAGTAGCGACTTGACGTTTGATAGCAATTTTGAAAGTGGGAATCTAGAGCGAGCAATTCGCATTGGGCAGTTCGAGTATGATCTTGTCTTACGCCCCGATTTCAACAGTCCCGGTCACATGCAGTGGTTCTACTTTGCTGTAAGTAATATTCAAACGCCAAATGCAACTCCGCGAGCGGGTCAAAAGTACCGCTTCAATATCGTAAATCTGTGCAAGTCAAACTCATTGTTCAATCAAGGATTGCAACCGGTGGTATACTCCGTACGGGATGCTCATGAGAAAGGGAAAGGATGGGTACGCTCAGGCACAGACATTTACTATTTTGCCAATCCCTTTGTACGCCCAGCAAGAAATGCGGCAAACTTCTCGGATGTCGTCCCTACGGAGACATCAACTACAGCCACCACCGCGACACCAACAGCTCCTGCCATGACGTATTATACTCTGACTTTTACGCTGGAATTCTGGAACGCAGATGACACCTATTTGATCGCACACAGCTACCCGTACACGCTTACAATGCATCAACTTCGCATCGATAGTATTCTCCACTCAGGACACGACACTGGCCACATCCTTCGGCATAGTTCATTGTGTACAACGTTGAGTGGGAGAAATTGTGACTTGTTGACAATCTCGGATTTTTCTGTGGCTGAACAAGAACTCAATGCACGGAGAGCAGCTTTCTTTACCTCGCGGGTGCATCCAGGGGAGTCTCAAGCCTCTTGGATGATGCGAGGAGTAATCGACTTCCTGTTGGGAACATCGACTATTGCTTGCGTCTTACGTCGAATGTTTATATTCCAAATCATCCCAATACTTAACCCGGATGGTGTGTATTACGGCAACAGCAGATGTGGTCTTTCGGCTTGCGACTTAAATCGGCAATGGCAAACCCCGAGTAAGGCTCTTCATCCAACAATATTTCACGCAAAAGAACTCCTTGTCAAAGAGCGCTCCACACGAGGGGTTGCTTTCTATTGTGATATGCACGGTCATTCCCGAAAGAAAAATGTGTTCATGTATGGATGTGATACCAAGCGGAAACCAAATCCAGCAGCACGAATGTTCGCAAAAGTCTTCTCGATGCAACAGACTGCCAAAAAGTATATTTCTTTTCCACATTGTAGCTTTAAAGTGAGTAAGGACAAGGAGACAACAGCACGCGTGGTCGTTGCGAACGAGCTCAAGATCAATTGGAGCTTCACACTTGAAGCTTCGTTTTGCGGCGCCAGTTACGGAGAACTATACAATATGCACTTTAACACCAAACATCTGCGTGAAGTTGGAGCGTCATTATGCGAAACATTATTCGAGGCTTGTATCAGCGACGCTAGCACTCGTGACAAGCTTTTGGACAGAGTTGACGACACAACAGTATGCATTCCCCAGCTAATAGAGCCGTATTTACGTGACGCGGGGGTTATTGGTGAAAAGTATCCGGTGGACGAGGACACCAATTTGAATCCTCGCTCTTCCTTTCTGAAATTTCTCAAAGGAAAGAGAGCATCTATGAAGAAAATATCTAATGAGGCTGCAGCGAAAAGAGTGAGGAGAAAGAACTCCAAGACACGAGCGACTACAACGTCGGATGCAGGAGCTTCAAAAGCTACAGATACAAATGAAGGCTCAGGGAGCCGACGAAAATTAAGTCGACAACAGATCAAGTCTTCTTCATTTGCCTCTGGTCTGGTTGAGCGAGTCACTCCAGAAACTTCCGACTCCACAAGTTGCCTGGATCTTGCATGTATCCCACCTCCCAAACTCAGTGGGCGGAAGTTACGGAGTAAATACCCAAAAGTTCGTAGGTCGAGAAGCAGTCCTGATGAACAGGTGAAATCTCGACGTCGCGCCATTCCTGGACTGGCCTCAAATACAGCTGTCGATAATACTGAAGACAGCGAGGACACCAATGATTCAATTATGCCGCTGGTTTCTCCGTCAAGATTGTCAACTGCGATGCCTGGCCCCTCGACTTCTTCTGTTCGCGTCTCTCTTGGCAGCTTTCAAGGTCCCGAGTCTGCCTATATGCGATCTTCGAGAGCGATTTCGTTTCCGTATCCAAACAGCGTAGTTGGCATCCCGCTTCGAGACTCGCCAGTAATTCTTCCATCTCCAGTTGGCGAAGCCATGACACGGTCACCAAAAGCACCGGCTAGTCGTATCCGCTTCAGGTGAATGCTATTTGCTTACCCTCAGCTGACAAGCTTATCACTAATGCCATGGACCAACAGGGGAGCCGGCAGACAATTTGCAGTAGTCAATACCATTCCACGAACCAGCATCCACGACATCCTGGTACGATTCATTCCGTATCAACTCTTGCTCCACGTTCTTGGCCTAAAACATCACTACGCTGTGCTGCCAGAAATCTGACCCGGTGACAGCATTTCAGTCGTATGAAGCAGATCTGATCAATGCTTCAACCATGGTTATCCGACCACGCGGTAGTATTTCAACTAACAACAGCGCTACAGCTGCAGCGGACGAAAAGAGTCACTCGCCGCCGTCGTCCCAGTATCTGAGTTTCCCGAGTGTCACCTAGCGGGATTATGAAGTTAGCACTGTTGTTTTTGTGGCTTGTTCACCACATTTGTCGCTGCCTTCACGAGAGAATCCAAGCGAGTTTCGATCTTCTGCAGGCGGCTCATTGTGAATTCCTGTTCCTGATGAAGAGCAGAGAGCCATTTATCTTGGCACTGATGCATCTCAGTTTGAACGCTCACGTATTCGCCAACAGATTTCTTTCGGAGCTCCCGCTGAATTGATGTGTACCTGTGCAGGTTGTCATTAACTAGAATTTGGTAGCAAACCTGTTAGGATTCTGAATTAGCAGTCGTCTAGAGGAATCAAAGATGATCGTACGCTTTCTATATGGACGCGACCCGGGCTTAAAATCATGGAATCGTCGCCAAGTTGTTTGAATTGTACGTGCGCACGTCTGTTTGAGTTCAGATTCGTATTGTTGGAGTCGTAACGAGTGAATGAATCGTTTGTCTCGGTCATCAAGGCGAAGGAGAGCGAATAGCGCTGCACTCTGTATTAAAGCAAAAGAAATCAATATTGTGATTATAATACACGACAAGACAAGGTTGGTTTAACATTTGACGTACCAGTGCTGCAACAAGTAGAATTCCAGCAATCATTCCACCAAATATTAAGAACACTTGACCAGCAGTAGTCACAGGCGCAACATCGCCATAACCAACTGTAGCCATCGTCAGAGCCACAAGCCACACAGCATTGGGTAGCGACGCTAGATTCGGGTTCACGGGTGTCTCCACGATTGAAAGCGCGTACGAGGTAACGATCAGCGTGCCAAAGAAAGTAGACAGGAGCAATCGAAATGGGTGCGACTGAAGAAAACACTTGATCGCGAACAGAGGGGCCATGGTGTCCACACAGTGCAGTGCTCCCAAGTATGATGTGTGACAACTGGAGATCCGATGGAAATCAAAGAAATGAGAAGCCGTATAAAGGTTAAGCAATAAACAATAAACGCATACCTGGCAAAACTTGAAAAATTCCGAATCACTCGCGGGATCATATACAGCCGAAGCAGCGAGAACAAACCTAGGACTTCATATCTGCAAGTACACAACGAATGCTGTTTTTGTTAGCTCCGCACTCATAAATATGATGCAAACCAAGAACCGATGTAGCTTTGCCACGTACGGGTACGCATAATCCTGGTAGCAACTTGCATCTTGAACTACAAATGGCGCCCCGCAAGATCCATCGTCCGTGTAAAATTTCCACTCACGCACTTCGAAGCTGCCATTGGTTCCAGGTGGGATGATGGTAAAGCACGTGGCCAGTTCAAGGGCTAGCTGAACCAGTTGCCTTGGCATTCCGAAGATGGTGACATGAGGCGGCAACACATTTCGACGAATTAGGATACGTCGCTCCAAGACGAAGCGCCAAATAAGGAGACTAAACAAAATCTTCGTCAGCACGGAGTTAACTATGCGTAGTACCAGCTTGATATCCTTGTCAACAACGTATTCGATGTCGAGAATAACCAGGACTACTCCAATCTTCACGATTTCAAACATGAATTAGAATGCGAATCATCACAAACAACATCTACGATCGATATCTCACCATTGCAATAGCACATGCCGCATTTTCGATGACATGTTGACGCTCGTAGAGTTCATGAAGCGAGTAGACGCCCTGTATCACATGCTTGGCAACGCGAAGGCTGTCACCTGTGGACGGCAAATTTGGAGGCAGGTAGGCGCTACTTTTGCGTCGTAATAGCACTACGTCCGAGCCCTCATTATGCTCGCTCTGTAGCTTGAAAGCATCTTCCACCTGCTGCTCCACCGCCAGTCTCTCTTCATCTAGCCGCGAGCTCTGCCGTCGAGCGAACATACCAAAATTCGTCTGATTTGGCTACACCTCGCATTATAATGTAGCCATTTTGAAACTAGCCAATCATCAGTCTCATTATCACTCGCTATGATGGAGACTGGAGCTGTGGTGCAGGTGACACACGCCGCGAGCGGCTATTCGTTCCGCGCGTTGGTTGAGCGAGTCGCCTCCTCCGACTCGTTGATGCTGAGTCTGTGCAGTTTGGAGCGGCCGTATGAGAAACTCAAGGTGGCGCTGAATGGCCAAGTGAACTGGGTGCTGGCTGCCGCCAAATTCGCCGCTTTCCTGGTGGAGTTCGAAGCGCCTGGAGAAACAAAAGATGGCGAGTATTTGGTGCATTTCAAGGCGGTGGCGCACCAGAAGAAGGTCAATCGCTCGCAGTCCAATGGATGGTACTTGGGTGTGGATTCGTCGGGCCTCATTGGCGACGCTGGCAAAGGGGAGGACAGTCTGTTCTGTGTAGCAGTAGTATCGACGCGAGCAGCTTTCGCATTGGACACTACGCGCTCGTTGATGACAAACTCACAGCACAAATCGCTGTTAAGTGAGTCGCAGCGACGGTCGTTCATGCAGAACGGATATTTGCAGATCCGTGGAGCTGTCCCACTGCCTTTGGCCAATGCGGCGCTGCGGCGTATCAATCATGACCTCGGTATCCCAGGAAACATGATCGATGGCGGAGTGGAAGGTGCAATCAAACTGGCAGGTAAAACGTCCAACAGCGACGTGATATTGGATCTCTACTACCTCTCGGACGTCAGCAAGTACGTAGAAGCGCTTGTTGGCATTGATCAAGTGGTGCCGCCCCAAGGAGCCCAGATTGCGTTGCGATTTCCAGAGCTTGGCGAGCCACGAGAACCTCTGGGTACCGAATGGCACACAGACGGTATGCGGCAGGGTCATTTACATCCATTCACTTTGTTGGCGGGCATCGCGCTTTCGAACGTACCAGAGCCGTTATGCGGCAACTTGACTGTGTTTTCTGGCTCGCACATGTCGCTTCACAGCCGCTTGACTGCCGACGGTAAACTTCGTGGCCACGACGACGAGTGCTATAAGGCCGATAGCGTGTGGGGGGATGGCACACTACCGGACTTGGGTACACCTGTACAGCTCTTGGCAGCACGTGGTGACCTAGTGCTGGCACACCCCAACCTTGCACATCGTGGTGGCCTCAACTTTTCTCCAGACATTCGCTACCAAGTATACTTCCGAATCAAGCACAAGCGGCTAAATGAGCTCCAACAGGACTGCATCACAGACCTATGGGCAGACTTACAGGGACTCGGTTTAGACGATAAGACTTCTATCAGCCAAGATGTTTAGCGTTTATTATATAGAGAACGGGATCACAGTGATCGACACACGAATGTTGCGGTGTACAAAAGACTAACCACAAAAGGAGTCCACAGACTCAACTCACAAATTACGAGATGCATCATCATACTACTCGTCCAGACTGCTCAAAAGATGCTGGTGGCTGTTTCTGTTGGAACCCATTGGACGCAGTGGGCACGTAAGCTATGGTCGATGCTGCGCTACCATTCGGGTAAATGTTCTCCATATTACCGCTGGTAGCAGTCGGGTGGCTCGAGGTCTGCAATAAAGTACCAGATGTGGGTACAGCTGGGGCAACGCTGTGCGTGGGTCCTCCTGTAGACGCCAAAATGTCCTGAAAGTTCATCTTCCGCCGTCGTGCATCAGCGAACTGACCCATGTCGAGCGTGCGTGATCGACTGTCACGTGGCTGGCCCATAGTGGGGCCACTGGACGTAACAATTGGTGGTGGACGGCTCAACAAACTGCGACTGGACAGCGACGGTAATGCACCGCTGGCTGATTGCTGGGCTTGAGTGTCAGTACCTGCAGCACAGGACGAAGGTGGCGGATGCAGATAAGGACTGGCACTGATCGTCATGGAGCGCATTCGCGGAACCTCATGGCCTGTGTAATTCGCAGTAGAGGGGAAAGCGGCGAACCGGGTATCGTTAGCGTCTCGACGTGCAGGAGGCGGAGGGAACTGTGGGTTCCCAACGGCAGGAATAGATGGTCGCATCGATCCAGGGGCAGTTGGACGAGGAGGAAACATGGGGTTTCCACTGGTGGGGATAGATCGACGCTCGCCGTATGCCGGTGGCGGTGGGAACGCCGGGTTTCCTGCAGACGGAATCGATGACGCACGGACGGGAGTGGCGCCCATTTGTTCGCGAAGACTGGTGACCCACCCGTCCACTTGTGATACATCGAGGCCCGTGTCTCTAGCCAGCTGCACTCGCTCCGTGTCGTTTGGATACGGATACTCGCGTCGAGCATTAGCGTTCACCCATTCCTGCAGGATCTTGTGTCCACGCGGCGAGAGACTGTTGCGAGGGGCATGTCCGTCGTGGCCGCGCTCCAACACACGCTCACGAATTCGTTCAGCATCCAGATACTCGTCTACGTCGGTCCGTGCCGGTGCTTCTGACATGGAACGAACAGCGCGTGTCGGGTACATCGGCGCGCTCACAGGGATGGCCCGAGGTCGAGCATACCTGTCGAACGCTGGTGCCGCCCCATGAGGTGGCGCACCGAGGCTTCCAGCATCGAAGGAATGACGCACTGCCGGACGAGGAGCATAGCTACTGTCAGCGTATTGCTGGCTCAGTCCGGCACCTGGGAACTCGCGCACTGCCGTATGGTCAAACTCCATAGCGGACTGCATCTGACGCGAATGTTCGCGTCGCATCATGGGCTTCCAAATGCGCTTGCGCGCGTTGGTGAACCAGTTTGTGAGCTGTTTCATACTAATGCCAGTCTTCTTAAGTAGCATTTGCTTATCCTGTATAGACAGTCACACAACGTCACGATAAAGGAGGATGTTAGACTACATCGCATCCACTCAACATCCTCTTGATCCATGGCTTACCTCGTCCGTGGGGTACGGATGCTTAACGTGCTCGCGAGATAACATCCACCCCTTGAGGATGGCGACGGTATGCGGCGGCAGCTCACGGCGCGATTTCTTGGACGGCTGCTGCTGCTCCTTTGGCTTCTCTGTTGCATCGGTGCTTCCGTTGGCGCCGGCGTCGTTGGTAGGGCTCGAGGGTTGCTTGCGTTTCTTTTCGGCAGTGGGGGGTGACGTGGTGGCGCTACTGCTCGCGATGGCGGAGCCTCCAGACATTGTGGTCTCTGAAGTGTTGTCCGTGTTGGCGGGGGAGGTCGAAGAAGAGGAAGAGGCGACTGCAGCTGGGGGTGTTCCGTGCGGATATGCGAAGGGTTTGACTTGGTCTGCGCTCTGCTGCGCCGTCATCATGTTGGGACGGGGGAAGGAACTAACTGGCCCTCGGGTGCGTGCACGTGCTGCTCTCTGCTGCTGGCCTTACGCGGATTTTTGGGTGCGAGCGCCTCGTGTGGGTGAGTTGGGCAGCGAATGTGTTGCTTCGGCGCTCTGCACGGGGGCGGACGTTTCGGCGCTGGGCTTGTAGCTACGACTGGACTGACCGCTGGTGCCACCCTCGAATGACTTGACTAGGCGAGTGACGGCCGAACTGACCGAAGAATTCTCCTGGCGCAACCCAGCTGACCGAACAGATTTTTCACAGCCCCACCCCTGGTCAAGAACCTGCGTATATGAATCTTTATCGTGCTTTTGTTGAATGCGATATCACAGGTAGACAAGCTTGCCAATTTAGACTGAATTGCTTTAAACTTGGATTAACTAATGAATTTCTTTCACTGAGCTTACAATACTAAATCCCAATTTTACAGCAGATATCAACTATCATGGTATAGAAACAGCCGTGTCACAGTCGTCGATCAGACCCACAGAGCCGAGCCAATAGCGATCAAGTTGTCAGCGTCTCTTCCCGAAGTTTTACTTGCACCCAGTATGCTGATCCATCATGGTCACAGCTGCCAACGGCAGAGAGCCACGAGGACTGCTGCAACCTTAAATAAGCTTTGCCCTATGTCTGTAAGCACACGTAGTGACTCTGGAGCCATCACTAGGCGCACAAGGTCCTGGACGTATGGTCATTTCGTGGACGCCGCACGACGTCGCGTTCCACGATCGCAGGATGAGTCATTTCGGATGATGGCTTCACTCGTACATAGTTGACTACTCCCACCACACCACGTTACGTAATATCGTCCATTTGTAATGAATACACTACCGGTAGAGGTTCAACAATAATTTATAAATACAATATATTTTGTATTTTGATTAAAATAGCTTATTATTGCTTCATTTTCCTTAACCCTTGTAACGCCGTATTATGTATTATACAGAATAAGCATTATTGCAGGGAAAAATATTCCGAGAGCTTCGAAGCGCGTGTTTTCTTCGCATATAAAAGTTTGTATGATGGAGGTTGGGGAAGCTGATCATGAAAGATCTGTGCTGGGAAGATAGACGGGGTTTTCTTTCGAGGTATAGAAATAGCAATATAAGCTCAGTAGAGGTTTGAGTAATGCTAGTAACGGCTAATTTTTCGCAAATGACTTCCCCCTAATTCCCCCTCAGCCATTCAAGATTTTCCTGCTTCGGAGAAACTGACCGCCAAGATGGAGTGGCTCAGTGCCAAGGAGTTCAAGGCCTTCTGGCGCAAGCTTGTAAAGTCTGGGTGGAAAGCGAGAAGGCCCAGGGACCTGAGCGTGGACTACACGTACGTGAAACCCGGCGTAACTGGAAAACTCAACGATGCTGAACGCGGGGAAAACTATTTTGTTGGTGCGTTTTGAGCAATAGAAAGACTTTCTTGATACTAACGGTATGCATTGATTAGGAACAAAGGAACTGGAGGCCTTTGCACGACGGACGGGACTCTTGCCGCCAGCTGAACCTGTTGAAACCCTGTCAAGCGAGGCTATCAGGACGCTACCGGAAACTGTGCAACCGTCTGCCGCCCGAACTAAATCTTCTCGCCGTGGAAGTCGTGAACCAGCAGCCCGTGCCGCTCGTCCGACAACACCAGAACCCGTATCAGTCTCACCAGCCGAAGCTTCCGAGTCAGCTGAGAGTCTTTCGACAGGTACAGAATACTTTATTCCGTCTGATACAGAGTAACCTTTTCTGGCTGATACAGAATTGACTAATCTGTATAGCATAGAATATCCTACGCAGGTGGCTGAAATCGCGGAGAAATCTTCAGACGACGAAGAGGAAGAAGCGAAGCGTGATGAAGGTTCTGCTGATGATGTGGCTGTCTTTGACACGGAGAATTTTATGGAAGCACTGCGATCAGAACAATTATTTGGTCCAGTGCCCGCGGATGATGTAAATGTGTGTACGGATGATGATCAAGGTGCCGACGATGACGACGACGACGCTGAGGATGACGGGGATGCGTTAGGTGTGCCAGCTGCATCTTTGGAGTACGAGAGTGAGGTGGAGTCTGACAGCGACTTTGAGGATGACAGCGATGCGTTTGCACAAGACGACGATGCCATGAGAGGTCTGCGGTGGCGCGTATTCGACCAGAACAAAAGTGGTAAGTCTGTATCATACAGAATACTGTTGGTGGCATATCCTAATTCTGTATTGTATGGCATACAGATGAACTACAATTGTCTGGCGCTACAGATCTGTATAGTGGGTCATTCGGCGTCACGAAATCGGCAGCTGCATACGCGAAGTCACCGTTGGGCATGTTTTTCTACTTCCTTCCAAAGGCGCTGTGGGTGCACATTGCAAGTGAAAGTGAC
>NW_008648988.1:2126300-2126795 GCF_000247585.1 Phytophthora nicotianae INRA-310 | reverse complement strand
GCCACCGGAGGTCTAGATCGAGTGCCGTGTCCCCAGCTAATTGCTGATTATCACGCTGGTATGGGAGGCGTAGATACGCATGACCAGCTTCGCCTGCAAAGCTACTCGCTGCAGCAGTGTGTCGCGTTCAAAAAGTATTATCGTCAGCTGTTTCTGGGGTTCGTGGATATGGCCATTGTGAATGGTTTTATTGTCCACAAGCTGGTGATGAAGAAGAGCGGACACCAAGTGCCCACACACGCAGAGTACATGCGTAGACTTCATCGCGAGCTGATGGGAGTGAGTTCAGCGAGCTTCGAGTGTAACATGAATGCTGAGGAGCTAGTATCAGTGCCGATACCCGCAGGGAAACACCGTCTCCGCAACAACAGCAACAAGTACAGACGGAAGCGCCGGCAGCATTCCTGTAAGGTGTGCTCTGCCATGGCAGAGCCAAACACAAAGAGCTTTGAGAGCAGCTTCTACTGCCCGTCTTGCGAGGTGCTGCGTGGGGGG
>NW_008648988.1:2064204-2125780 GCF_000247585.1 Phytophthora nicotianae INRA-310 | reverse complement strand
TGCTTCAGTCTCAAACGTGGCTCTGTATCTAGTCCTTGTGTCGTACACCTACTTCAAACGGGATCGAGCAGGCAACGGATTGATATGAGGAGGCTCGTACTAGTAGGCGCGGTACGGTAGTAGCGGTTTGAATGGTAGTAATTAAGCATGTTTCTTACTGCCCTTCTTCTATTTTCGCCGGTTGCGAAAGGCAGGAAAAATGTACGAGAAAGGGGAACACGCCACAGCGCGTTCCCTCCAGCTAGATATGCATGCCACAGGTGGCTACTTAACTACGAAGTACATCTGGTCTCATTTTGGCGACACCTCTTCTCTTCGTCACCTCACATCAATTTGGGGAAGTCCCGTGCCTTCCATCCTGGCCACTCCAGTTCGTGATTGTCCACCTCTTCAGCGGGACCTTGAGTCTCTCGAGTCGACAGCGACGGAACGAGCAGTAGGGTAGTGGCATCCTAGGCTCGGTAGGCACGAGGAGGAACAGTGGGAGCGTTCGTAGTAGCGTGGCCAGGTGCAGAACCCAGCGGACGGCCGTTTGGAACACTACCTGTATTCCTGGGTGCGGTACACTTGATCGTTCCAGATTGACCCGTTTTGCTTTCGAATGGCAATTCGAACGTCCTTCAGGCTTTTGGTCAATTACATGGCCCTCCTCAGGGAACTGGGTGATATTGTTCAGGAGATATCGAACATGGTTGAAGATATCGAAAACGTTGATGCTGTTTATGAACATGATCCAGATGGAATGGTTGTAGCTGATGTGTGACGCCAAGAGCGGGCCTAAATGAAATAGCTGAATTTCTTAAACCTGACTTGAACTGGAAACACTACTGCCAGTAATGAACAAATTGCGTGCAATTGTTCAGAATTTCGAGACATTGCTGTCTACGAGCACAAATCTGCAAAAGCTAAACAATGGCAAGACAGTAGACAAACAGATCGCCACACAATTCGGCCTCTACGAGTGGTGATTGATTGCCCGACGCGATGGAATAGCGTCAGAAATCTGCTGGCAAGAATGGTCGAGTTGAAGGAAATCTTGATGCTACTACGAGCCGCGAAGGAGAAGCTGAGTTCAAGGACGTAAAACTCACTTCACCTGAGCCTTCACACTGGTTTGAAATAAGTGCCTTATTTTACTTCTAGATCCATTTGCAGCAGCGACAGAGGAGCTCGTTGGCGGTTACCTACTCTTGCGGTGGCACCTCCGTTTTAAGGTTCATCAAAAGGTGGTTCAAACAAACCGATGTTTTCGATAAACCAAAAGCTGTTGAGGGGCAATAGCGTTATGTGAATGAAACCCTACTTCTAATGCAATATGTGCAAGGAGCCCTATCAGACATGTTCGAAAAGCGATTTAAGAATTTGCCACCGGACGTATTGTGGATCTCGCTCTTGGATCCACGTTTGACGAGAATTGATACACTGGACAAAGACGATTGAAGCTTCAGAGCACTTGTTACATGTAGCCGTTGAGATGATAAACGAGCTATTTCCTTTACCGGTCATGGCTGAAGTTCACTTGAGAGCTCGCGAGCTATAGCACAACGTTAGCTAGCACGAACTAGTATTAGAGAAGGCGATCTGGGAAAATGAGCTGCTGTAAGAAGACGCCAGCTGAATGGACTTTGCGCCCCTCCAAAAGTTAGAACGTAAGACTTAGATAGGCGATTACCTTGTCGGATCTTCATTATGACACGACGAGCTGATCAGTCATACCGAGAGCGTCAACGACAGTAGCGAATATGCCGAACCTCTGTTTTGGTGGGAGCGTAACTCAATTCACTTCCCTATTCTAGCGCAACTTACGAGAAAGTGGTTAGGCTGCGTGGCGACATCCGTGCCATCCGAGAGAGCCTTCTTTACTGCTGGAAATATTGTAGCGGCAAAGCTCAGCGCACTACACCCGAAGTTTGTTCAAGATTTATTATTTATTTTTTCACGAAAAAATGGGGAAGAAGCAGGTAGGAAGATCTAAGTACACGTTCGTTCTTTTTCTCAGACGTTCCTAATTTCTTAGAAGTATTCTGATACAAATCAGTAGCCATAATGCGACAGTGAGATTGGTTGCAAATGAAAACGTGTTCGCGGAAACTCGCCCCATTTCGTCTTGAGAAACTGCCATCCTGCGCGGTTTGCATCATGGAGCACACCAAGGTCGTTGACCCAACGAACACTAAGCAAAACTTTAAGACTCCAGCTTAAAGACCAAAGATAAGATGCTTAAGTATACTAAATTCAACCATTACTTTATCTGATTTCTGAGGGTTTCATGACAGCAAAAGGAATATAGTTAGAGCATCTCATTACACAGTGGACAGTCGAGGCAGTATTCTCATAAAGCTGGAACAGTTTTTGTCAGTTACATTCTACACTACACTGATAGAAAACGTCTCCGTCAGTTTAGCAGTTTTCGAAAACGTTGTCAAGCCTTTTTGACAGATTTTGTCACACGATCACGTCAATATCGACACTTTCCGAACGTCAGCTGTGGTTTTCAACACTCATTATTCTTGAAAATTACAGAGCAGCTCTGTGTACATATTAACGACAATATTCTAAGAATACTGGTGGAAGTTGGTCCTTGGAACACATTTTTTTTCAAGTTACGTCCAGTATTAAAAATAAATGCCTAGTTAAACTTCAGCATGGTAAATACGTACTTAAACGCGTGAAATGGCTTCTCTATGTTCCATTTCTTGTTAATGACCAATAAGAATTGGCAAAACGCAACAAACTGACAACATTGTTTACACCTTCAAAAATATGGCCTGGTTACGCGAGATGTCCCGTTTTAAGTAAAACGGGTATTGTTGTGCATTTCGCTTGTTTCGTACGGTAGAGTGTTGAATTGGGCGATAATAGACCGATTTAAATACTAATTAGGCATAATATTGTGTATTCTTCCCTTACACCGCTGACCAGCGTATTAGAACTAATCGGCGGATATACACCGGGTTAGAGCCGGATTGGGGGTCGGCAAACCGCCTAACGCGAGGAATAACCATAAGTTAGTGAAAAGCACTGAGATGTGATAAGACGATATGTAACGTTACAAGCACAACTCGGTGCTTGACTCGAGTCGAGATATTATGTTTTCGAATACAACAAAAAGGATGACATTGGTACCGAGTTTCGTGGATCGCAACGGGCTAAACAATATCGTTGTAAGGGACGTGCTCAAGCTTGTGGATTTCAGCTGAAGGTGCAATACTACTCTACCAAGAAAAATCGGGGTGAAAACGCAAAGTACGTCTGCAAGATTCTGAGTAGCCAACACTTCTTTGACAAAACGCATCACACGATAGTACTTTTTAAAAAGACTTGCTTCTTCGCTGTTATTGCCATTCACGTGGCGAAGATGGGAAGACACCTTTATGGCGTTGATGGCGCCCATTTAAATGGAGAAATGAATACTTATGGGAGATTTTCCGTTGCAGCAGCGAAAGAAGAAGGGTGTTATCAATGATATGGTCGCAGTGACTATGAGAATGACTAAAAGTTATTCGAGAAGGAACGTTTGAGTCGAAGGACACAGAGCGTGCCCCGTCGAAGAAACTGCTGCTCGAGTGGCGGTCTGTGTGCTGGTAGCCGTAGGGAAGTACGAAGCCGGCTGTCGTTGCGTATTTGAGAGAGATTGACAATAAAAACTGGGTCAAATTCAACAACAAGAGCAATTCAAATTGCCGACTTGCGAATCTAGCTGATCAAGCTAACAATTTAATGGCAACAATTACCACAGCGCCAAGCCGTTAGAAGCCTATGTTATGTACTTTCTCAAGTTAGGTGTGCTGGTATTTGACAAGAGACAAATGGCTGCTTACTGGTTACTCTCGAATGCTGAATCCGAGCTCGTGCGAATGCTAGGAACGGAGCGCAAGAAATTGGTCATTACAGGTGAGCAGTGCAAGGTAACCCTGTGCATGGAGGGAGTGTAAAACGTACTTATTTAATTCCATACAACCGACCAGAGCGGGTTCATCGTTGGCGTATGGTTGGTCAAGAGTGTTCATGTGGTAATTGGCAAGACAGGGAATTCCCGCGCGTCCCTGCATTTCCAGCCGCTATTAATGAGAGGCAGCGTTTGGACACTCAATACGATGTCAAACATCTATCGATCCCAAATGCCGAGATATGTACACAGAGCTCTTTTGACCATGGCCAACGGATGTATATCTTTCAGTTGCAAATGATCTTATCTATGGGAGGGGATGGTTCTTTCGTAGTACCGTTGGCCACTGGTGCGGCACATGTGCAGTAGTGTCGACGGCAAACACTCCGGAAGCTCCAGTGGTCCATAGAAATTAGTGCACCAAAAAAGGAGTTTTGCTGATGTTGAATCAATATCTAAGCCTAATTGCGTTATCCAATAATATCATTGTAACGTATTGGTGTGGTGTACAAAACAAACAAATTCACCATAATTTGGTGGGACAGATAAGTATATTTTTGTTTTTACTGACAGTCATTCGCTGAAATACGATTCAGTACGATACCTATAAAACTGGATGCTGTTGGCGGGAAATTGCTCTTGTTCATGGAAGCTGACTGAATCGCTGATGATGTCGCAGTCAGCTGCAGCATATACAAAGCCATTTCATTTCCAGATTTCGGTATGTCTGCCTATACAACTGAGATAGAGCAAACCATCGTTGCTCAAATTCAAGCGGGTTAGATTATTCTTAGTGCTCCGTCAGCTACGCAATTCATAAAAACCGATTCGGTCATAGATCCAAGCAAAGGAGGGCAGGTCTCTAACGGCTGTGCGACCAGGCCCGAAGACATTTTTTCGAAAGTGGCCGGTCTGCTACCATTCTTATAGCTCAGGAGGTGACGCTGCTCAGCTGTAGCTTAGGTGTGGGTGAGGGCTGGTACAGCTGCTCCAAGGAAAGGTTTCCCACTCAAACAGGACGTTCAGTTCAATCGCTGTCGTTGAAGCGTAACTGTGTCATCTCTGCCGATTAACCACTCTTTTTAATACCCTTGCAAAACCCGTCGTTGAACTTGACCACTCACGTATCATTAATATGAACGCGACTGCATTTCAGAAGCAGCTAAGGAGCATGCCAGTCGTCGTTGAAGGAGATTCGAGCAATTTATAGAGTACGGAGCTTACCTCCAGCCTCCATCTCATCAGGGCCCATGTGGAAGCGCCTCTGACTTTGTCGCACCACCTACTGTCATCTTGCCAAGAAAAATAGTGTCGTAGCGTTTCCTCGCGCGATGCCATGAGCCGGCTGCCCCTCCATCGGGTTTCATAAACACGGGTTTGTTCGAAGAAGGTCTGTAACTCTCTCTGCCTCAGTATGAATCGACCGACCGTTCTTCTCCTCGACAGCTGCGAGTCTAACTGCGTCTCTAAGGTCGTAGATGGAGTTGCACAGCTGAGTATCATACTTGTGGTTCTTCCTCCAAACGCAATCCACCTGCTTCAACCTTTGGATGTCGCTGTATTCGCTACACCAAAGAGCAAGATTTGTAAACTGCTTGAGGAGCATTTGGGGGAAGCCAATGAAGGTTTCTTCATCATACGTAGGCGCCCATCAATCTTGCTTGCTTGCGCTTCTGTCCGTCCCGCCCGAGGTCTTCGGTTCGTCCGTCCACTTGCTCAGAGACGAGCAAATCGCCAATTGAAGCCGTCCTTGATCTCACAGCCTTCCTCGTGCTCGCCGTACCCTTCACTTTGGGTTAGAGGCGACACGTGCAGTCCTCCTTCAACGTCGCCAGCTGCCGTGTGCGACACTTTGGCAGTCTCTGGTGGCTTCTACGACCGCGTGATCGTCCATCTTGCCCTTCGCTCCTCACGCTGCTCTTGAGCGGGCCGTTGCGCCCGCTGACGACGCTGTCTGTCCCCACGCGTTCGCACACGTCCATGCCACAACGCCTGTTCTTGCCACCGTCCACACTCATGCCTTCATGTGCGTCAATTTTGCCTCGCCAGGCGGTGCCACATACATTACAGCAACTTTCGTATAACACCCGTAGTTTATTTGATATTAGGTGCACCCATTGAGGCTGACAACCATCCATCAATCGCCACAGCTCAGCCGGCGAACGTTGGCAAAACATCGGTGGCTGTGCCTACAGCAGGCGATTCTGTATTCCCCGCTATGGACAAAATAAAGTAGATGCGTTGAAGTGGAAGCAAAACGCCCCAGTAGGCGCTTCCTCTGATATCGATGGTGTGATTCTGGTCAAGGATCGTATTTAGAACCGAAACGCAGCTAAGGAGCGCGTGCCACATACGAGGGGAAAGTCCACAGACAGAAACTCCTCTTTGTGGCCACGGACGGATGGCCAACGAGCCACCCAGCCCATCAAGTGACAGTCTAGCGAACTTAAATTCGTAGTTCAAGGAGACCCCTCAGGAATTTCTCTTATTTATGAGTAGTGCCAGCGCTCAAGTCAAATGCGTACATCCATTATTTTGCAAGTTACTAATATTTTGTTTCATGCTGAGTGGTAGTTTGAACTATTCAAAAACATATCATGCACCAGTAAACACCCTTATCGTTAGATACACGTGCTCCACGCATGAACGTATAGTCGTTAGTCACGAAAACACGAGGTACGACCGTAGGTCAATGTAAGGTATTCCCCATTTGCAGCCCTCTTGTGGGGAGGAGCTGGCAACTTTTGTGTCTCACGCTCAGGTATGGCCTCCAATTGAAGCCATATCGCTAGCCGAGCGTGACCAGGTGCTCCGTTACGCTTGAATATCTACCCATTTTTTCCAACAAGAGCGGAAACAGACCACAAACCTCGAACCCCTCTTAATGTTGCGGGGAATCTTGGATCCTTTCCAAGCCAAACGTGACTTTTTGATTGCATCATCTTTAGTGGCGCACGAAGTGTTCTGGAAATTGTGACAAACAATTCAACCGCCAGTGCCAACAAAAAAAAAGGTAGAGCAAGAAGGTGGAGCTCTGTGCACCTGCCGCTATTGATATTGTTGATTCTGCATTTGTATAGATGAACAGATTACGACAAAAATGTTAGTACCATTTTGGAGTTATATTTTTGAGTGAATAGAAAACTCACCATACTAGTGCGGAGAATTAATGGACCCAAGTGTACTTGAACCCGCGACAACATCTGCTCCCCGAAGGGCTCTCAATAAGCTGGCCGCTTTAACGACTTGAGCTGTCAGCACTAATTTTGGTGATGTCGGATTACGCTCTGCTAAGACCTCACCCGCGAAAATGCGTGCTTCTTCAAAATTAGTGATAATTTCCTGCTATTTGTTTATAAAGTTAGCCTAACCCTATATTTCTCTCCGTCGGTCACTCACCACATCCAAAACAATCCATACTGAAATCGAATTGAAAAGCGGCCTTGATTTGACGAGTAGAAAAGAAGCGATGGCATTAACTAGGGGTATTATGGGTGCACTTTGATTGGCCTCACTGTCAGAATAACTGCATAAAAATATTAAGATTGCGGGGCTTCCAAACCTGTCAGATTTTGTGTATGTCTGAATGATATGGTTGCCAGACTTGCAAGGCTCTGTATTGGCCCCGAATCGGCATTTCCTTTACTAAATAATGTCACTGCTATCAAGTACAAAAATACAAAAACTATTACACTTTGTGGTACAAGCTAGTAGTACTCAGTGGAGATCGATAATCGCGTTCCAGTTAATACCCGTAAGTTCCTTGGCGCGTCTCAGATTGTCGAACTGCGTGGCCCACATGCGCTTGGGGCACGATCGGAGCCATCCATGTCGACGGAGCCGCCCTTGGTTTCCTCTTTGTCCTCCTCATACCAGCCTTCCTTATCCAACTCCCTCATAATGGAGTGAGCCTTGCTGGAAAGGCGGTTCGCACCTTTGCGCCTTTCTTTTTGTAGGGCAACGGCCTTTTGGTCCACAGCTTTTATTTCTCTGGAGATGCCTCTCCAATTTAGCTAGGGTGTTCAGCGTCATGTGGCACCGCCAGCGTTTACGAGTTTTCCGTCCTTTAGGACGGTCGTGTTTCTTCTTGAAAGGGTTTCGTAGAACAGATGCCATTAAAGCAAAAAACCAAAAGTGAGGACAGACAGATTCAGTGCAGCAGATACCAATGGCTACCGTTTGTGTCGAAGCGCTTTGGTAGTAAAGTACGCCCATTCTTTATCGAAACTGAAGAATTGTACTAAATAGTTGAATTTGTGTGACAAACACTGGGTCAGTGCTTGTAACGTTACACATCGGTTTGACACATCTCCGTGCTTTTCACTGGCTTATGTTAATTTCTCCACCAAACGCCTCCAAAACCATGTACATGTAGCCACTTTGTTACGAAGGGTTTCCACATTGGTGTGCGATACATAAATGATTACATTTGGCAGACGACTGGTCTGCATGCATTTAGACTTCCTATTCGTGGAAAGGCAACATCTTACTTCCAATTTTAGCAGTAGGTTCTTCCAACAACTCTTTGGCAAATACTTTTCATATACAATATCACTTTTAGAATGGATACTTAAACAAGGACATTCAGTAAATCATAAACAACGGCTCTCATTTCACCGTAATTTAACTTTGTTTTACTTATATAAGTAAATCTATACTTTCGAACGAAAGTATAGTTTATCGAAGTAAAACCACTTTACGTTTCCTCATACACATGCGAACACCATTTTGATCGATAACATCGAGCCGCGTATGGTGCAGGATGATGTCAGACTCCACTGAAAATATGAATGCAGGAACGCAAAGAAGAATGAATCCATGTTGTTTAACATCATCAAAGAGAAAGCACGAGCCCAGCAGAAGTATCGCCAATTGGAGATGGAATAGAAGGTTAATACTGTTCCTACCAGCAGGCAAACCAGTGGCGACATAAAACAAGAGTAGTAGGATGGAGAAATGTAATGCTGGAGTACATTGCAGTTCGTCCGCGGATCCGCGGATCCAAAGGTGGAATCGAAGCTTCCTAAAACAGATGGTTGGCACTGCCATGTAGCTCATTGGCTTCGTGACTGCGCGACCGCGAGGTGATGATAAAGCCCATGCTGCCGATAAATGAAGGAGATTAAAGATAGGTCCATAATCAAGATGGTTCAGACGAAATATCAGCCTGGCCACGAAATGGTGAGAGAGTTGGTTGTACTGCCGTAAAGTGCAGAATCGGGATCAGATCGGACGGAAATTCCACGCAGTGTGATTGAGGAGCTGTCAGCTCTGAACAACAACAACCACGCACGACCACTTCCCGTACCGGTTGATACTATAGTGGCGGGAGGCACCACAATGATGTGTCGCGAGACTGTGACCCTCTGTATCGTATTACAAACTGCGGAAGGTGCTACAGGACATGGATGGCCTGATTATGGAAGGTGAAGCGGCTCAAATTCCTTCCTGGAATTGTCACATTGGTATTGTTCGGTATCGATTTGAACCAACAGGTGGAGCAACATGCTGGACGACCTCTTCCAGTGGATAGTGATCTAGTTGAAGAAGAGAATAGTGCCGAATCAACCTGTCCGCCACCAAGGTGGATGATAAGTACGAGGAGATGGTAGTCGCTGCTGTGAACAATGGGTTTGACCCAGTGTATCTCTCTTTCCTACGCGAGTCTGTCATCAGATTCGAGGATGTTATGTTTGTATTGATTTCGGGGTAGACCCACTAGCAGATAGAGCGCCGTTGCGAGTCAAGCTCGTCGAAGGTGCTAAACCGTTTCGAGTTCCATCAAGCCGTTATGTGTTATCTCAGCACCGTTTCCTCAGGGATTATACGAAGCGACTTGAGCTGAGGGGGCTTATCCGGCAGAACAATCAGGGTCACTGGGCATGTGCAACCGTTCCGGTGGCAAAACCAAAGTCACCCGGTAAATTGTGGATGCCAATTGACTATCTGCCGGTTAATGCACTCACAGTACCATTTGTCGGTTCGGCTCAGGATGTGACAGATTTGGCTGAGGTGGCCGAAGGAGCGTATGATTTTGCGGATTACGACACGCCGAAAGGTATCTGGCAGTTTCCACTCCACCCAAACAGCCACGAGTTAGCGAGTTTCATTATTACTAACATTGTTTGGACTCCAGCGCGTGTGCCACAAGGAGCAAGTGACTTAGGTACACACTTCCAGAATGAGATGCAGCCTGTTTTTGGAGAGATGCTGTATACCCACCTGCTGGTATGGATCGACGATATCTTAGTCTCCCCAAAGGTTCCGGCAGGCTTTATCGTAGCTTTACGCCAGTTCTTTGAGATCTGTCGTGTCAACCGTTTTAAACTCAGTGCGAGCAAGAGCTGTCTTTTCCGGAAGGAGAACCAGTGGTGCGGTCTTGTTTCCGGTGGATGGGCATCCGCAACGACCATGAGCGCATCGATGTACTGCAGAGGCTGCCTCTACCGGTTACCGCTGCTGATTTTCAGCAATTCCTCTGTGCGGTGGGGTGGATGCGGGACACAGTTGTTGAGTTTGGACGACCGACGTGCCCTCTGCACAATAATTTGGAGGCCGTGATATCTGTTAGGGGTCGGAAAAAAATCTGGCGGCAGGTATGATACTAGATTGGACTACTGGTGAGGTGAGTCTGCCAAGCGGCTGATTGGTTCTTCACAGCTTCTTCATTTTCTGAACCCTTTAGCGATGCGAGTGAAGCCGGGTGGGTACCCGTGGTCTCTCAGATGACTCAGTATCATTGAAAAAAGAGGCTTACTCCATCATTTGGGCCGCCCGCAAACTCGGTTATTTATTCACGCGCTCGACTGGGTTTTGCCTATTTTGTGACCATAAGAACCTGATCTACGTCTTTGCATCTTTGCATGAGGTTAAGCGCCGCTTCTAAGGAAAACTACAACGCTGGGCCCTGTCCCTTACAGGATGGACCTACTGTGTCGAGCACGTCGAGGTTTCAGCTAACGTGTGGGCTGACCTACTGTCCCGATCGCTCTACATCTTCGAGTGAGGTGGGGGTACATATGAAGTGCAAGTTATAACTCGTAGTCAACGCCGAATCGATGAGAGGGCTGACCATCAGTTAGTCGTCCTTCGTCCTCGGACGGGAAAACCGCGGAGGTGCGGCACTTGAACGACTGGCGCGGAGCACTGCTGAAGAAGCTGAGCCTTTTGGCCGGTGGTGAGCTGCACTGGAGAAGTGTAAGCACTTTGCCGAACGGGCATTGCATACGGACGAACAGCAGACTGCGTGTGATACGTGACTCCTGTGAGGACACGAGTATATTGTTGGTAATAAATAGGAGCATAGCTCCGGCTGCCTGAAGCGGCCCCTTTGAGTGTTACAAATTTCGGTGGGCGGCTTCGGACCCAGGGCGCCAACCGAGGGAGCACTGCGAGCCGCACGAGCCGCCGACAAGCAGGCGACCTGAGACTTGTTACATTGCGAATAATTCTAGCAGGTACTTAATTGTACTCTTCTCCGGATGGGTCGGATAATATAAATATCCAAAAGGTTAGTATAAATAAAAAAAAACTAAACGGGGGTGTAAATATATCATATTGAGACTAGGTATTGATAATTAAAGGATTGCAACGTCGCGGGTAGAACTCTCGGTATAACGTATTATATCGAATAGTATTGTGGGTTCTACTCAAAATTTGAGATGGCCGTTCGTTGAACCACTTGCCTTCGAAATCGACCTCCCTGTATAACAGCATAAATTATTTTGTTTCAAACCGTGTTGTGCACATTTCAGTTTAAAGATTCGACAGCACTGCATGTACAACGGCGAAGCAGGCGACGCTGCATCAACCAGCAGCAGGCTGGAAGTTCATTGTGACGTAGCTCGCCAAGATCAAGACGAACTCCACCGCAGAATCGAACAGCGCCCTCACCCAAGTTTCTTCTGCCAGAGATAGCCACGTATCGCCATACACACGGATATCACCGTGCGCCGAACGACAGCGAACTCGAACATCACATGGTGCGCGCTCTTAAGCGCCTCCAACCGCACCATCACCATCAACTGAGCCGGTAGCCGTGGGCAGCAGCGTCGATTGTAGCTAGTCGTGCGTCCAATCGTGAAAAGTACAGTTGGCCACTGGCAAGGCCTTAAAAGCCTATGCCGTTAATGGCGAAACATTCTAGGACATCGTGCACAAACGGTGGGCAAAGCTCAGTCTCCCTATGAATGGACAGACAGTTAAGGTAGACGGTGCGTGGACGGTCAGCACTCCAGCAGAGTTAGCATGGACAAACTTTATGCAGTTTAAAGGCAATCGGCATTAGATTGACAGCTCAAAAACTGAAGTGGCGGAAGACCTCTGGGTAATTCTACACTCGGAGAAGCTGTGCGACTAATGATATACGAATATGCATGAGAATCAAAAGGCGCAAGACTTGGAGGAATTTGTACCGGGGTTACACGCAAGTGGCTACATGTAGACACTTGATTACGACAATGGGTTTCACGTTGGTGTGAGGCACACCAATGGTTACATTTTACAGGCCACTGGTCTGTGTGCATGTAAACTTCCTATTGGTTGAAAGGCGATCTCTTTCAACCAATTAGCTTAGCAGGATTATGCCAATCACTTGTTAGCAAATATATTTCATTTAGAATATCACTTTAGGAGGAAACCCAAACACAAAACATAAACATAAATAACAGTTCTCAATTTTAAGATAAATCGGCTTTTGCTTTCTTGTTTAAGTAAATCTATACTTACGTGACGTAAGTGTAGTTAATCTAAGTTTAAGCAAACTACGCTTCCTCATACACGTGCGCTAACGTGTAAGCCGAAGTAGTGGGCACACAGTGAGCCCATTACAGAATTTCGTGACGTGTGTATTTGTCCTCCTTCACTGACCGCTCTGGCGCTGCCGCTGAGCGCTCACTACATGACGTCGTTGCTCAATTTCAAAATGTTTGGGCAACTACATTCCAGGCAGGTGCTGTCGTGTGGCGGATGTGGGCTATTCACATCACACGTGGGTTAGAACACTTTACATGGGATTGCGATGTTCTAAGATCTCCTCCGGCCTACATTGCAAACCTACTCAAGTATTAGACGGGGCCTTTATCCACCGAGATCCTGAAACTATTCAATTCCTGAGAAGTATTGGTTTGTCCCGCTATTGTTACTAGCTTATTGTCCATTTTAACCCTATTAAATGCATGTTTGAATACATGAAGCGGTCCTTCCAGCGACGTTACATAGAAACAACCGGTCATGATCTATTTCCGTTGGTGGCGGAGGCGTTTGGTAGATTCAAGGGGTTCTCAATGCGACGTGTATTTCATCATTGTGGTTGGATGGTGCAAGGCGTGCATGGCCCTACAGGTCCATTGCCCACTGAAAGGAGGCAACACCCGATACTTGTGGCCACGCGTATCGAGAAGAGATTACAGAAGAGAGCCTACGTTTCTCAGACAGGAGAATGTCACTTCTGAATGGTTAAGGGTGCTTCAATTGGGTCGTGCAGTATTGTTGTGGGTGTTGGCGATGTAAACAGCGCTGGAAGAGCTCACGAGACTACAGACCGTACAAGTGTGTGATAGGTTATTCATGGAGGAATTTCCATAATCCAGTAGTAGTGTACTGATTTTTCTAGATTATCAGATTAATTCATAACGTGGAGTGTCAATATCAGTTCGATTGTACTAATTTCGTACTAATTAGCAATCAGAAGACGCATGCGTGCTAGCAGTGTACCGAAACATTCTATTGCAAATACACAACTGACATGTTGGCACTTTCAGGACCAACTTGAGTTATTCTTCAGAATGGAGTACAATCCACTCCGTGAGTCGCGGAATTGCTACCTCAACATCTACAATCGATAAATCCCTCTGTGTATTTGCGGGAAGTCACTTGTTTGGTCACATTGCCACCCTTTGACAATAGAAAATTGATTTTTTATCGTTTAGCGCATAGTGGCTACCTGTTACTTCCTGTCGGTCTTCGTGGATTTTGATTAAAATCCGAAGCATCATAAATTTGGACTGCAACATCTTCTATCCATATTTAACTTGTAAACAAACGCAACTGCGTACGAAACCTAACTATTAATATCTGTAGGTTGCGGATTTTTGTTTTTTTACTGATAGCAATAAACTATCGCACAGTCGCAAATACCGAAATAAATTGGCGATACATCAAACGTATTTCTTCCGTTTTCACTATCTGCTATTTTTGAATTGGTCATTAAATATAATTATTCTTTACCAATTACATTTTTTGTACATTCAGTAAATTTTGCAAAATTCGTAAGTGTTGGTTATTTTGCGCAGATGCTATTTTGGTTGGCATTTTTTCTATTTTCTCACTTGATCTCATTCTGGAAATGGTGTCACCAAGAGAAGCCACTCTCCCAGTACAGCAGTCTGCTTCACGGGGGGGGGGGGTGGAGCAAATACAGCCCACGATGAATTTGACAATGGGGATCCAGAAGTTGAAAAAGGCGCCCTCCATTCTATTCTTCAAGCTGCTGGTGTTCTCCCCAATAGTTTAGACAAGTTCGGCAAGGCACGCTTCGTTGCCCATAATCACTCAAAGTATGTTGGCTTTACTCGCCTACCATGCGTCGAAGGCTCGCTTCCACGCCCAGAAACAGCTCTTCGCAACACCACCCAGGATACACAAGCTTTGACAAACCCTGTGGTGCGAGACCTGATGGCTATGCATGCGAGATCGACCGCACCTCGTGACAGTCATGCAATTCATGATTTTCTTCGATCTCGTGGAATTGTGTTGGCTAAGAGCGCAATTTTTTTAAAAAAAATTCAAGGATGAAATTTGACATTGACGATCACCTCAGAGGGGATGTCGTGGAGCGTTTCCAGAAACTACAGGCCTACTTTGAGCTGGTAGCTGCGAAAAAAAAACAGGATATTTGTGGGAAATTGACAGAGAATCCGAAAACGCAACATTTAGGTGCGCCTGCTTCATTCCAAATATTGGAGAACACATTGGCAAAATGTGCAAGCGCTTGATAGGATTTGACGGGACTCATGTGATGGACGAAATGAACAAAAGAGAGGTTTATCTTGTCGCCACGACCAAAACCTTCAACAACCATGTGATCCCGTTTGCACTAGCGCTGGTGCCAATTGAAAACTACGACAATTGGACCTGGTTCATGAATTGTGTGAAAACTTCGGCAGGTTTGGAGAAAATCAGTGTGATTCCCGATCGCCAAAAGCGACTTTTGGCTGCAGTTGCGGTAATGTTTCCTCTTTCCGGCCACCGTTACGGTCTACATCACATAATGGACAACATCAACCGGAAGGGCGGAGAGCTGACTATTGACGATAGACGTATGAACTGTAAAATAGCTCGCAGCGACTGTGAAAATATCTAGAAAGCTGTTCCGTAGCGAGCTCGCCGCCTCCAAACCACCTGCTGTAACCTATCTTGATGAAATTATCGCCAAACACTGGGTTAAGTATAAATTTTGTGAAGCGTTTGAGCTGCCAACTCTCAATGAGATCACGTCGAATCTGTCAGAACAGGTCAACAATTGGATGGGGACTGAGCTCCGAAGTGCCAAGCTTCTTAGCAGTTTTCATTTATATTTCAAAAAACTCAGCGGATTGGCAAGCGAAAAGCGTCAAATGGCAGCGAATTGGCTGCGCCAACACGAGGAAACCCAACTGGTTCCTGTACTTCTTGCGCAACGCAAAGACAGAACTACGGCAGCTGGAATGTGTAGATTCACTCCACTAATGGATGGCGCATACTCGGTTCAGCACCTTGCTCCTCAAATCGAGACGGTCACATTCATGCCTGGAGACTCGTCGACCTACCTGTTCTAGAATCTACACGCGGGAATTGGCAAGATCAAGCCTTTCCTTGTATTCACGCCATCTGCGCAGCGATTCAAGACGACGTTCGACTTGAAGATTTGTATGATGCATAGAAAATGTCTATTGCACATCTTCGCCAAACATACACTTTCGCGTTTCGGCCATGACCGAAAGACGTCACGCTGGCGAAGGGCCCCACACTGTTGGTCCCTCTGCTTCACGTGCGCGTAGGCAAGCGTGGTCTCAAGCCTGGTCTAAAACTGAAACACAGACGCAAACGAGCAAGAAATGCGTTGTAGCTTGATAGCAAAATAACAAAGTACTGGACTTATTATCGAAATTCCGCACTCAGCTAGTTGTAAACAGTTGGAATTACATAATTTTGTATTATCAACATGGATTCTTATTGTGTTTTCGCTAAAATGTAAAGCGATAATTTGAACTATGTATATTTCTATTAAATGATCTCGAAATTGTTTGGATTAATTATCCGAACTGTACAACGAGTTAGATCTCTACTAGACTATACGGCAAAAAAATTGTTCTGGAGTTATATTTGAGGAATTTCTTTTAGAAAATTAAATTTAAATTTAGAAATACAATTTTCTTATCACTGCGTTTGACAAATTTAGTGTAAGGTCGGGGTGAGCCGGCAGTAAATCGTATATATGCATCGGGACTTGTTGCTTCTCGCAGCACTTTTGCTTTTGCAAGATGTCTCCACCTAACAAGCGCAAGAAGCACGCACGAAACTTTAAACGAAAGGCTGACGGCTCCATCTACAAGCTCAAGCTAAACAAGAATCTACCGTCCCGCCCTCCCAGTACAGAAGGCGCTCTGGCCAGTACTGCGACTAACCAGAGAGGTACGGGGTTATTCGCTTCAACTCAAGCAAGACGCGGAAGAGAACAAGAAATGTACGACGTAGAGCGCAACTATGCGAATCGCTGGGTACACAATTTAGAGTTCTATTTAGTACAGTGGGTCCGCTATCGAGAACTAACCTGAGAACCTGCTAAAAAAAGAAAAACCTTCCATGGAAACTCAAAGTTGACTTTGAGTTGGAGGCCATCGACTTAGTGTGGCTGTACCAACCTACGCAGGAAGAAGCTACCTACACGCCGCAGCGAACGCACAACAAGTCAGTATCACTAATAGGTTAAATTCGCAATCTACAATAAGGAACTTAACGTGTGCTGAAAACAGTACCCCTGATGATACGGCTATCTTTCAAAAAATCAGTACCCTACTACTGGATTACGAAAATTGCTTGTTATTCATGATTAAATTATTTAAACCATAACAGTGTTTATCGAATATGCTGTCCGTGACAGCAAATTCATGAAAGAAGTTGAAGCTAATATGATCTTGTTCATTTTACTTCGCTAAATGTTGTCTTCGAGTTCGAAACTACTCTGGATGCCCAAAGTCTTCTGGGTTATCGTGTTCTGGAGGCGGATCAGTCACATCACTCAACGGCGGTAGACGCGTATCAACAAAAAAAAGCTTCAATGGTGAGTTTGTGTGCTTCAAATTGTCGAAATTGGTTGTCCAATCGGGTTCCAAGAGCCGCCCAGCTATCTTTGAGTCTTTGACTTTATTCAATAACCACATTAACTACGTCTAGTGCCAGGTTTGCTGAGCGTGAGAGGCTTGACAGTTGTTGCTCAGCTGGAAAGTCCGCAGACTGAATGCGAACCCGGATTGTCGGACATTGCCACTCGACGAATCTGCAAAATCTCGGCAGCACTTAAAAAAACACCACCCAATCAAACATGCCCTGTAGATCAAAGTGGTCGATCAAACCTTCAACACCAATGGATGCTGCAACTGAAAACCTGGGTTATCGCTTACAATACCTCCCTGATGGCTATGGTCTTCCCACGTAATGCACACCCTCATATTCTTAGCATCCTGCCGTAATCAAACGAGACCTCGTCCAAAACACAAATTAGAAAGAGAGCACCCTAAAATAGAACGTCATTCAAATACCTGAAGTCGTACCCACGGATGCGGGGAGTGCGTCATGCATGACACGCAGGCGAAAAATATAGATCAGGCACTTCCGTGGCTGCACGGCGTCTCAGTCGCCTTTGGTGTCGCCCGGCTATAGCGGTAGGATGATGAACACGCTTCCCCGCGTCGACTTCGGTTCTGCGGCTCACCTGTCGACGACATACAGTATGCAAAGTCGTCCTGGAGACAGCCACTGGGCAGATCCTGGGCGATAACACTCCTCACGGCAAGGGGTCGCTCACAGCAGCGTCCTCCTCAGCCCCAGTAGTCGCAAACCACTGTCCCCCGCTCTCAGAACCCACGAGCCACTTCAATCTACCGCCTCAGTACGCACCAATGCCCTGTTCGCCCTATCAACCCTCGCTCAGCAAGTCTTTCTTCTCTGTTGGGTGAGGCTGGCCCCGCAGAACCGCAGAACCCCACACGTATATTAGCAGCTTAATCCCGCCCAGTACTGGATGAATCGCAACTGAGAGTTAGGCGGCCACCTCCGGTCGTCCAGAGCTCTCCTACGAAGACTACTCCTACCTACCCACTCTGCACGTGGCCTCCTGGCCGTCCATTTCCCTCGTCAACGTCGCCTCTCCTTCCTGCACTCCTTTTCATTACTCGACGCTGTGTCGCTCCTCCTGAGCGATCTTCTTTCAGCGACTGTTTGCCCTTCACGCCTTCTCAGAAGCAGGCCGGTACCGTCAGCCACAGATCTTAGTGCACGTCAGTCACCGACTGCAACGTCTTTCTAGCTTCAACGTCACTCTCAGTCAAGTCGATTGTCACTATGTCGGGGTCCTGTGTGACGTCGACACTGTGACGTGCTCTCCGCCTACTTACCCTTAGAATACAGTCTCGTCTCGATTCACGCCTGGCTGAATCTTCTCCACCTTCCTCGCATTGTTGCTGGGGTAGAGTAGTGTCGTTCGTCTACAAACGGGTAGTCCAACCAAGCAGGTGAGTATTGGAAATCGGGGTCGGAAGACCATTTGCTAGCGAATGTGTTGTTGCTAGCTTTTCCGACGACACATAGTACCAGCAAGTTGAAGTTCTTTATGAACACGAACAAAGATGCAATGGGCAACGACGGCGTGTTGGTAGAGGCGTTCAGTGACGCAGACTAGGCGTCAGACAAGCAAGACAGGAAGTCGGTAACAGGTGGAGTGCTCATGGTGGCAGGTGTGGTAGTGGCGTGGCTGTGTAAGAAGCAAGCGTGAGTCACATTGTCAACCATGGAGTCCGAGTTTGTGGCGGCGTCGCAGACGACGGCAGCGATGCTCGGCATCATGGGGTTCCTGAAGGAGATAGGCTTGAAGCTACATGAGCCACTGGTGCTCCACGTAGGCAACCAAGCTGCCATTGCTCAGTTAGAAGGCAAGGACACGTCGGGGCGTGCAAAGAACATTGACACGCGCCACAAATTTGTGAAGAACTTTGTCAAGAAGGCGGTGCTGGTCGTAGAGTACTGCGAGTCCGTGAAAATGCGTGCGGACATCCTGACAATGCCCCTCCCGGCACCACGACTAAAAGAGCTAAGAGGGCTCGCGATGCTATCAGGTTGACCGCCCGGAAAGGAGTGTAGGAACTCGCAGGAGATTAGGAGGAGATCTTGAGACGTCGCAGCAAGAGTGAGACGACGAGCGGCTCCTGAAGAATGCGAAGGAGAGCAACGACGGAGTACGCAGGAAGGACGAGCAGTTAGGAAACTCCTACAGAGGAGAATGCATATTTGTACATGCCAAACAGGCTTACATAACAACTAAATACAATCAGTCTTCAATCCACCACGCGAGCACACATCAAGCGCTTAACTAGTGCTGCTACAGATTGCACAAGCAATCGACAATTGGTGAATACAGTAAACCTAGTTCGAATCTAGTGGGGCACTGATGGCGAAGGTGATTTTACAGAGAATTAAGGCTGAGAAGTAGGGGATGTAGCGAGTCAAGTCAATTCGGTTAAAACCGAATTGTATTCGAATCGAAACCGGTAAGACCCGGTCCAAAATTATCCGAATCTAACCGGATAGAATTCAGTTCAAACCGGTTTAAGGAAAAGACCATTTGCTATGTTATTAGCCTTTGATATCTAGTAGACCCCCTAGTAGTTGGTACGGGGCAATCGATCGGGAGAGGTAAAATTCTCCCTTCAAGATGCACAGCAGTTCGGCTCGTCAAATTGACAATGCCTATAAAAAGCCTGTCAGTCTGCCACTGTGGCCGTGCCACATCGATCTCAGGCTGTGACCCACAGGTAGCGGCGCCGCAGCGCTCCACACACCACGTGAAAGAGTCTCTCGGTTCTCTCTGAGAGACGGAAACGAGGTGACCGCCGAGCTGCAACTACGTACCAGACTGCTCATATCCTAGTTAGCAGCTACTCCACAAACGACGCTGCCAACGGATATGGATACCGACACAGCGTCAATAGACGCTGATGCCTCCTCAACTATCTCATCAACTGGATCTGCTGGCGGAGTGCGCTTCCGCACCCGCAAAAACGAATCTGACGTCTACAGCTACATCAAGGAGCTCAACACTGGCCATTTTCAGTGTATGGTGTGGGCGAGGACAGGCGTCAATCAGATCTGGCGAACACGTTCTACAACAAATTGGAGGGGTCATCTACTTAGCCATCATTGCGACGAATACAATCCACATGCCGAGTCTAGCCTTGGAGTATTTGGCCGTCGAACAAAGCCCTGCACGGAAGTCGAAATGATGTCTCCTGAGGATGCCAAAGTTTGCGACGACAAACTGGTGCTCTGGATTGTAGCGAATGCCTATCCGTTTGCTGTTGTAGACCAAGAGGAGTTTGTGGTCTTCTGTAAAGCATTACACCCCGGGTATAATGCACCATGCCAACGTACAATTCGCAAGAAAGTGTTATGGCAGTGGAAGATGGAGAAGGAAGCCGCTCGGGTCGAGATTCGGCGCGAGATTGCAGGCCGCCGTTGCAGTTTCATCAATGATATGTGGACGTCTCCCTCGAAAAGAGGTTATATGGTGATCACTATGAACTTTATCGACAGCAACTGGGAAATGCGCTCTGTTATTATTGCGTTCAAACGGGTGCAGTACCCTCACACGGGTAAACGTCTCGCTGAGCACTTTATTAGGGCTGTGAAGGATATGGATAGCGGGATCCTAAGCTCCATTTGGACGGTTACGGTCGATAACGCAACTAACAACACCGCTATGATCCGTAAGATGAATCGAAAATTACCGAGCGAGATTGCCAGACTGGCACGAGCGGCGTTTGAAGAAAACGTACCGGAGTCTCCTTCGGCTACCTCGGCTCAGCAGGTCGTGCAGTTAAGTTGTACTGCACACGTCCTCCAACGTGCAGTGAAGGAAGGACTCGCTAAGTGTCCACTGGTTGATTCAGCTATTGGCTACTTTCGCGATCTTACTAAGAAAATATCGGAATCTACTAAACTGACAGAGGCGCTCCAGCCAGTATGTGCTGGCATGCTGCACGAGTTTATCACTCCTAAGCTGGATGTGGTTACGAGGTGGACAGTACATGGATCATGCTGGAAAGTCTTCTCAGAATGAAGCTGCCTTTGAACGAGCTGCTGCGGCGCATTGAGCTAAAAGAACCTCCATATACTGGATTTACTATCGGCCCAGGGGAAAGCCTCATTAAGGAGATAACGGAGGAGTCGTGGACAGCAGTGAAGACACTATACACCTTTCTCGAGCCTATTAAGGAGGCCACGGACATGTTGTCAGCGTCGACATACCCCACGTTCGGCATTTTACTGCTTACGAACCACGTCATCAAGTTCCACGCAGTTGAAACAATTGAGAAAACGCAGGACGAGCATACCAAAAGGTTTGCTGATGCCGTTAAGCGGAGGCTGGACGATTATGCACCAAAATTGGACAAGAGGGAGGCACGAATTGCAACTGTTCAAGACTGTGGTAGTTTCCGCTTTGCTGGAAATGCTGGTGTGCTATTGCTTGCAAGTTTAGAAGTGAGCTTCCTTCTGACTAACTCCTGCTCCTGCATTCTACTCGACTGCTCCTACTCCTATCAGGGCCACAGGTTTCACCCTGGACACAGCCTTGAGAGTCGAGCACCAGGGTTGCAGTAAAACTGCAACTTCACGTTGATAGACGCCGCTGTAGTTCGGGATGGGGTTCTTGATTCAGGATAGCCTCCTTGCCGTTGAGGAAAGACTCCTTGCTGTGCCACACACTACAAAGACCCACGTGCTAAGCAGCATCGCGATGTCTTAGTGGAGAATGTGGCCAGCGTCAAACAAGAAGTTATGGATGAGTTTAACCAGCACTATCGCGCAGCTTTTCAAGCTCTGCAGCAATCAAACCGTGGACCCCCATCTGCGCAAAAGAAGAAAGGCAAATCACTACGTCTACTTCTTCCACGCAGCACCAACCAGGTTGCCAGTGCTGGTTCTGTTGGGGCCTTCTGTCGTAACGCCGTCATCTTCCACGCCCCCAGCGCCAGCATCTTCTTGTTGCGGGCCGTCCGGTCCTGATCGTGGGCGTTCCACAGCTTCTTGAGTTGCAAAGCCAACTCCACCTCCTGCTTCTGCAGCGTACGCCGTTCGACCTTGAGCTTCTTGAGGTATCGCACTTGGCGCTTGGCCTCCTGCGCGTTTTTGATCTTGCGTCGTCGGTCAGCCGTCGGGTTCTCGCCCTCGTACTCGTACTTGCGTAGGGATTCGGCCATTGTCATTGCCTCCATGAGGTTCTGCTCCTCGTCCGTCATTGAGCAAGGTCTCAGCTATCGCGTTATGTAAGGCACATATTGGCGTGGGGCGAATGGCCAATGAGGAGCTCTTCAACTTGTGTACCTTAAGCTACAAATATCGTACGTCCTACACATGTAAAATAATGTACTGCTAACGGTAGCTTTGCATCAGTTTGGCCATCATTTGCTCCACGTCGATCACGTCCGCCTCGTCCACCTCGTCCGCCCTCATGCGAAGCTTTACGAATCTGCTCGCCCGTGTGGTCGTGTCCGATTCCAAGTCAAAGCCAATGGGCATCAAGCGGATACAAGTCCTGTAATAGTGTCGCTGGCTCTTGGCCTTCACGTGGACTCACAGGCGACAGGATGAGCCAGCCGCATTCGTCCATGTAGAGGTTTTTGTTATTCCCCCCCCCCGCCCTTCAGCCAGACCACGCCACACGATCACCATTCGCCCGTCCTCGATATATCGCCTCAACGTCAAGTAGATCTGCAAAGTGTCGTTGTACCTTAAGTCCTCGGAGAAGTCCAGGCGATACGCTCTAGCTGCAGTATTATCGTCGTCCTGGATATCCTGGAGCCAAGTCTAAGGCTGAGAAAGCGGGGAACGTTTGAGCGAAGTCAAGAGGAATGACAGTCATGCCTAACGTTTCCAGGAACGTGATGTCCTTGCTCCACTCGCGGGTGAATCTTAAAGTCTCAGGTGGGAAACACTTATAGTCCACGTCTCGAACGACGTAATTCGCCTGAGCGTACAACGCGTCCAGCTCGTTCATGGAGGTCACAAACAGTGATGCCTGTTTCTTCTGCGTCTGTCCTTCAAGCAGGCCGATACTTTCCGTCTCGGAATTGAGGAGACAATGACGCAGGAACTCTGTAACTCGCTGTATCACTTTGGCTCGAGTGAGTACCGGCTGCTGCTGTTTCACCAGGTAATGCAGTGTGGCATCCTAATAACCTGCGTTTAAACATCGACTGACGTTCGTCCCAACTCCAGCACGAGCTTCGTCAAAAGTACCGAGACAAGATCAGTAAGCTCGAGAACCAGCTCGACGAAGCCGTGCACTTATACCCGCAGGTATCATCGCTCCAGGCCAACGTCGAAGAACTCGAGGAGCATCTGAGTTATATATCTCCGCAGCATCTGCGACGGCCTGCACACGCTCAACAGCTGATAAGATCAGTCCATGTACTTGTCCATGATGGATTCAGCGAAGCGACGCAGGTTGGCAAAGACGTCAAAATGTTGCAGGTGGACAGAAAACCTCGAAGACCGTGTGCGCCAACGACGCGTAGTACCCGTATGCGTGTGGACGCCAAAGCGACGGCACCATAACCTACGGTACGGCGACTACGCTGACAACGCTACGAGCCTACTCGTCGGAAGAGGCTCTTCCAGCCTCAATGCTCAAGTGTACCGGTACGTAGTAGTACTGAGCAAAACACCTCTTAAATGACATACAAGAAAACGTTACCTTGGCAATAAGTGATAAGAGTGTAAAAGACAGTCGGTAATTCGCTAAAAAAAATAACGTTTGGTTTTACCCAATTGCTAACGTTTCATTATCTCTAGCAAAACATACCACTACTAAACGCATCATACAACAAATTCGTTTTGGGGTGAAACTTGTTTACATTAATAACCGGTTTAACCGGATTTGACTCGGTTTGACCTGGTCCAAATTCGGTTTAATCCGGTTGTGTGAAAAAGGCCAACCCGAAATCCGGTTGAAACCGAATTACATTCTCTACTGTGAAGGATTAGAATAGTAAATGCATAATACCGGTAATATAATCCCGCTAAACATACCATCCAAGTGGACTAAAATTAATTCATGCAAAGGAAATGACATCAGCAAGCTTCGCGCTGTCGCGGCGGCGAGCTTTACATCCACAACGCAAACGCAAGTTCTTCGCGGACCTAGCACAGCTGCTGAACGAGGATCCGCCTGAGATCCGTCCGCTACAAGGCACCTTCTTTGGTCCTGAGCTTCCAGCGGATGCCACAAATCTTCCGTCTTCCAGTCAAGAGTTGAACAGCGCGTCACAAACGCCATGCATACCCTCTCGCTCTCTCACCGGCGACTCTTTCGAGTCGGTTGAGTTTGATGCGCCGCGTACCCGAGCCAGCGGAGTCAGCAATTTCGGAGCGAGCCAGCAGAGCTCATCGCATAATGAGTCCATGGCAGACAGCATGCTCTTCCTGCCCAGCGTCATCCGCAATAACAGCCAGAAGCGGAAGGACCAGCACGTGCACTTCGAGTTCGACCTGGAGACGAAAAGTGATAGCGCAAGTAATAACAGCGGTGCCAAACGCACGCCGTTACCGGTGACGACACTGATTAACAGCGGTCTGATGTTGGAGAAGCCTCCAGCCAATGTGCATCTGGAGCTCGCGGACTACTATGACGTTGACCGCATGTGTGAGTTGTCGCCGTGTTGGCTGCAAAGTAACGGAGCGTCTTGTGATATGCACCAAGGTCCTCTTCGAAGACCAATGCTGCTATTTTGTATTCAGGCTCTGGACGAGTTTATCGCGCGGAGCGAATGGCTAGGTCAGCAACACTGGCGTGTGCAAGCCTGCAAACTCGCCCGGAGAGTGTTTACTGCCATGTGGGAAGGCGATGTGCTGGGAGCAATGCCTTCAGAGCCAGACATTTTGCTCTCTGACTACGTGTCGAAGAAGTCGACACTAGCAGGTGTGGCGCTTGGCGTCTGGCACATCATTGCACGGTACTGGGACAAATACAAACAGAATTACCTTCACCAGCTAGAACTGTATTTTACCGACGTACCTGAAGGTGAATCCACGCTTAGCGTATCGAAGTGGGATCAATTGCGAGGGCTACTCAACATATACGGGATGAAACAGAGTCAAGCATTCCGTCTAGTGGAACAGCAGGGAGGTGACCAGTTCCATGTGTGTGAACTCACAGAAAAGATGATTCGTTCTGGGACTCACGGACTTCCATCAATCGAGCACCTGCGCGTTGGGATGGAATATCTTGGTTGCAACGGTGCTGCTTCTAATGTGGACTCTACTACACTCGTTCGACGACCCATGATCAGCCAACAAGACGGGAAAACGGCATTCAAAGCTATCCTTATCCATCTCACGAACTGGAATGAAGAGGTGCAGGTGTTTCCGTGTGGCTCCTTCTCTCGTGGTGCCGCGTTCATATCCGTGCTCGACATTCTCGTCGCTGTTCCAACTCCCGCCGGAAAACCTGATCATTCGCAAGCTGGAGCAGACGCGAGCGCATTTGAAGAAGTGGTAGCTGCCCTGGCAACGGCAAATGTGATTCAAAAAGGAGCGATGCGACAGCTTTCAAGAACTCGTGGAGCTTGCATCATTCCGTTTAAGAACAGCTCGATTTTGCTGGACTTGAAGGTGTACTGCCCTCCTAGGAGCTGGTTCGCGCTGCTTTACTTTACGGGCCCCGAGGATTTTGTTTTGACGTTCTATGTCAACCTCTTGAATCGATCGCTCCGAGAGATTCCTGATACCACTTTCGAATGTATATATGCCAGTGTGGCAGAAGCTCTTGGGCAGGAAGCACTTCTTGAAATTGCGTCGGAAAAAGACCTCTTTGACATCGTCGGTCAAGACTATGTGCAACCAACAGATCGAGTCTAGCTGAGTGCTGTGGGTCGCAAGAGCTCACATGAGCTGTAGTATTTATTTGACCGTTAACGAGAACATATAAATTTTCGTTAGGTATCTTCGCTTGTGTGCATTACTTCGGCGGCATACGAAGGGCACCATCAAGACGAATGGTTTCACCGTTGATCATCTTGTTGTCAATGATTGAATGCACCAACTGGGCGTACTCCTCGGGGTTTCCCAAGCGGCTTGGGAACGGAACAGTGTCGCCCAGCTGCTTTTGCACCTTCTCCGGGAGCGCAGCCAGCAGCGGAGTCATGAACAAACCTAAGATAAAGGAGACAATTGAGTCAATGCTGCTAATAAATGGCCAAGTGTGCGTCGATTTGTACCTGGTGCAATCGTGTTCACGCGAATGCCATACGATGCGAGGTCTCTTGCAAGTGGCAACGTCATTCCTACAATGGCACCTTTGCTAGCAGCATACGCCGCTTGGCCAATCTGTCCGTCGTATGCAGCGATACTGGCCGTGTTGATGATGACACCACGCTCACCACCAGGCCCCGGTCGCGTTTTGGACATGCTATACAAACGTTAGCGTAATGTTTCTTCCGTGGTTGGAAAATGAAAATGCTTGATGGCTCACCGCTCAGCTGCGAGGCGTGCAACGTTGAAAGATCCGACCGTGTTGACGTTGATGGTCTGTTGGAACTGAAAAAGTTGATGCACACCCTTTTTGCTCAGCGTCTTGATAGCCAGCGCGATGCCCGCACAGTTTACCACGGTGTTCACGGGCTCACCAAAGGAAGACTCGGCTAGATCCAGCGCCGCTGTCACATCGTCCTCGTTCGTCACCTACCCAGGCGGTATCCACAGCATCTCCAATAAGTACAAATATATATATATAAAAGAAGCTACTAGATCGTACGTCTGTGGGGCTGAAGTGACACGAGACGCCGAGCTCCCTCGCAACGTTGACACCGTCGCTGGTCGGAAGGTCGCACAGAACTACTCGCGCGCCATTCTGAACGAAACGGGTGGCCGTGGCACGACCCAGACCGGAGGCAGCGCCCGTGACGATGGCAATTCGATTGGCAAGAGACATTGGAGATCACAAAAATGCAGGGGGATAGCTTCAGGCAGGAAGCAAGTTCGGAAATGACGTTCGACTCTCGCGGCAGATCCCAGTTGAAGTTGCGGAGCAAGGTGGACCACACCTCAATCCAATCATATTAGTGACGTGTCACTAACACACGTCATCAACACTACTTTTGATTCAACAACACCATGAGTGCAGGCACCCAGTCCTCGCTGCTACAGCGCGGCCTGCAGTTCCTGGAGGAGAATGACGAGAAGAGGGCAGGCATGTGGCTTGTGTGGCTGTTTCTCATACTAGTGCGCTGGATGGTGGGCCTCCACTCGTACTCGGGCGAGCACACGCCGCCAATGTTCGGTGACTACGAGGCGCAACGCCACTGGATGGAGATCACTATTAACCTGCCAATTTCGGGCTGGTACTTCAACACTACGTCCAACGATCTGCTGTACTGGGGGCTGGACTACCCGCCATTGACCGCCTACGTTTCGTACCTCTTCGGACGCGCCGCCTCCGTCATGGAGCCAGCCATGGTGGAGCTCACGAACTCAAGAGGGTATGAGTCGGCGGCGAGCAAGGTATTCATGCGCTCGTCTGTGCTATTGTGTGATATCGCTCTATTTATTCCAGCGATCCTCTATATGGCACGAGCACTCTATGGCAACGAACAGTGGAGGCGACGTACTACATTCGTACTGCTGATTTTGCTGCAGCCGGCAATCTTGCTCATTGACCATGGCCACTTCCAGGTACGACAAGGATGAAGTGAATTGTTATATCACGTTATTTTCTTACGTTGTGTGTCTATGCTTTTCTTTTCATCTGAGATCAGTACAACAACGTGTGTCTAGGCTTTACGGCTTTGGGCGTGGCGCTGATCCTGCAGGGGCATGAATTCCTTGGCAGTATCTGCTATTGTCTCGCGCTGAACTTCAAGCAAATGGCGCTTTATTATGCCCCGTCATTTGGAGTGTTTCTTCTTGCACGCTGCCTCTATCGGAAGATGTGCGTTCTCCATCTACTTAAGCTTGCGGTCGCGGTAATTGCTACCTTCGCGTTGATGTGGTCCCCATTTTGCGCTTATCCATCGCAAGAGGAGACTTGTTTATCCACGATAGCACAAGGTACGATATAATCCATAGCTTGAAGTGGGTTTTATTTAAGCTAACCCATCTCGCTAGTTGTTCAGCGTATTTTTCCATTTGGCCGAGGCCTCTTCGAGGATAAAGTGGCCAACTTCTGGTGCATCGTCGACTTTGTTCTCAAGATTCGGCGGCATGTGACCCCCGCACTGCAAATGCGCTTGTGGTAAGTTGAAGTTGTATATTATGGGGCTATATCGAGGTTGCTAATGCCTTAATCCTTACAGCACTGCGATGACCTTTATCGGATTTTTACCATCGATCATTGACTTGTTACGGCGGAAGCCAACAAACCTGCGATTTGTGCTATCACTTGCTATCTGTTCATTATCATTCTTCTTGTTTTCTTTTCAAGGTACGCAACTTGAAGAGAGATACAAATATATGACTTATGCTAACGTTGTGCGCATATTGTGCTTCTGTCGTAGTCCACGAAAAGACAATCTTGTTGCCATTGCTGCCTATTTCGTTCCTTTTTGCGCACAACGCGCTTCTCTCAGGATGGTTCAGCGTGCTATCAACTTTCAGGTTTGTTCGTTCTACATACTGGTGTGCGTTAGCAGCTAATTTTCTAACAGATTGTCACTTCCTTTACACAGCATGTACTTCCTTCTAAAGAAAGATGGTCTGGTCCTTCCGTACATCGTATTACAGCTTGCTTATGTGGGCGTAGCGGTGGCACCATTTCTTACGTCGGGGACTTCAAAGCACCTTCACGTTCAGCAAAGCGACGTTGCACCTGGTTACAAGCAGGATGGCAGCGCTCATCCGCTCTTCCGGGCGTATGTCATGGTAATAATCGTTCCTCTGCAATTGCGTTCTTGAAGAAGTATTTAATCGCCATCGCGTGTTGTAGCTTTCACTCCTAGGGATCATTGTCATCCATGCCGCGCAAGTGTGGATTACTCCGCCTGCGAGATATCCGCACATCCACGACTACGTTTTTGCTGCATATTCCTGTGGTCATTTCCTGTTGGTTCTTGGTTATCTGACGTACTGGCAGTGGACTGCAGGTACACAGTGCAAGACCAAGAAAGAGTAACCAAACTAAGATCATAGAAATGTAGCTGTCACCCGACGTGCATACACTTCATTTGTTCATGTCTGTTTGTACGTGTACCTCTTGCCATTTGTTTAGCCGTGGAGTCAGCTCATAGCAGATTGGCCAGCAAGATTGCGGCTCGGCTTACTTGTTGGACTTAAGGAACTTGAGTTGCTTCTTTAATCGTGCCTTCTCATCCTTAAACGCTTGCAACTGGTAGCAAGAAAGTGTTAGCCCCAAGAACTCGACTTAAATGCAGACTACCGCCCGATCAGCAGCGTACCATCTGGCGATCTTCCTCAGATACCGGGACCCGGTTGGCCTTAATGTCAGCGATGAACGCAGCCTCGTTCTCGCGTGCCTCAGCGAGAAGTTTCTCTAGCGACACCTTCATCTCCACTGGGGACACATCTCCGTGCGGAATGGGAATATCGTCTAATTCACCAACACAGTGCCAAAAGTACTGTAAGTATTTGCTTAGTGATCAGTGCTGCCGGCAACGAACCAACCGTTTGCGCTGGGCGGTTCGACGTCCTCTTCCTCCTTCGAGTGCGTGGGCTTGGTCTCTTTCTCCTCCTTCTTTTGCGTGATAACGGTCGGGAATCCCGCCTGTCTGGCGCGCCATTGTTCGTACTCCTCAAGACTCATGCCGCGTCCCTCAGGTTCCTGGATCGGCAGCCACTTCTTGACGCTCATTGGCAACACATCCGGATCGTAGTACACATACGCCACGCCACTGTATCCAGCAGCAATAACAGAAACCTTAGCACCGTCGACCAAATAGAGACAATTTTAGAAAGGTACCCGAGGACGCCTGCAAGTCCGAGCAGCGTGAAGAAGCTCGAGTTGTCCTGGCCGCCAGCGTGGGGGGCTGATCCCCCGTAGCTGAAGCGGCGTAGCGCCAGATGGCGTGAGCCAATGTGGCGGATGTGGCGCGAAAACTACAATAATATATACGTCAATACACAGTGTGGCCCAACGTGCGGTGCAATAGAGTGTTGTCGTACTCGCACAAGCATGGTCTTCGGTGACACGCGATTCAAGCCGGCAATAGAAATTAATGATGTTCGAAACATCATTTTTAGCTGAGCATTTAGAAATGTATTTCTGTGTTTAGAAATAGATAATTCTATGTGTCTTACATAACGAGGACTATTGATGGGATTGGGGAAAATTGACAGGATGCTTGGCCGCACCATCAGATCCCAAGCTCGCCACCTCCGCTCACCTCTCGTGCTCGCGCCGCGTCTTTCAAGCCCCATGAGCACTACCGCCCCCAAGTTCAAGCTGGCCCTGTGCCAGATCGCCGTGGGTGATGACAAGCAGAAGAACATCGCCACCGCCACCGCTGCCGTGACCGAGGCCGCCCAGAACGCGGCGCAGGTGGTGTCGCTGCCCGAGTGCTGGAACTCGCCGTACGCCACTACGTCCTTCCCGCAATACGCGGAGGAGATCCCGGAGAAGAAGGCGGCTCTGAACGAGAAGGACCACCCGTCCACCTTTGCGCTGTCGCAGCTCGCCGCCAAGCTCCAGATCTATCTGGTGGGTGGCTCTATCCCCGAGAAGGATGCGGCCGGTAAGGTCTACAACACGAGCGTCATCTTTTCGCCGGAGGGTGAGATCCTCGGCAAGCACCGCAAGGTGCACCTGTTCGACATTGACGTGCCCGGCAAGATCACCTTCAAGGAGTCGGACACTCTGTCCCCAGGCAACAGCTTGACGCTTTTTGACACGCCCTACGGCAAGATGGGCGTCGGTATCTGCTACGACATCCGCTTCCCGGAGCTGTCGATGCTTATGAAGAAGCAGGGTGCCAAGGTTCTGCTCTTCCCCGGCGCCTTCAACCTCACCACGGGCCCGGCACACTGGGAGCTGCTGCAGCGTGCTCGCGCTGTCGACAACCAGCTGTACGTGGCAGCGACCTCGCCTGCGCGTGGCCCCGAGGGTGGCTACCAGGCCTGGGGCCACTCCACTGTCATCTCTCCGTGGGGCGAGGTTGTAGCCACCTGCGGTCACGGTGAGTCCGTCGTGTACGCCGAGGTCGACCTGGAGAAGGTCGAGGAAATGCGTCGTAACATCCCCACCACGAACCAGTCGCGCTCGGACCTCTATGAGCTGGTGCAGAAGTAGACAGTTGAAAAGAACAGATACCGTCGCAAAGGTTCTTTCAGCTTATAAACTCGCAGGTTTGAGGGTGGGCGGCATGACCGGATATGAGTACCATGACGTAACTCAGCAGTGAGATTTGTGTGGGTAATACGATCCCAACAAAAGTGTCTCCTCCAACTATGCTGTTGCGTTACGTAAATGAGTTTACACCCTGTCAAGCCACTTCATCTCATCGTCGAACAGCGTCCGTGCCTCTTCAGCCTTGGCTTCCTTCTGCTGCTTGAACTGGACAACAGGAGAGTACTAATTGCAAGCAGAACAAGCAAAACGGTTAGCATATTGCCACAGACCATACTTGGCCCAGCTAACACTTACCTTCAAGTTCAGGTGCTGCGTGACGTTGCGGCGGATCCACCGCTCCTGGCGTTGGAGTCGGTTCTTCACCGCTTCCACTTTCTTCTTGCCGATCTTCTGATTCTCCGAGTTTAAGCGTACAGGTTCCCAGAACAGCACGACTCGCCGCAGATCGGGCGAGACGTTAGCCTGTACGTTGCAAGAGACACCCACGCCATCAGCAACTTCGCCCTCTCGGTAGTTACTACGGCTATCCTGTTGCTCACCTCAATTATCGTAGGCACGATGTCAGCCCCAGACAAATCTGCATCCTCAATCAGTAGGTTCTGCACGAACTCCAGCACGGCGATACCCACGCTCTCCTGTCGATATGTCACGCGCTCAGCCTTGGGCTGTTTCGGTTTCTTCTCCAGTGGAGTCATGTTCTTGTTTTCTATTGTAAAAAAAGAGTTCCGGCAAGTGAAAAAGCGCAGCCGTGAGCACGAGATTAACACTCCCAATTCGACGATTCTGTTGACAACGTACTCAGACTCGTGTTCGGCATCCGCTCAGCGTTCTTGCCCGTCGGCGCACTGTTCGGGTTCAACTCTCCAAGTACTTTCAACAGCTTCTTCTTAGGAATGCGCTCCGTAGCACGGTCGATGCCGTCCTCTCCTTCCTCTTCGTCATCACCGTCATCTTCGTGGGCGTGGCGCTGGTCGAAAGTGTCCATTCGCTTCTGAAACTCGGTCGGGTTCAGACGGAAGAGCTCTTCTGCTTCTTCCAGAAACTTCTCGGTCTCTTCATCGGGGTCCTCGTCATCGTCGTGTTCATTTTCTTCCTCGTCGACTAGTTCCATCGTGTCCGGCAGCTCCTCGTCCTGAGGCTGAGCCTTGCTCGGATACTGCTTCTGCATCTCCTCGAACCATTTAGCAAATTCTTCGTCGTCATCCTGGCAATAGCAATATAAGTCATTTTCACAGTTAGCTACCACTTGTGAGTGTCTTCGCTGCCATCACATGTTGTCATACGCCATCGCCTTCAAATACTGCCGCTGGCTTGGAGGACGATCGGCTCGGTGAGCCTCTGCGATTCCGGCGAGCCGGCACCATAGCAGACGCATGAAGCCCTCGCAGCTGCAGCGTTGCGCTGGCAGGGCCTGCCTGCCTCAGCGCAAATCGGAGCAGCCGCGCAGTCGAATGCATGAGGTGACGAGGAGAGGCTGCACCAACCGCTCAAAATGCGTGTTGGTCATGTAGTTTGGGTCTTTCAAACGAGTGGCTTGGGTTTTTCTTGTGATGGGGTTGGATGAGATCTGTGACGTGTGCAAAACTCTCCGTGTTATCTTGCAGTGCAAAGCAAGCTGACCGTCCAAGCCTTGCAATTTTCATGACGCACAACAGGATAGCTGTCAACACTGCAGGTAATGTCCGCAATGCTCAGGCTGAAAGAGTTGGCGATGGTTCGCGATTTTGATTGTGCTCTAACTAGTTTGTTGGAGCATCTCAAAATTTCATCAGCTGAGAGTCAACACGCTCTATTCCTGCATCCATCCTTCTAGGCATAGTTACTTAGCATTATCCTGGTCCGGCTGAAGCAGTGCTCAGAAATTGGTTCAATAAATAGTGTGCTCTCTGTCGATAAAACATGCTTCTACTACTATGCACTCCTGTTATAGGGACTCCCTATTAGGGAGTACCGGTGCACAGTGTTGTCTCCCTGTTGCACTACAAGTTGCGGTCCAGTTTGGACTCCAAAGTATGTTTTCAACGGCGAAGCATCGTCCCTCTAACTTGAACGGAGGAAAGACACAGAGCCTCTGTCAGAGGTGGACGGAAATTTCTTCAATGCTGAAGCGGGGAATCTAGAATAGAACGGTAGGTATCCGATGATGAATGCGAGGCACCGATCCTAGGTCCGATGTGGGCATCGCGGGAATCGATCAACGGGGTGCCATTTTGATCGCATTGTCGCTTTCATAAGAATATTGGTGTCGTGTATTCTATCTTGCATTTGTAGATTGATGGCAGTGAGTTCTTGCTAGCGAGTGTGCCTGTTATCGATCGATACAGGGATGTGTACGCAATCGATTATGAATCGCGGAGCTCGTCAGCCAATCAGAGAAAAACACCCACGAATCAGCTTCAACTCTTCCGGATCCGGGTCAAGTGGGTGTTTGGGTTTATGTCCGCCCATTCATCTCATTTCTTATTTAGCGACCAAAGATGGTGGTGAGCGAGGACCACCAGGAGCTGCTGCCGCTCGTGCACGGCGTTCAGGACGGTGCCTGCGTGCCCGCAGCCGAGGACGTTCCTAGTGTGACTTCATCTCATCGCCGCGACGACGAGGAACGCGTCGTGTTCCTAGTGGTGCCAGGTCTCGCGGAACATGATCATGCCGCCGCCGGAAAGATCGAAACAGCGCTCAAACGCAGCGCCTTGGGCGTGCGCATTGTGCAGTTGGACCTACTGGAGAAGTTGGCGAGGATCGAGTTGCTGTATCGCGCGGACGAGGAGATGGAGGCGGCGCTGGCCGACGAGGTGCGGCGCGCCACACCCGACCAACTCGTGGCGTACCCCGTGTGGCAACATCGCGAGCGTATCGTTCGCCTGCGTGTAGACGGCATGCGCTGCATGACTAACTGCGGTCGGCAAGTGATCCGCGCGCTAGAACAGATCCCAGGCGTACTTCACATTCACGTTGACTCCAAGTCCAGGACAGCTGAGGTGGCACTGGCAAAGGGCTGCACAGCGACAGAGGTGGATCTCATCAAGTACATTCGCGCAGCCAACCCACGTTTTAACGCATCGATCGCGAAGGAGAAGAAGGAGCGCACAGGCTCAGTACCTGGTGCGATCTTGTTAAACATCACAGGCATGAGCTGTGCCAAGAACTGTGCTACAAAAGTTCAAGCAGCATTGCAAAGTGCTGAAGGGGTGATTGACGCTACGGTCGACTTCAGTAACAAGCGCGCCACCATCATTCTCGAGCCGGAGAGCAAAGTGACAGAAGAAGATTTAGTTCAGGTGGTACGCAGTGCTGGCACGAAGTTCGATGCGTCGCGTTATGAGCTTTTCAACAATGACGGGGACTCGCGCGTGGTGTATCTAATGATCGAAGGCATGAGCTGCGCGAAGAACTGCGCTAGAAAGGTACAGGACGCACTGAATGGCACCAAGGGAGTCATCAATGCCAAGGTGGATTTTGACACGAAGCGCGCTACCATTTTCTTGGAGACGGGAAGCCATGTGACGGAATCCGAACTGATTGAAGTCGTGCACTCCGCCGGTCAAAAGTTCACAGCTTCAGTTGCGAAACCAACCAGCGGACTGCGTACAATACTTCTTAAAATCGAGGGCATGAGCTGTGTGAAAAACTGCGCATCCAAGATTGAACGGGCTTTGACTGCGGTAAAGAGCGTAGAGAGCGCCACGGTGGATTTCCCGCTTAATCGCGCTACTATTCAGCTCGAATCGGGCAGTTCACTGACGGAGAACGACCTCATCGAAGTTGTTCGCAGTGCTGGCGCGAAATTTGATGCAGCGGTGTACGTTCCGTCGTTCAGCCCGCGCACCGTGCTGCTGGAGATTGAGGGCATGAGCTGTGCCAAGAATTGTGCACGCAAGATCCAGCGAGCTCTCAGCGAGACTGACGGCGTTGTGTCTGCATCCGTCGATTTTGCAGCAAAGACGGCGACAGTTGAAGTGGATCCTGATGGCCAATTTAACGACCAAGACTTGCTGCAAGTTGTTCGAAAGGCTGGATCCAAGTTCCGTGCTCGTCTCATCAAGCCAACAACGCAACAAGTTACTGATGTTGTGGACAATTCTGCGAAGAGTGAAGCTGAGTTGCAAGCTAAGTCGGAGGTGGCTTCGACTGCTGCGTCGGATGATGTTGCGATTTCTATCGACTCCGACAAGACTGAGATTGGTGAGGCAACGCTTTTAATTGGTGGGATGACGTGTACCTCGTGCTCCAACTCGGTTGAAAACGCACTGAAACAAACGGAAGGCGTTGTATCTGCTGTTGTCAGCTTCGCGACGGAGAAGGCGACAGTCCGCTTTGATAAGGACATCGTTGGAATCCGAACGCTTGTTGAAACGATTGAGGATATCGGATACGATGCATCGTATGTGTCAAAATCTGAGGCGCAGAAAGCTCTGGGAGACCAACGTGCCAAGGAGATCACGCGGTATCGTGTCGATTTTTTCGTCTCCGTGCTTTTCACTTTCCCGATTGTCCTCATTATGATGGTATTCGACAATATCGCGCCTATTGAACGCGGTTTGGCTTCGGCTATTCTTCCTGGGATCTCGTGGCAGACATTGATTGTGGCAATTCTAGCCACTCCTGTCCAGTTCTACCCTGCGCGTCGGTTTCATGTTGATGCTTGGAAAGGTATGAGGAACAGGATGTTGGGCATGTCGTTCCTGGTGTCGATGGGCTCCAATGCCTCGTACTTCTACGGTCTGTTCAGCATCATTCGCGCGTTTTTGCTGAGCGATTCAAGTGTCGCCAATCCGGACATGTTTATGACATCGTCGATGCTGATTTCTTTCGTGATTCTTGGCAAGTTTTTGGAAGCAATCGCCAAGGGCAAGACATCGGCAGCACTGAGCAAGTTGATGGAACTACAGGTCAAGTCTGCCACGTTGTTGGTTTTCAGCGCTGATGGAACAAGAATCCGGGAAGAACGCATTGTCCCGATTGAACTGGTTCAACGTGGAGACATCCTCAAAGTTGTTCGCGGCTCGTCCATTCCAGCCGATGGTGTCATCGTGTACGGCGAAGGTCGGATTGACGAGTCGATGTTGACGGGTGAATCCAAGACTATCAAGAAAGTTTCGGATGATCGTGTGATGGGGGCGACGGTGAATGTGGACGGATTGTTCCACATGAAGGTGACCGGTGTGGACAACGATACTGCATTGAGCCAGATCATTCGTCTCGTGGAGGACGCGCAGACTTCAAAGGCGCCAATCCAGGCGTATGCAGACTACGTCGCTTCCGTTTTCGTCCCTACAGTACTAGGGCTTTCTTTCCTGACGTTCTCGGCATGGTATCTCCTCTGTATTTTTGAGGTTGTTCCCGGAAGCTGGATTCCTCACACGGACAGCACGTTCGTGTTTGCGTTCAACTTCGGTATTGCTACACTCGTTGTGGCTTGCCCGTGTGCTTTGGGGTTGGCAACGCCTACGGCTGTCATGGTCGGAACGGGTGTTGGAGCTGAGCACGGCGTGCTGATCAAGGGCGGTGAGCCGCTGCAGGCTGCACACAACATTAACACGATCTTGTTCGACAAGACGGGGACTCTGACGGTGGGAAAGCCTGTGGTGACAGACGTGGTGGTGCTTACGAAGAAGCTTAGTACTGAGGAGCTGATTATTCTCGCTGGATCGGCTGAACTTGGCAGCGAACACCCCCTCAGTAAGGCGATCATCGAGTACGCAAAGTTCATCTCGTCATCTCTCGAGCAACCGACAGGTTTCCGTGGAGTTTCAGGACGAGGCATTGCGTGCATGGTCGGTGGGCACAAGGTCGTCATTGGCAACCGAGAGTGGATGGCGGATAACGGTATGAAGCGTTTGACCAGCATTGTGCTACAGCAGGCCACGATGACGTTCCAGAATGCCGGGAAGACTACCATTTACATGGGCGTAAACGATGAGCTTAGCGCCGTCTTCGGTGTGGCGGATGCTCCTCGCAAAGAGTCTATTCGCACGTTAAAGAAGCTGAAGCAGATGGGTCTGGAGGTATGGATGGTTACTGGTGATAACGCTCGCACTGCCTTCACCATTGCTGACCAGCTCGGCATCAGTCGACGCAACGTCATGGCCGAAGTGGTCCCTTCCCAGAAATCTTCAAAGGTTAAGCAGCTCCAGAACACTGGCCGCATCGTTGCCATGGTAGGTGACGGCATCAACGACTCGCCTGCACTGGCACAAGCAGATCTGGGCATTGCAATTGGCGGCGGCACCGAGATCGCCATGGAGACGGCCGGTATGGTTCTCATGAAAGCCAATTTGTTCGACGTCATCACGGCGCTGGACTTGTCCCGAACAATCTTCAACCGGATCCGTCTGAATTATGTGTGGGCACTTGGCTACAACTGTCTGTTGATCCCGCTGGCTGCTGGAGTGTTGTATCCATTCGGCTTCAGCATCCCGCCCATGTTCGCCGGCGGTGCCATGGCCATCTCGTCCGTGTCGGTGGTCACGTCCTCGCTCCTACTCCGATATTACTCTCCTCCAGCTCTCCCAGAGGATTTCAGCGTGGACGACTCCAAGTCGCTACTCTTCAAGAAGCCGACGGTCACCACGCCACTGCTGGCCTCCAGCACGTTGGAATAGACAACACGAAGGTTGCCACGGTACATGTTGCAATGAGACTTTAGTACATTTTCGTAATATTCAATACAAATTTACGTTATACCAGGACATTTCGATTTCTATCGCAATATTTGGCATCGTTCAATCAATCCAATGGAGAGAGAGGACAACTCCGTGCCTGCTCATGCTCAGCCCAATGCATCCATTCTGGCGACAGAGTCTGTTGTGAAAGAGGGTGAAGCAATGTCGAAGAGGCAGCTGAAGAAGCTCCGACGTGCAGATCGTGACCCGGCGGAGCGCCAGGCCAAGAAACGAAAGTCGAAGCGAGACGCGAAGAATGCCAAGCGCTTTCAAGCCGAGGAGCCCAAGTACTCGTTCGCAAATGGTATTGATGAAATACTGGAGAAAATATTGTAAAAGCTGTGGTGCTGACTAAATCTTTGTTGCGATTGCTACAGGCTATCGGATGGTGGAGCCATACGTGTACGAGTTCCGCACGTATGCCAAGGCACGATGGTTCGGCCGCGAATTGCTGGAGATATTTACGAAGGAATTCGGCGCCAATTCTCCAGAGTACTACGTGAGTTGTGAACAAGTTGATTTGCTTTTAGCTGTTCGTTTGGAGACTGAAGATGGTTTTTGTAGAAATTCGCCATTGCTTCGGGACGCATCTCAGTGAACCTCAAGATCGTACCGGCCGACACTATTATCAAGAACGGAGACTTGATCATTCATACTGTATGGATTGCATGTCGATGTGATACCAATGGGACTCCTAACGCGATGCTGTTGTTGTTTTGTTGATTTCCGGTAGGCTCATCGGCACGAGCCGCCCGTGTCTGGCGAGGACGTGTCAGTGGTGTACGAGGACGACGATCTGGTACGTCATTAATCCTTGTAAAAAAAATTGGTTAGTGTTTGACTGACGGTTAGAGGTATGTTGCATTAGATTGTCGTGTCGAAGCCTCCATCCATGCCCACGCATCCGTGCGGTGCATATCGACATAACTCGTTGCACACTATCTTGCAAGCGACCCGACCCGATCTTCCACAGCTGAACATCGTTCATCGGCTGGATCGACTTACATCTGGTACGCTCGTAAACTGCTTTTCAGCAATTCAAGCGTAGATCCTTATCACTAAACCCACTTGGCGTAGGCGTTGTACTCCTCGCAAAGAATGCGGCCAAAGCGAAGGCTTTATCATCAATCATCGGTAAGGTTGACACAAGCAAGTTATAGCTGTCCAGTTTTCTAACTTCATCTCCTTGAAATTAGCGGACCGCCAAGCTTCCAAAACGTACCTTGCGCGTGTGCGTGGGCAATTTCCGGATGGCCTCAATGCTGAAGCTCAAGACGAGCTGGTGAATTTGGCAAAAGAAAAGTGCCCGGCTAGTGTCATTACGTTTCCAGAAGAGGGAGCCATCCTTATCAGCTGCCCACTGCGCTGTCTGTCAGCCCGTGATGGTGTCTGGGAGTGTCACGAAGAGGGAAAACCTTCTGAGACTTTGGTGCGGCTTGTTCGCACAGACAAGAGCACCAGTCTTATGAAATGTAAGCCAGTCACAGGAAGAACGCATCAGATTCGTCTACACCTGCAGCTCATTGGTTTCCCCATTGCCAATGACCCGTGCTATGGAGGAGAGTTACATTTTGGTGAGAGCGCAGAACGTGCCCAAGAAATCGCGGCTGCCAAGCGCAGCAAAGCTGATCTTCCGCCCAAGGACCCCGTCGATTTTTCGACTCCTCGTAAAAAGAACGAAAGTGAAGAAGAATTCATGAAACGAACGTGCACGTGGTGCTATGTTGGCGAAGCTGAAGCTTTCAATGAAACGCAGCTGCATTGCTCGAAGATCTGGCTACATGCACTAGAGTACAAGGTAAGGCGCTCCCTCTCGAAATCTCCAATATCAGCTTCTAACTTCTGTGTATTGTTTTGCAGCTTGATGGCCAAATGTTCAAGGTGCCCGAACCAAGTTGGGCTGCTCCTTCAGCGGAGTACTAACCAGTAACTAGGTTGAGACGCGCTGTTTCTTTTCTTGGTTAGGTCCGAAAAGCGCTGTCGAGGAGTAACGGGTAGTCGATGGAGGAGTTGGTGGTTGGGAAAAATTTATCTGCGAGCAGGTACGAGTCGTTGTCAGATAATTGCGGGGCAACAGATAGAAGCGCATCCATGAATTCATCTTCGCGCAATCGGCCATTCTTCTCGACATCTCGTTCACGTAAAGCCTTACGTAGCTGGTATTTTCGAGTGCCAAAGACTCGTTGCAGTAAGCTAACAACTCGAGGGTCCGCTAGTGCTTGCGAGGGCTGCTCAATTTTGCGAGCAGATTGCGGAGGTGCGTAAACTGGTTCTGAACTGCTCGTCGCTCGTTCGGTTGAGCGTCCGCTTCCTGGTGGCAATGCAGCACCACCTTCATTGGAGACATCCAAGCTGAAATCAATGTCCTTCGGGTCAACTTGTTCCGGTGTTTGATCGGACGGCAGTTGAAAGATATGGTCGCACAGTCGGTGGATGTCGATTTTACCGTTGCTTGCTGTAAATCTGGATGTGAGTGCATCGACTTCTGGCTTTGACAGCGTCACGGCCCGATCATCCGTAACACGCAGCAGATGGGAGAGCGAGACATAGTCGCTATTCGATTCAGCGTAAGACAAGAGTTGTCTAAGCGATCGTATTCTAAGCAGCTTCCAGCTCATGCTGCGTTCTGCGTCTTTACGCTCCTCTTGCGAGGGTGGTTTACTCACAAGAGCAGAGAGATCATCGCAGAAGTCATCATACGCGAACAGTGGCTCCTCACTCAGGTTGTTGTCGTCAATCTTGAACTTCCTGAATAATGTTATCATCTGCTGTGCATTTAAACCCGACGCGAGTCCTGCTTGGTTCATCACAGTTTTTATCGCTCCAATGCTCACAAAATGCAATTTGTTGCTATCGAGTTGTCGCCATTCACGACGCAAGTTCACATGGCGAGGTCCGTTCATCCAGAGTTTACCCGTGAGGGATAACACTGCAGAGCTGTCTGAGAAACGGAAGACTTCAGGATAACTCTCACAGAAGCTCAGAGTCTGTGAATCAGCCTCCACTAGTTCCAGTCGTTGGTACGGTGAGAATTCAAAGGTAAGAACAGCACCCACGTACATATCTGATGCCTGGTAATGCAATGGAACTCCTTCATCTTTCGTCATCGTGTTTTGAATTAGCTTGAGGTCTTTGCGATAGCGAGCACGATCCAGAAATCGGCCGCCCAATACTCCCGAGTTTCGTAATCGTGGTTCAAATACAGCTAGCGTTTCGTCTTCAAGAAAGTAGGTGACTACAAATTCACGTTGCGCATTCATATCCCCGCGTGGGAGTCCTTGGAAACGAGCTCGAAATCTCAATTGCTTCCCATCGAGATCATCATATCGACATATCGGAGTCACTACACTGTGGTTTTGACCTCCAGGGATTGGAGCCACAAGTCTTCCTTGCATGGAACTATTGTTGTTGTTTACGGCATAACCACTCGTACCTCGGCCGTTTGAAGCAAGCGGAGTTTGAGGCTCTTGAGCAGCACGAAATGGCTGCCACTTAGCTGGCGTCTCCGGTGCTTCCGATACAGGTGGTTCAAACTTCTCCTGGGTTATGCCGTGAGTCTCCAAGTAATACTCACGCGTAAATGCATCACAGTCTTCGAGTAGCAATCGTCTTGAGAAAACGTTAATCCACTCTCCACAGCGTAAATCTCGATCCGTGATGAAGTAACTCGCACCGTCGTCGCCATGTTGCTGTTGGTTCCCAGTACCTGACTCTCTAGCTAACTTCCTCCGCGATAGCAAAACGCTGAAATGACCTCGACCACGTTCACGGTTGCGATCTCGGTCTTCTATAACCTCCACTGTGTCGTCACACAAATAGTAGTGTACGATAAAATATCGAGTCTCAGGATACAACGGGTGATCATCACGCCAGGACGCGTAGAACCTAAGCACCTTCTGGCTCAGGTCGTGGAATTTACGTGTGGTTTCGGCCTTGCTGGCGCCAATAGCTCTAGTGCGTTCGCATAGTTTGTTCTTGAGCTCATCAACTTCGTTCATCTTTGAGCTTGCTTCGTCTGGATACATGCGTGGGGTTTCCAACGTCTCACCAAGCGCTTCAGCGTAAAAATTTCGAGTGGCAGCGTCGCAGTCTACAATGTGGAACGTTCGTCCATACAAACGCAGTTCACCACCAATACGGAAATCCTCAGGAGAATAGAAGTCGTCCGAGATGTTTTCGCGAGGATAAGTGAGACTCTTGTTGCCGGACTTGCGAACGACAGTGCGTCGCATAAATTCACCTTGAGGCATCCCGCTGTTAGTGACTCGAGGCTCAGAGATGGAGATGGATCGATCACTGAGGTAGAAGCACATGACGACGCGCCTCACCCGATTCTCGGTTTGTCCATCCGCGAGTTCGACAGGGTCAATGAAGTAGGCGAAGAATCTCAACACTAGTCGATCGTGTGTGATCCACGCTGGCTGGGAGTAATCCACTCGATACTTGCTACTAGGAAGCTGGAGACGATTCACTTCAGGCTGTGGGGGTGCAGTGTAGGTGGCTTGTGTGGTAGTAGCCGGCCGGAATTCTTGAAACTTTACACCTGTAGCATCAGATACCACGGATTGAAACGAACTCGTCGGTGCTGGTGGCATCTTCTCGGTGCTGGTGGGTTTACCAATCGACATTCGCTCCAGGAGTTGTCCCCGACGAAAATGTGGCTTGCTTATTTGCTCATAGTACGTGGACCTCATACCCGGGATCAACGGCATAAAAGCCCGAGTAGTGCTATCTCCCATGGTCGTCGAAGAACAGGACTTAAGATGTTGAAAAGGTGTCGAAAGCGGCAAGAATTCAAAATGCCGATGACATTGCGAGCCGCTACAGTCGAAACGCACCGCAACCGTCAGAAATCCACAACGGACAACTGGAAGGATGTTAGATGCAAGAAGAGAGGAGATATGCGTTGGTGAATACTACTACTATAGTAGTTGGAGTATTGTGCAAGATGCGAAGACATGAATGGGATTGCAAATATATTGAGTCTTGGCGCACAGCCAGCGTTATCGAAGTGTACAACACGCTTTAGCGGCAGCAATAAGACCGTCCAAGAAAGAGAAAAAAAACCGCAACGAGAATAAGTGTACTACTACCGCTAGCGTCGGTGGGCGGGGCACTCTACTCCGCAGTCTTGGATTTCTTCTTGTGCTTCTTCTTCTTCTTCTTATCAGCGTCGACGGCGGGGGTGGTAGTCTCCTCCTCCTCAGCCTTTTTCTGCTTCTTGTTCTTCTTATCCTTCTTGGACTTCTTAACGGGGGTCTCCTCCTTGATCTCCTCCTTAACCTCCTCCATGTCAACATCCTCATCCTCCGCCGGACGCTTCTTCGACTTCTTGTCCTTCTTCGACTTCTTTTCAGTCTTCACAGCAGCCTTCTTCAGCTCCTCAGACACCTCCTGCATCACATCAGCGTTCTTACGAGGAGCAGCACCGCTCTCGTAGAAAGCCAGACGCTCCTCAACCTGTTCGCGCATCTTGTCACCGTACTTGGTAGTGGGCTCGTCAATGAACGAGTCAATACGAGAGGCAATAGCACACTTGTTGGCCAGGTAACGCGAGATGCGGCCCTTGTTCTTAGCAGCAGCACGTCCAATGAACGTCGAGTGGAACAGCAGACCGTACTTGGGGGTGTTGCCACGGGTCTTCAGAGCACGGAACAGAGCCTTCTCAGCTCCCAGAATCTGCACAGTCGAGGCCGGGCACTTGGCCAGATTGGTCAACGAGCCAGCGTGCGAGATGAGACGAGCACCCACCGACTCACCAATGAGCGAGGCAAGGTTGGGAGCCACCGTCGACATCTTGGACACCAGGTACTCGTGCAATTGACGACGGTACTCAGCGAGCTTAACCAGACGAGTAGTGAAGTTGTCGACGTTGATCATGTCAATCTCCGACATGTCCATGCCCATGGACGAACGAGCAGCGTGCAGGATCTGCTGGGCCTTGTCCTCGTCCAGCACGATCTTGGCCAGCTCCTCGAGTGAGTCCTCGCTGAGCGAGCTGCGGTTTTTAATGAACGAGGCGCAACGAGCGTACACGTAGTTGTCGTTGACGATCTTGACCAGTTCCGGGAAGTGCCACGAGTACCACTCACGCACGCGCATAGCGAACGTGTTGATATCCTTGTCCATCTGGTCGAGCAGAGCGATGGCCTGAATGATCATGTTGTCGGCACGGTTCACGTTGAATTTCACCTTGGCACGCGAGTACGAGTGACCGAGACCGAGCTGAGCCTTGGCGAGGTTGCCCTGAGCCAGTTCCTTTACGAAAGTGGCGAAGTGCATGCGCACACCACGCACAATCTCGAGCGTCGTCTCGCTTGTGTTGCACGGGGCGTTGAGCTCGTCCGAAATGGCCTGAGCAAGACCCTTGTCCTGCACGCCGAGGGCGAACTTGGCCTTCTTACCGGACTTGACCTTGGGCAGGTTCATCTCCAGGAAGTTCTTGAGGTCCTCGCTCAGTAGACCTTCCGAGACGTTGTTGATGTTCTCAAGAGCGTTCTCAGCCGACGTAAAAGGTTGGAAGGCCTTCAGCTTAACGATGCGTCCGAAGGAGGACACGTCCGCCACTGAGGCCTGCACCTCGGCCAGGAGGCCGCCGATCTCCTCGTTCTCCACTACCTCAAAGATTGCATAGCCCGAAGCCGACTCGAAGAGCACAAAGTTGTTGGCACCCTGAGGTTTTGATATAAACAAAGAAAATTAGTGCAAACTGATCGTGGAAATCTCAACTATTGAATCGTGCAAGTTGCATGAGCAACGGACGTCAGCGGCTCGAGTTACGGTTGCGCATGAATTACGTGTCCTAACGCACCATTGTTTGCCTTGAGTGCTGTGTTTTCCAACTGGGTGTTGGTGGCGGGGCACGCTCAGCTCCAATGGTTGCTGGCCAGCCAGGTCGATCTTGGCGCTCATTGGCTGGTAAAAATAAAAAGTAATCATGGTTATTGGTAGAAACTTTGTTAATTCAACTGTATTTTCATCCAATGTGTACCATAGTAGGGTTGGGTGTGGATCCTAGTACGACGTTTCATTAAAATATTACAGACTGAAGTTGCCTTTTTGAGACGGAGCATTGCTAGGCGTGATGGAGAATATGTGAGGTCACCGCAACGCCACGCGCACAGTGGCTTCTGGTCGACGTCCATCGATGAAGTCGAGTCTTCTCTCTCTCATGCTGCCGGTGTTTTTACTGCCAAGAGCGAGCGGTAGTGACGATGGTTTCGATGTTGGCTCCGTTGCATTGCTCATACTTCGATTGTCCTCGTGAACACCAACACCAGAACGAACATCTTCACTCGTGCTTGATGAGAAACACCCTCCGTTGGCTATTCGCCACCACGATGCTTGTCGCCACGGCGATCGTTTCGACTGCACAGAATGTGCCTTTGCCGGCAAATGTCACTGATGCCATTGAAGCCTCAGAGCAAATGGCGTTTGCAGCTTGCGGTCCGCGTATTCGGAAGCCATGGGATCTGCTGCTTCCCGCCGAAAAGGAGCTTTATTTGCGCGCGATCGCGATGTCTATGGACGACGGCTACTATATCAAATTTGTGGAGATCCACACGGAGCAGATGACGACGGTCGAAGCGCACAACACTTGCATGTTCGTCTATTGGCACCGCTTGTTGCTGTTGGGCTTCGAGAATATGCTTCGGAGTTATGGTGGCGAGTTCTCCTGTATCACTGTACCATACTGGAACTACGTTGACGACAACCAGCGCTATTTGCTGGGAGGATGCCGCAGCATGGAAGAGTGTTCACTGCTCTTACGTGACTTTGGTGGGTCATTGAACGGATTTGGTCGTTCCGTCACGATAAATGGATCTCCTATCAGCGGAACCTGCGTGGTTACGCCGCCTCTTGATCACTTTTGCGAAGCTACTCACCTCCTTGGAGGAAATTGTGCGCGTTGTGTCCCTCGCGGAGACTGGTTAAGCTCCCCATTCCCACCAACAACGTCTATGAGCTCGCTAGCACGCCAACTCTTCGCGACTCCAACTATCTCTGGTGTTGTGGCCAACCTGGAACTCGGCATTCACAGTAAGATTACCATAGACACCTGCTCGATTTTTTTTATGACTTGACTGACATCGTTTGTGTTCCGTGTTATTCAGACACCGTTCACAGCGCTCTCGGCGGAGCTATGGGCGTCTTAGAAGCGCCTGCAGATCCAATCTTCTTTTCCCACCATGCCACAATCGACCTGCTGCACTCCATCTATTACAAGTGTGTCGTGGGCAACACCGTACCGATTCCGCTGGAGCAGAAGTTGTCCGATCCTCGAATATACACGGAATGTCCACGTCGCCGTCCGCTTCCAGTGAACGCAATCGATCGGAACGTCCTGTACCCGCAGTCGAACGTTTTGCTTCGCACTGGTGAAGAAGGAATAAACCCGACGTCCGTCTTCTCGCAGTTCAGCATACTTGATCCGTTCTTCGCAGACCTCCCTTCGTCGTACCTGAGTTTCTCGGACATTCGCGATCTTGGTGTCTACAGCTACAACTACGAGATGACCGGATTGTTGGCCGAAATGTTCACGGCGTGCCCTGGCGCCGGCTTCGGTGCCGATGTGCCATTCCGTCATCTTGAAAGCGCTAACAACACGGAAACAAAGCATAAGTTCGTGGAAGCAGTCATCGTCCCCAGCAACAAGACGGCGGACAATTGGTTCAGTGAGGCGTTGGCTGCCGCGTTGAACAGCTCCTCGGCTGAGTCCGTGATGGAAGATGCCTCAGTAGATGCACTCGATGCCATTGAAGACGTGGAGAAGATGACCTGTGTATTTTACGATGAGTGTCGTGGCGGAGTGCACGACTTTAGCGATGATTTCCGCCAGAGCTTCCATGCGAATGGTTCGTCTCCGTGCACCACCATCCTCGCCAACATTAAAAGCGGCAGCGACCAAATCCGAACGCCCAATTGGCGCTCAATCTTTCTCCGTCACATGAAGTGCGACAAAGCGTGAGGGCTGTAAAGCGAACGGGAGCTTGTGGTGTTTGTAGTTGTACTCTGCTGTAGCAAGAAAAGAAGAATGGATGTAAAACGAGAGCTGATTTTCACTCACACTTGTTGAATTGATTCGATGTTGACACTTCTTAAAGCTCTTGGAGAACTTCTTCAATGAAACTAACAAAACTCGAGTCAATCTGCTCTTCTTCTTCTTCGCTACGCTCATGGATAGCTAACCGCTTAACGGTCCCTTCCAAGGCGCCAGTGTCCACACCGATCGACATTTCTACACAAAACACGCACTGAAGCTCGGTCTGTAAAACGTGAAGTATGAGCTAGTGTCAGACCAAGTTTAATGTGATATCCGTAACAAGAGCGTACCATTTCTGCGAAGAAAAAGAACTTAACCAGCTTGTCCATGCTTCCGCTCGCCAAACAATTCATGCAGTTGCTGCGAAAGTGCTCAATAACTTCATCCACCTCAGGCATTTCGTTCAACGAGTACGACAATGATGCACTAGCAAAAACACAAAAACGACATTAGAAACTGAAGCATCACACGGTTCTAGTTAGCGAACACTTACATTTCCGTCGCCGTCGCCCAAACCTGTTCGAATTTTCCAGCATCAATTGCAGGATTTTCGGTCAGATAGTCACGTGCCGACATTGTGTCTTCATCAGCATCATCGAAATCTTCCTCGTCGTCTTGAGATGTTACGTGTGACGCGGTCCGAGAAGCTGAGTGGGATGCCGTGTAGGAGGTTGACTGAGGCTTAACTGGCTCAGGTTCTCTTCCGTTTTGGGGCTGCTGTTGCGCAGGATCATGCTGGTGGGCATGGTGATGTGGCTGGGGTCCCCGTGCAGCACGTACTTGGGCCTGCTCAGCAAACTGTTGGAGTGCGTACTTGAGGATCTCCATGAAAATGACGTGGCCGTTTCTGTAGAGTATTGAGTTGACAATCCACTTCAGCGTCACGGACATGTCGGTTAATCCTGGCATAACTGTGACATCCACCAAGAACAGAGTTCCTTCGGACTTCTACACGCAAGAGGAATTAGAATGGGGACACAATCCACCGATACGAAAAAGCTCGTACCTGCTCAGCGATGAATAGCCACTGCTGCTGTCCAGCAACCTTCTTGCTAGACGCACACATCAACCGGTATGACTGCAGGAACACCTGGAGATCGCGCGGGTCCAACTCGTGAGCATCTACGGAGCCGAGATCCACTGACCATTCCTCTCTGCAGACACAAAAGAGTAGTTAGAATCTGCAATCATCGCACCTCCTAGTTGGTGCAACGTACGATTCGTCGTTCGCTGACTCCCACATATCCTCGAAGTCACTGCCATGCACCGATGGATGCTCCACCAAAAAGTCCTCAGCAGTAACAGCAGACACCTTCAGAACGGACCCAGTGACGGACTGGCCGGAAGGTCGATCCGTGGAGCTTGTACGAGAGGAAGAATCATCCACGGGATCGGCGCCGCCAATAAATCCGAATGCAGATCCATTGGGTTTCGCCGCTTCTGGTGCTGGTTGTCCAATAAAGTTGAAGCCTGATCCCTTGGTACTCTTCATAGGAGGCTGCTTCGCGCCATTGCCTATCACCAGGCCGACGGGAGGCGCATAGCCATTATCTGTCGATCTTGAATCGGATTCTCCATCGTGGTCATCATATTCATTACTGGATGGATAATGAGACGTCTGGTAACGTGGATCATTGTGGCCGATCGTCTCCCTGTGATTCATACCCGATTCGCTAATTGTTCCAACCGATTCAGTTCGGCCAGGGAATGGCACTCCATGGCCTGCTAGGAAGAGTTTCTTCCCTTCATCACTGATAGATCGTTCTCGGCCTTCTCTGTTGTTAGCAGTAGGCGGGCAGGCAGAACCAACGTCCTCTTCGGAAGTGTCTGGATCAGCAAACTGCGGGTTATCTGGATCCAGTCGGACAGCAGCAATTGCTTGTAAGAGCTTCCTAGCATCGGCTCGATATATGTTGTCGTTACGCTGCTGAGAAATATGAGTAAACACATCCAGGTTCTCTTCAAATTCCTCCACACACAAGTTCTGCTTCAATAATGCCATGGTAGCGACAAATGCATTGCGGTGAACCTTATAGAGCATCCGGTAATTGTTAGCAAATCCGTTAATAAGATACTTGAGTGCAACCAAACGTACATGAGTTGCGTAGAACTCGTATTTGGCTTGAAGCCTCTCCACCAGTGTATCTGCAACCCCCTATAAGTGGTGCACAAAACCACAATAGCTTAAAATCATTACCGAATTCCTGTATGGACCAAAGTATCCAGCTCCTACCTGTCTGTCTTCGTCCCCAAGCTCCAGTACGCCCGTAATAAACGTCACTATCTTCTCATCCTTCAGAGTGCCATAACAAACCGCATTCACCAGTTTGGTCACCGCAGATGAAGCTTTTGGTTTACTTGGGCTTCTTTTGGGGACCACAGCGCTGATACTGACGTGTGGGACACGTAGTTTGCGTCCCCAAGACTTTTTCACAGGTCTGCTGCTACCTTTCTTGCTGGCGCCCTTCAGGATGTAAACGCGTACACTTTGTCCGAATCTGATGACATCTCCCTCTGGTTGACAGCACCAAAGCTTCAGCATCATGATATTACAGTCATTACTTTGGATTGGCGCCTACCGTGCAGAAGATAGGGATCGTGTGGAGGGATCTTCTTGCGACCCACGTACGTCCCGTGTCGAGACATAAGGTCCACCATCTACACCATACAGTAGCATAACTATCTCAGTATCATCGCTGTTATAAGGGTTGCTACAGTCAGCATAGCTATACTCACGTAAATACCGCCCTCGTTATCGTGGATGACCGCTGCGTGCTTTCTTGAGACCGAGGGGTTACCGAGCACGTGGTCGCAACTTTCCTGATCACGACCGAAGAGATTCACGCGCTGTGTGGCCACCATGTACGTGGCACAGTGGCGACTGTCGCGAAAGGCCTCTAGTCTCGCATGGGAGTTGGACTCAACAGGCATACACGCCCTGGAAACAATATTAGGTTAACGGCGGTGATTAAACGGAGTTGCAGTGACTAAAACGCACCAGTCGGGCGGGTGGAAAGCAGCGGTGCTGGTGCACAGGAAAGCTGCGCGCCCGGGGGTGTCCATGGCGCTCCTTGCTCACCGAGACTGCGGCACTGACTATGCCGTGAGGCTGGATAATAATGGGAGAAGATAGGGACTTTTCATTGGTAAGAAATTCCCAAAAGAGCAATATGATTGGATGAAAAAAGAAGGTACTCAAAACGGCTGTCGGACGTAGCGGTGTATGTCACTTCAAGTGCGAAGACATTCATTGACTCGATCTGTATGTAGGATCCCTTCGTACATGCGACCACACCCAGCCACTAAGCTTAGGCCGACTCGAGCTCCATCTCGGCCGGGGCTGCTGCGCCAGCGTAGGGACCTCGGCGCAGACTCGCTTGCAGCTTTTCCCGTAAAGATGCGTCTGCAACACGACAACAACAATATCACGAAAATGCAATGCATGAGACGACGCGAAAAGCTAAAGTCCACCACTGCAAAGCCTGAGGCAAGCAGCACACGTACCCAACAGCGGCTGGAATGGCGAGCCTAGTACAGCGTCCAGTACTGCGAACTTCCACTCGCGCGTCTCCTTAGTCGGCTCGGTGGTACGGTCCATTAAGAACTCGAAGAAGCCACCGTACGAGAGCAAAGCTCGCATACCCCATGGATTGTTCTGTGCTGCCACGGAACGTAGAACGTGGAAGACGGATGTCCGTAGCTCTTCGAATGGCTGCTTCAACGCGTTCATGAACAGAACCATCGTAGACTGCTGACCGCATTCCGAGCCTAGACTATTGAACAACCGCTCGCACAAGTTCCAGACCCCCGCATTCTCTTCGGGCATTTGTTCAGGCTGCTTCGAGAGCCGTGTATGTGCACCGATCACGCGCGCCAGTGAGTGGTAACAATTGGCTTTGACCGGCATCTTGGCACTGCTACCGAGCTGTAGCCACATTTGGCAAATACTTCGGTGCTGAAGCAAAAGTTGGAGTTCTGTAGAACAACAGTACCGTTCAGTCGAAGAGACCCAATGAGTGAGCCCAAGACCATGCTTACCTTTATCGGAAGAGGATGCAAATGCTGCCAAAGCGTCCATCGCTGCAATCTGCTGTAATGAATCCGAACTCTGCATTTTACTCTCCACAGTCTCCAGAAAAGCCTTCGAGAGTGTGGCATCGCTCCAACTCCACGACTCGATATTCAAACTGGCCGCTGTAGCCGACACTTCGCCCACGAGTCGGACTGCATTGCCTCCGACAAATGGATCTAACAACAGTTTGCGTTAGCTCGTTGAGTAAACTATCCACAACCAAGTTATCAAATACCTTCTGTCATCGCAAGCAAAGTCTTTAACGTTCCTGCAGGTGCACCAAAGCTTATGAGCTCCAAGCAGTGTCGTATTATGTTTGAGCAAGATCAAGCAGACATACCGGACTGGAAAATATACTGAACACCGATCTTAGTCTGGCAAACAGCCGGCACCAAGTCGACAACATTCATCAAGAACAGCGGGTCGTCCGACTTTAGGCAGTTCAAAACCTGTCCATGGTCACGAGATCAGCTTGTTAATTCATTGAATCTGAAAGTTCCTTCTAGAAACGTACCAAGTCAATAGCACCTGAAGAGGTGCCATATTCCATGTGCTCATCTTTCTGTGCGCAGATCTTCACAATTGTCTCCAAATACCGCATGAATTCAATTGAGTTCTCTGTAATTTCACTGAATAAAATCAACTTTCAGCAACTAGGCAGCAAAAAAATAAAACATTTGACAAACCTGCTTTGCGCTTTAGCCTCCAGCGAGTCCAGCACCGCTTGATATATCCCACTGTCAGAGGTGTTTGAGAACTATAGCAATCAACCCAATTATTAGCAACACAAATAATACGAATAAATACACGAAAAAGACCCCACCATCTCCAACACTGTCGAGGCCTTGGAAGCCACCTCGATGTCTTCATCCGCAATTATAGCGCACACCTGCTCCAGAACCAGTGGGTCTGCCTGAACCATTGCAATAGTGTAAAATGACTCAGCATCGTCCGGAATTATCGTTAAAAATGACCATGCTTTCTTTCTGTACGTACCACGACTCTGACCTGGTCCAGCGACGGCTTCCTGCCTAAGTGTGCAATGAACTGATTCACCACAAGTGTTCTCGCCTCCTTCTCGACGTGTGCTAGTCCAGCCAGTACAAACGGCACAATCTGTCGGTGCAAGTCAGCACGAACGATAAGAGACCCAGTTATTGCAGGATAGCGATCCAATGACTTACGTCCGGTTGGAAGAAAAGGCTCGTGCCGTCGCCCTCGGTGCCCAATACGCGGTTAATGCAGTCACACGTTTGCTTCACCTGTATGCAGCATATCGTACAGGGTTAGGAGGGTAAGAAGCACTACTCGAAACAAGATAGGACGCACCTGCTTGGCGGATCCACGGTTGCTAGCGTCCTGGAGACAAGCAAACAGCATCGCTATCGGAATCTTCTCCAGGAAGTCGTGCACCAGTGCATTCTCCTGGTCGTTCGCATACAGATGCCCCGAAGTAGCGATGCCCGTCTCCTGGAAACGCGCCACTTCTAGCCACGCCGTGTTCAGATCCATTCTGCTTCTAAAACAAAAAAATGTATGACCCGAAGTCATATCGTAATCGTACCATTACATGTAACTGAGTTTGATTTTGTATTCATACTAGTAACTTACATTAGAATAAAAATAGCATAATACTTTGCTAATGTAAAGTATCGTAGTATTTTTTATATTACAGTTTAAGCACAGAAAGCATCCAAGAAATACACTTTATTTAAAAAAAAATATTTACACTGTAAAGTATAATATTACCTTGAATAAAAATAAACTAAAAACGTGCTTTTTCGTTTGAGCCTAATGAAACTCTGCCGAAACACGCTCTCTTGTCCTCTCTTGTCCCCAACTTGGACGCTCTCTCGTCTAAGTTCAGACAAGATTTGGAAATAAAGAACTTTGACAGAATTTATTCGTCGTAATTTAAATTTTGTATTACGACCAATAAATTCTGTCAAAGTTCTTTGTTTCCAGATCCTGTCTGATCAGCTTAAGCTTAAAGCTAAGGGCTTGGGCCCTTAGCAGCAAAATTCTGATATTTATATGTTTTTTGTTTGTGTTTTAATCATTTTTGTGAAAAATGCCGGTGTGGTACACGAAATAAATAAACTTTTGCTTTGAAATTTGAAGGGGACGTATTGCCAAAAACTTTCATGGGACACCATTGCGTTCGCGAATGTGGCTCAAATTTTTTTTTCCCGGTTACCCGATTGTTTCCTCATTTGTAGTTACATGAAAGGATGATGTAGATCCACTTAGCCCGAAGTGGATTTTGTCGGTGCGCTAATGAAGGCGCTAGGTTGTCCGGAGCTGGTGGCGCACGCAGTCGGCCATGCATTGATACAAAAGGACCACATGCTCGGTGACGAGAGCGATGGCCGGAAGCTTGCTGTTGTCGAGATTATTGATGAGCACGAGGGGACAACGGATCCCAATTTCATCGAGACTGATAGTTATGAGGAGTCGATGGTTGCCATACCTGAGAACCGGTCGAACAACAAGCACCTCCGAGAAGATTACGGCTTTGTTGCCGTAGTGAGCGACGATGAACCATCCCCGGAGTCGCCGCAGTCGTCACCCAAGCTACCGAACAGACTGGATCTGGCCTATATCCTAGCCGAGTGAAATACCCTTTTTAAACTTGCTTTTTATTAATACTCCTACGATATATTTTCACGCCATCATGGTAGCTTAGTAGTTTTCGACAAACAAATGAAACACTCATGGTAAGGGGGACTTGACGTGTGAGTGGAGCACGATGCTTGCCAGTTCGGGATGATCTTAGTGATTGTTTCGTCATGGGAAAGACGTTGAAGTCAAATGAGATTTATCGTTGCTGCAATGTAACTCAGTCAGCCTGACTCAGGGATGCCTGAGTCAGACTTCAATACTCGGACGATATTAAGGTTGACAGACGAACATGCTCTTGTGTTTGTTGCTATAGAGCGCCTTAGCTTGCATTCGTGTGTTAGCGTTGTCGAGTTGCTGCCAGCAATTCTGCCGAATAAAAGTGTTTGGAACGCCTACTGGCTTGGGCGAATACCTTAACGGCCTCGACTCACAAATATTTTATTACCACAGTGTTGCCGAGAGTCTGTGCTGTCAGTTGTCTACAGAGTGAGAAGTGATCATCACCGACAGTAAATCTCCGCGTGAATAGTGATGGAATCCACTGGTTCATTACGAAGGCGCTTGCGGCGACAATTTCGGACTTCATTTCTAACCTGTTTAGAATCATTGCTATATCTAATTAGTCTGGAATAGTGATGGTTTTGGATTGGGTGCCTTCCAAAACTGTCCTGAAACGGTTTTATCAGTTTAATCGGTAATTTATTTTGAATTACAAAACGGTTTAATGCGTATCAAACCGGTTGCTGGAACGCAACCTTCGGGTATAGTGAAGTTCAGTCATATGTTTAATCACGTTGCTACTATAAAGTCGGATTAGAATTGTTTGATGAGACCAAAAAGTGGTCTCACCAAACAATTCACCGTGATTAAACTTTAATGCGCGACTTTTTATGTCGGTTTTGGAAGGCACCCAATGGGTGAATAAAGACTGTCTAAAACTACCTGAAATGTTTTAAGCAGTTCAGAAATGTCTAAAGCGCCCAAAAGAAGACAAGCCTTGAACTTCAAGGAGGCCCGCGATCCTCCTGCGCAGACTTCATTGTCATTGAGAACACTGCGAGCACCATGAACCAAAGCCGTACGCCTACATGCACGCCGTTGACATCACCACAACCAGGCCATGGCGAGCCAAACGTGCGTGAACGTATCCTTCGATCGCCACCTGGCCCACCGCTACGTCGGTCTCCTCGATACAGCCCATATCATGCTGGTGTTCTGTTATCTAGTCCATCTGAACTGCCTGCACAGACACCAGTAGCCACAAGGCGGATGGTGTTCTCCACAAACACACCATCGGATACGCACGTCCGGGTTCGTCGATCCCCAGTGCTGCCCCGAAGATAGGTGATCATCGTCTCTAAAAACCGGCCGCCCATGCAACGAGATCTGGCAACACTATTTCATCAAGCGCGAAGGTGACAAGAAACACGGACGATGCAAATACTGCGGCACGTTAAAAACGAACGGAACCTAGCGGGAAATTTACTAAAGCACTTGGTAAAGCGGAATCAGTGTTCAAGCGTCCCAAGAGAGGTGCAAGTCTCACTAAGGCCTCTCCTCCAGCCCCTGAACTAGAACCCGAACCCGAACAAGTTACTGATACCGTCCACAGCGATTCAACTCAAGCTGCATTTAAAATGGCGCAGGCGAAACTGGTTTTTGTGTACGCTACCATTCGTGCTCGTTGGGGCGCAAGTATTTCGCGAATTATTGCTTTGGTGACTCCGTCGATGACGCTACCCTCACGACACACGCTAAGCGAGGCGTTGCTAAAGCGAGTGACCAATGAGATTCGTACGAGTGTCGTCAAGCTTATTAATCAGCAGACCTACGTGTCACTCACGTCACCGATGGCTGGAGCGACACCAACAGCTCCAGCATCATCAACTTCATGGTGGTGCACCCGGAATGCCGTCGGTATTCTGGTCGTCGTGGTCGACGCAGACAGAGCAGCATACGGCAGCTTATCTAGCCGGAGAAATCGAGAAGGTCATCTCCGAGATCGAAAGAAAGACAACAGCACAAGTGATTGCTGTAATCACTGATAATGCGAAGACTATGAGGAGCGCATCGGGCCGTATTGAAGTTCGAAGACCAAATGTAGTCAGCGGCGGATGATCTGCACATGTCCTCAAACCTCCTGATGCACGACGTGTGCCGGTTACCTGCAATTCGATCAATCCAGACAAGAGCTGTTGCCATCGCGCGTTTTGTAAAAGACCACCTAGCACTGCTAGATGAGTTTAAACGGCTGCAACAGGGTATGCGGGACATTGGTTTTAGGGCTAAAAATTTTGTGCTGCCTGTGCCATCGAGATGGTATTCAGTGTACGCCTGCATACAAACTGTTCTGAACAGCCAGGACATTCTTGAGAAGCTATTTTTGAGTGCAGATTACGAGCAATTCCGTGATCACTATCGTGGGACAGCGACAAGTCGAAAAACACTTCGCTATATTACTGAGCTGGTGCGCGACAATGGATTTTGGAGCAACTTGAGAACGATAGTGCGACTCTTAGAACCTATCATAAGAGCTTTATGTGCGTTAGAAGCTGATAATGTCTTCGTATCGGCGGTCTATCGGTGATTCAGATGGCTTCGGTATCACCCTGCGTATGGAATCACCTCACCTGACAAGGAAGCCCGGCGTTGCGAGCTGGTGGAGCCACACGACAGCGCTGAAGAGCAAGAAACTGGTGGACAAGCTCAAGGGGGAATTTAACTACTTAGCAGCACAGCGGAGCAAGTAACCTCCGTCATAGCAACCATCGATGAACCTCCAGCAGCTGACGAAACTCCGATCTCCGTAGGGAACTATGAAAAAGTGACAGCACTTCAACTTAACGAGCTGCAAGCCTGTTTCTGCAAACAGATAAAGCAGCGCTGGTCCTACGTCCACACAAACGCGATGGGCATCGCGTTTATGCTTGATCCAGATCTTGATGAATTTGTTGGCGCTGACGATGATACAGTAGACGACCAACTCTGTAAAATGGCGAAGCGTTGCAGTATCCTCACTCCAACCACTGGTATGCCCAAGTTGACAGCAGAGATGCTTGCATTTAAAGTGAAAAGCGGCGTGGAGGCGAAGAGCAGAGGGATAAGTATTCGGAATCAAGCCCTCGTGATTACTGGAGTGCCAAGGGTAACAAGAAATATCCGCTGCTGGAAAAGATTGCCGAATTTGTATTCGCAATCCACACTTCATCAGCCGCGAGCGAGAGATCGTGGAGCATCTTCGACCACATTCACTCCAAGCGAAGGAATAGACTGTCAGTTGCTAAGGTTGAGATGTTGTCATAAACCACGGTACAATTCAGTGCGATACAGTCGACCTTGCGCGTCATCAGTCACGTCCAGAAAGCATTGAAATTGACACTGAATCAACTTGAATTAACGCACGTCTTCTTCTATAACTAGTTGTTTAGCGCTTCCCAAAGAGTATAGATCCTGTAGCTGCCTTCTTCACCAAACCACAGCAACCGCCCCGCCTTCACGTCTGTGCCAAGTTGATCACCGAGTCGATAATTAGACATTTCGCAGTGGTTCGAATGGTAGAACTTACAATTGTCGATTTGGTGTGTACGATGACAAATGAAGTACGGCTGGTGCATTCATCTCGTGACTGGTGACGGCACAGTCCAGCTACATGCAGCAAAAGCGCAGTAATTCGCCAGTTTTATCATTTTTCTTTCAAAACTCCACAAAGATATTAAAAGCAATTTGAAGACCAGTTCGCAATTGCTGGTGTTTTCCAGTTTCAAGCTTTTTTTGCGACTTCTTAGTGAAGGTTAACCCCGAATAGAGTAGTCGGTGCTTACTACAAGCATTACTTGTTTCATTTTCAGCCATATGTCCAGCAAGAGCAGCACGAACAAGGAGAATTGCACTATAATGACGTCGAGACGTCTTTGAAGCACCTGACACGTATATCTAACTACAGGCTCCTCCACGTCCCACCGCAGACGATCTAAGCCACCACAAGTTCCAACGGTCACACTAAGTAGCAACGATTACGGGTTGACAACGCCACAATATTTAATTTTTGCGATAAACAGCATTTAAGTCTTAACCCGCCCATAAAGGCCCACATCACAAGCGCGTGCACAAAACTAGGCAACTTCTGCAGTTTAGAGGCCAGAATTATCGTGACAGCTCTCCATCTCCTCCCAAAAGCCACTCCAACGAAAACAGGACAGCTAACACGTTCGAGCAGCTCGCCAGACACGGTAACGGGGTCTCCAGCACTTGGCATTATCTTGACGCTGAATGTTGCAACTGCGGTCACAGACTTTGCCGATCGCAACGTCCTTACAAGCCTAACTCATGTATTATCGAGAGCCGTACCCCACGAACGTAGTGTAATTATCTTCGACAGTAAGGTTGGATATCAGCTCTAATATTGGTAGCCCAAACGTCTTGCGAGTCACCACGATTGCAGATACAAGGTTCACCAGGCTCACCACTGCTTGCCACTTCACGGGTAGAAGCACGTTGCATGATATAATGAGAAAGTGCAGACGTGTATGCCTCTGTCGACCATGTTACGCCGGTGTTGACTCCAGCGGTCACGGTACCAGAGCCGACGATGCCCATTGTAGCCGCTGGCGCGGTAGCCCAAAACGTCCAAACGTGTCTAAAAGTCTGTGGTCCCACCCTGGACCCTCCGCTTAGAACAGTCTATTTCGGACGAATTTTGGACGTTTTCTCAAAGTGTTTTGAACTATTCTGAACTAGTCCAAAACCATACCTAGTCTGGAAACTACGGTACTCAAGCCAATGCTGATGCTCTTTCGCGACACGGCGTTTTACTTCTAACGGCGGTTCTGTGTGGCCGCTATAAAATGTACCTATTGTAGTTGAAAGAAGGTGGATACACTAAGTCTGCACACAGTGTACTTTAATCGGGGCACACAGCACATAAAACACTGCCTCCTGTTAGACCTTAACGGCAATTCTGTGTGGTCGATGAGTACATGCTGTGTGACAGTTCTGCGTGGCCGCTACAAAGTATATCCTTGTGGTTCGAGGGAGATGGACATGGATACATTTATTGTACACACAGTATGGTGTTCTAAGATCAAAGCACACACAATAAGAAATATCGCATCCTGTTCACGCAATAAGAATTACTGCCCCTGTTGGGGCTAACGGCAGTGCTGTGCGATCGTTGGGGACGTGTTGTGTTCAATGGGACATGCATTCATGTACCTAAAAAGAAGGGAGGTACGTTAAGTGTGCTTAACTTTACTGAGCTGCCGCTAATGTTTGTTAGACACACAGTTGTCACTTTTGTTTGCTAAGTATGCATACACTGTGCTGATGAGCTGCTAAGGATTCCTAGACACTTCCGAACTCGCGCGTGAAGAGTGTCAGGTTGCTGTTCCTGTAACGGAATGTTAATTCCTGTAGCAGGGGAATGCCCGCTGTTGCAAAAATTCCCAAGCGAACTGTGTTGGTCCACTCCCACTCGTAGAGAGCGCAGTTTGGGGTACACGAATGGTTAATAAAACGACTCTCATTGCCGCGTTCGGCGGCATCGATGAACACACCCGACGCTTCATCCCAGAGCGGCTTGTCTTCAGCCCCACGAGATAACGGTGATCGGTGCGTTTTACGGCGTCGTCTTCTAGCAGCATTTCGCCGACGTATTCAACGATGAATGCCCCGTTTCGGATCATCGTGCTACATACTACTCCGAGGCCGACCCGCGTGGTGATTAGGTCGAGTTTAAAACGGGAATGAAACCGGTTGTCGCAATGTTCTCCGACGGATCAGTTTGTGCTATCACAGACGAGATTCATTCCAGCATTGCTGCAGCCGCTTGTTGAACGTGTGCCGTCGTCAGCGACACAGCGAAGGCCGTCGCAATCGCATTCGTAGCGATAACACGATGCCTTTTTCGTGACTGGAAATGGCTGTTTGACTGAGAAGACGTTGTGTGCTAGATAGTAGATCTCGCTTGGTCATGGAAGGCGCTCAATGAACTCGTGGTTTCCACCTACATTAGCCAAGCTGCTGGCAAGTGTTGCGGTCGCCCCAGATGCGGATGAAAACAGATTTGGTTGGACTTCGTGGTGCTGAGCTTGGAAGTGACTTGCCTCAATGCGACGAAGCCAAGTGCGCTGGGAAACGGGTGCGCGAGCAGCTCCAGTTAGACGCAATGTTGGCGGCGCCGCGACGGCGGTGTGGATTCGTAGCGATTCAGAGCTGGTATGCGTTGATGTGGCCATGTAAAAGTCTTAGATACAGAGTCCTGAGGTTTGATTTTGGTTTCGTATTAGCAAGTGGGTTAATGTTACGTCTGAAAGTTGAGGGAAGCTCAAAAACTTGTTACTTGGTTACGGTGACTGTGTGAGTGGAAGGGAGGGGGAGAACCTACAATTTCGGTGGAGATTGTTGAAAACTTAAACTTTTAATGATGGCGTTGTAATTTCCGATACAAAACAGAAGTGGCGTTTCCCGGGTGTTCATCTGTGACTTTGATAGATCGATACGCTAGGAAGTTGATTGAGCGCAGTTGCCAATTTTGCGAAATGCCGACAACGCTAGAGCTATTACAAGCTGGGAAAGAGGCACAGGACGAAGAAGAAGCAAGATCTCCTATTTGTAGTGTGGAGTCTGCGCGGTTGCGGACAATTCACCGGTACCTACGGAGAACGTCACACTGGACATGTGCATTCTTCGCATTGATGGGTTCGATAAACTCTATCGGCTGGATTTGATCGACCGCGACCTGGAGCCACAGTTTGACGCACTGGTGGAGACATTCGAAAAGCTTGACGTGGCCCGTCGTACCAAGTTCGTTTTCCAGCTGACAATTTGGAAGAACCACAAGTCTGAGTTGAACCTGCTCGAGTATCACCGTGGTCTCAGCTACCGGTTCGAAAAGGTCCATTACTGTATTGGCTTCTGTGCGGAAATTCCATCGGAAGTTTGCAGATTCACGAGCGTATCCGGATAGATCCGCTCCCACCTGTTAGAGTCGGGTTGAATGCATCAAGGCCACTAGAAACACTAGAGCTCGGAAGCGAACAGCGCGATGCTGAGCATCATTCGGCTGGAGCTGACGGTATCGGCACTCCATCAAAAGAAAGAAATCCAAACTGATCGACTGCCGTCCGGCGAAGAAGTTGGTACCGTTGTGGCACCTGTAACCAATAAGTCGGCGAAGCGTTCGACGGGGAAAGACGACGGCAGTATGCGCGGTGTGAAGAAAACCCACAAGGACAATGGCAAAGCATTAGCTTTCGAGTAGATGGCTGGCCAGATACGGAGAGGGTCTTGCGATCGATGCATATAACTGGTAATAAAAGTTAGAAATATCAAACATTACATGGGCGGCTAATTGTGTGAATAGGTGACTTTTAGGTATTACATATAACAGACAAGGTCACTCGCGGTGTATGGGAGGGGCCAAGAATAGGCGATGCCGCTAGTGATGCAGTAGAATGCGTTGGATGTAGCAGCGGTTGCGTTGGACGTAACCGCTACAGCGTGCTAAAGGTTCGTTGCTAGTATTACTGCTGATATTAAGTGGGAAATGTCTAACACGATGGTAATAATTGTGGTGAAGCGCCAGTTGACTTTTGCGAATAAGAAAACTGATTGATGGGAAGTGACCCGATCAAGTCCTGAGACTCATGGTCGACGACGGTGCGTCAGTGAATACGTCATCATC
>NW_008648988.1:2022383-2027438 GCF_000247585.1 Phytophthora nicotianae INRA-310 | reverse complement strand
TCACCGATGATGACGTAATCACTGACGCACCGTCGTCGACCATGAGTCTCAGGGCTGGATCGGGTCGCTTCCCATCAATCAGTCTTCTTATTCACGAAAGCCAACTGGCGCTTCACCACAGCATCGTCATGAGACAACTCAACGCCTGCGAATACATCAAGTTATTGGGGAACAATAAGAGAAGCCATGTAATCAAACCAACCATTTACCTTGCTTACGCAGCCGATTGTGGACATCATCCATTGTGATTCGGTGGTCTGAGTTCTCTCGAATGTAGTTGTACACGCTGTCCCGGCTTCAGCTTCAACCAGCAGCTCAATACCTGGCATCAAAAGTGAGTCCGCTGAAACCTGGCGAATACCTGTAAATGTCTTCGGAGACCCGATGATTATGGGCGTACACTTCACGCTTCATCACAACGCCCCATTAACCGTCACTACGCTTGTTAGCTTGAGTCAGCATCTGAAACGGACACTCAACTTGTGTGACGTTCGCTTTCCCGTTGATCTGTCACGTTCGGACCACCCATGCGTACAGATAAACTTGCGCTGATAAGGTTCCATCTCTGCAGGGACGAGAGGCAACTCGGAGTCAGGAAGCCCTTGGTACCTCACTTGGCGCCGAAGAACAGCATTCCTGTGGGCTACATTGATCACCTCTTTCACCACGATTTTTTTGGCGCGTCGCCTCCATGTATTCCTTGAGAGGCTGTCCCAGCGAGGCCCATAAATCATGCTGAGCCTTAAACGCAGGAACCTGAACCAGATCTTCTTCTTCGACATCGGATACGGTTCTTTTCTTTCCTTGACGGCGCTTTCTCGTTGTCTCCTTCTCCACACCGCCTTCTTCCGCTTCATCCTCTCCCTCTTCGTCCGATGCGACCTGCTCCTCCTCGCCATCATCTCCCTTCTCTTCTCCAGCCTCTTCATCCTCTTCATCTTCACCCGAAGCGTCCTCTTCATCATCCGTTGTCTTCTTTGCTTCACTCGACGTGTCCAGACATTTTTGCGCTTCCCCAGCATCCTCTCCTTCATCTGAGGCGCCCTCTGTTGCATCCTCCGCACGTTCATGGGCATCGCTGTCCTCTGCTACTTCAGTCAAACCCGCGCGGGAATGTCTCCATCATTTCTCTGGCGTTTGCTCGCTCTGAGCGCGTACGTGCAGCGTGCAAAAGAGCGAGGTTGCCCTGACGTGCTTCCTCGGCCACATGCTCTTGCTCTACCATCTTTGCCTTGGTCTTGGCGGTCTTGTGTGTGCGGGCATCCTCGGTGCGTGTGGAGCGGAGGGGGAGGTGCTGCCACGTGTCCCCAACTGATGGCTAGGAATCAAAAGAAGAAATGAAAGTAATTTAAACCGATAAAACTCTACCTGGACAATACCTGATTGATAAAACCTGGACGAGAGGAGTGCCGTAAATTAAATTTAAAATCAACAATTGAAAAATGGCTTAAAAATTCATAGGCTCTATCTTTAAATGGTACCTCCTCCGGACGAAATACGATCGATCTCTTTTGTTGCACCTGCTCGGCTAGGATGTCCGCTTGTACTGTGCTGTTTTCAACGTTGATAGGAGCTCAGTGTGTGTGTTCACATATGCTCGTTGTTTCTCGTGGTGTTGAAACTGTTTAAGAAGCAGAGCTTGTTGTCGTTAAATTTCTTCCTTTCGAACGGAGAGTATGCTGGCTAGGACGCGCAGATTCGTGCTCCTCTTGTTCAATATCTGTTCTCGCGCCTCCATACTCGTGCCTCCATACTACAATCACCAGATTCCAAGTTATGACCAAATACGTGGGGGACCCAACGTGTTGTCATCCCCAGCGCAACATTCATTTCTTCTGCGTAGCACACGTCCCGTGCCAGGCATCTCGACCTTAGGCCAATACTCTTCCTCTTTGCGTCGCTGGTAGTCCACAAGCACCTTTAAGCTAGCTTGCATTGTAAAGTGACTTTTAAGCTGCCGTTTAAGTTTACCAAATAGGCTCTCCACGCGGTTGTTGGTGTGATTGCCAAAGTGAGGCAGATCAACTCGATACGCCTTCACCCACATCTCGCAGCAATCGTTCCGGTTCTTGTCAAAATACTCCCACAGTTTGGTACGATCATCTTGGCAAGAGAGGCTCTTAACCTCTCCACGATGCATGTGGTAGCCCTCCTCTGTCCTGGGGTAAGTCATGTTGGTGATGTGTTTCATCTGCGCTAAAACATCCTCGTTCTAAACACCATATGACTTAGACTTTCTGATCGTCTCATGCAACCACTTGATCACGTGAAAGTGGCATACAGCACGCGAGCTTCGGGAAGCTTCTTGCGAATCACCTTGACTTCGCGAATGTCCTTGTCGACGATCACAATACGGACGAACCGCCAGTGTTCGTTCGCACGCTTGAAATGATCCAAGCACTTGGCCATATGCCAGTCACCGTTCGTTTCGATTAACGAATACTGGACGGGCTGGCCTTGGCCAAACTGGTCCATAGCAACCTTCGTGAGAAGCTGATTGATGTACCTAACCATACACAAAAGTCTGGCCAGAACCTGGTGGCAGCAGCGATCAAGACCCAATACGACGTTGCTACGGATGTTGCCGTTGTTAACAACTACATGTTAAGCGACAATGGTACTACTGTCACAGTCAGCGGTGGTGAACGCGAGTATCTTCTCGAGAAAGAGGGTTACCTGTGCGACTGTGAGTTTGCTCAGACCATGAAACTTCCCTGAAGACACGCCATGATGTACAGAAAGAGCTGTGGGAATCCATTCATTATCCCGTTCTCGATAATTGCGCTAAGGTATGTCTAGATATTGGCCATGTTTTCATCAGGTATTAACCAGGTATGTGTGCTACAGGTGGTTTGATCAAAGCCGGCTCTCGCAACAGGTGTTGACAGAGGTGGCGGCGCCGTTTGTGGCTAAGATATACAAAGCCCATTCACAAGCTGCGGATGGAAGGTTGAGTGAAGCGGAGAAATACAGACGTGCTCAGCAGGCACTTAGTCACACCAGTGGCGAGCTTGCGAGGATCGAAGACGATGCCTTCGCGAGTGCGATGTCGCAGTTGGGTCAGTGGTGGTTCAATCTGAGGAATGGGTAACCCCCGGCTGAGCAATCTGCCCCCAATCGTGATGATGACAACAGGCATAATGATGACAACTCGGAAGGAGGAGCAGGTGATAGTGGAGCAGGTTTTTTTTCTAAAAAAAACAGCATGATACTGAGGCTAGCGATGCGAATGCGGCTACCAATGGTGATTCCAACGACGTCCCGCCGACTCAGGTGGCTGGACCGTCGACTCGAGCAGCAGAGATGTCTACGACCGCAGCCCAACCAACAAAACTCAAGCTGAATGGTAAGTCAGAAGGGCCGGGCGACCTCATTTGAATCGTGCGGCGGTGAAAGCGAAGGCGGCGTTAGCACTTAAAGAGTACAATAACGGGATGAAACTACGCGCTCTTTTAAGAGATACCGACGTCTGCGATGTGGTGTCAACTCTTTGGATGATCATGCCTGGGGTTCGCGATGTTGGATCTTCCCTTACTACCTTTCCAGTCAAGAAGAATGTTGAGATAAGGTCAATTCAGTAGCGTGTCGACGGAGATTACGTACCTGACCGAGTGCGATTCCGACTAGTCGAATCGCTTGTTGATGATGCGTTGGGTAAGTTGAAGGGCGGATTGGCACTAGATGAAGAGATTGAGTTAGACAGTGACGGTGAACGAACGGGTAGCATTGAGAGTTACGTGGTGTCAATTGAAAAAGTTGGTCAGTTCACCAGAGAGCAACTGGAAGCTATGAAATCCTTGTGGGGACTATAAGATACTTGTCGCAATGCTGTTCATTGCTGAATAGCACTGTAAAACCCGCTGTCAGTGATCCCGCTTCAGTGGGTATTATATTGGGAAAGATACTGGAGTGTTGGCCGTATACACCGCTGGTTGGCTTCGGATTCGACCTGACGTACTCTAATCTCTTTTGCTTTCGAGTTTCGGCTTGGTTAAACGATGATGCTATGCGCGCTTTCGCTGTTTGTCTCGCGGGGCACAAGAACAATGTTACGGTCGTGATTCCGCCCCGCAAAAAATACGAAGAGGTTACGAAGGGATCCAAACCAAGGAAAACCAAGAGCCGTATCCCTGCAAGTACGCTTAGGAAGGTTGCTGAATGTGTAATCTTGCACCCATTCGTGCTACTTCCTGTCATTTTTGGTGGCACACATTGGGGATGTCTTGTGGTTGACCGAGACGCGAAGGTTGTCAAGATGTACGACAGCATGGGCGGTAAGAGAAACAAGAAACGGTTGCAGAAGATGGCTGAAGATATCAGTGCTCGGCCTCTACATGACAATTCCTACGAAGCTTTGGAAGTGAGCGAGCCGATGCAAACGGACAGTGACAGTTGTGGCGCGTTTGTGTGCCTTATTTTCTGGACTTGCGTGAGCAGCAAAGCCCCTAGCGATGTGTCCCCGGCTGGTATTATCAAACTGAGGTGGGAGATGCTGCACGCAGTCATGAAGTTGAGGCCGCGCTAGTTATCCGTGTATATCCGTCAGTGCAACATGCATGGTAACGCTATCGATTTTAATGCATGGTCGGTACTTGTTCGAAACCTGGACAATAACTGTATGGTGCAGAAGTCGATAATGGTGCATTCGTGGTACGCCACCATGAGCGTGAGCGCCGACACAACGCAGCGGTCATCACTCTAGAATTTTCCTAAGTAGCGCGCACATGATTTACCCAAGTTCTACCACCTGTACGATACCTGGGTAAACAGTGAAGAAACGATTGGTTGTGTGAGTTCCGACGCAGACTGATTACGATCATTTCCACTTTGGTCTAGGTTGTGCACACATGAGTATCCCAGGTTTTACACCTGGAAAAATACTGATTTGGTAATTTAAGTTTTTGAATGTAAATTACCAAATCTGATTCCGTTTTTTTTTATAAGGCCCTCTAGCTGGACTATACATGGAGAATCAAATTTCTGAGTATTTTTTTCAATCTGTAAAACCTGGACGCTAAGGTCGTCCCAGCTGAAAGACCTCGTGCGTGAAGAGGC
>NW_008648988.1:1979212-2022283 GCF_000247585.1 Phytophthora nicotianae INRA-310 | reverse complement strand
TCTGTCAAAGTTCTTTGTTTCCAGATCCTGTCTGATCAGCTTAAGCTTAAAGCTAAGGGCTTGGGCCCTTAGCAGCAAAATTCTGATATTTATATTTTTTGTTTGTGTTTTAATCATTTTTGTGAAAAACCTGGCCCTCTAGCTGGACAATACATGGAGAATCAAATTTCTGAGTATTTTTTTCAATCTGTAAAACCTGGACGCTAAGGTCGTCCCAGCTGAAAGACCTCGTGCGTGAAGAGGCTCGTTAGACGCTTGAGCGCGCTACTGTCGTCGTTCATGTTTGAATGGCGCGGTTGAAGTTGGTCGAAAACAAGGAGGTGGACAGATATCCAGATACAGTACATCTGCTCGTCTGTTCCCGTCATCGCTGTTGGAGCTTCGGACGTAGTCAACCATTGGCTACCCCAGTGAATCACCGTTTCCTACCAGCAGCCCCAACAATATTGTGCTGATGAGTTAAATCGCAACGCGCTCAAAGGAGTATTGATGGTCAAAATGCTGTGTCTTGGTTGGTGCGTGAGCCGAGGCGCCAGGATTGAAGATTATCTCGTGCGACAAAGGACTCAACATAGCGCCAGAAATATTAACTCCAGTTAACTCCCGCTGTCCGTGATCATCGTTAATGATGACTGGAGGGAATAGCTTTCACATCGTGTCAGCACTTCAACTACAACTGGGGCTCGACAACATTTGTTTCGTATGTTATTCGCATCCAAGCACGTTGAAGGCAAGCGATAGTAGGCTTGCAAGCCTCAGCAGCTCGGGGAAGAAATCAAGTAGGTTAGCTATAGCACTTTTGCTGGTGCAATGTACTAGAGACCGTCTAGGGCGTTTCAATCAGTCTCATTTTTCAATTCGCCTCGTACTACAACAACTCTACGGCCCAACACCTTCCTTCCAAAGTTCGACAAGTAATCGTGCACCATGGTCCCATCTAATTCGATGAAAGGGATCACGGCGGTTTTGGTGGTGCTTCTGCTCGCCGACGCTGCCAACGCGCAGACGCTGGCCAAAGCAAGCGATGGCACTGGTTTCCACGTCTTCTTTCGAACTGGTTGGACAACTCCCTACATCCACTACAACACGGGCTCTTTCTGGACGACTTCACCGGGTGTTGCAATGACCAAGAGTAACGACTCGACCAACTTCCCTGCTGCTCTGGGTTGGTTCCGCTTCGACTTCCCAGCGTCGACGAGCTCACTCGAGCTCGTGTTCAACAACGGAAATGGTGCCTGGGACAACAATGGCAACGCCAATTACAAGATCAACGTTGCTGGAACATGGCAAGTGACGAGCTTCGTGAGCACTCCGCCATCGGCAACGGTTTTAACTGCAGCGAGTGATGATACCGGGTTGCATGTCTTCTTCCAAACTGGTTGGACCACTCCTTACATCCACTACTCCGCCGGATCAACGTGGACTACGTCACCTGGAAAGCTCATGTCTGCTAGTACCAGCTCAGCCTACCCCGCATCGGTTGGCTGGTTCCAGTACGACTTGGCAGCCCCGCAAGCGTCTCTCCAGTTCGTTTTCAACAACGGAAATGGTGTTTGGGACAACAACAACAATGCGAACTACAAAGCTACCAGTGCTGGAAGGTGGATTGTCATGAGCACTGTGAGTGTGCCGGCAGCGACGAAGACATCCACTCCAGCACCTACAACCGCGCCAAGTCCGAGTTCACCTCCTGTCAGTCCTACACCGTCTGGAAGCTGCTACAATTACAACGGTCTTGATTCTTGTTCCAGCTCCACGCAGACCGAACTTTCGGCTGCGGATGATCAAAGGAAGTGGCAAACCCCACCTCGTAATGCTAGCGGATGGTCTACTGAGTACCAAGACTACAGGTCGCTGACCGGCTACGCCCATGTCGTGTACGGATCTTCTCGCACATCTGCTACCGTGACTGTGCGAACATACCTGCGTGTTGCTTCAGCCACCTGCTCGTACACTTTTAACGGTGTCAAATCGACTTCCCCGACCTATGAAGTCACGAATTCGCTGAAAGACGACCTCGACATTGTAGCCACATGCACTGATGGGAACGACTCGTGGAAACTGGAGCTTGATCCCGTCAATTTCGTCTGGCAGAATAACGCGGTTAACCAACCAAGTGGCATGAAAGGAGGTCAGAAAGGTGCCATCGTCGACTTGTTCGGATGGCCGTACGATGACATTGCTCAGGAGTGTACAGACTTCTTGGGTAAAGCGGGTTACATGGGAGTGAAGATCAATCCACCACAGGAGTCCGTGCTGACGGATGCGTGGCCTCAAAGTGGTCAGAGGAACCCCTGGTACTTCGTTTATCAGCCTGTGAGTTACCGACTGTACTCACGTCTTGGAACGAGGAAGCAGCTCAGGAACATGATCCAAACCTGTCGCGCCAACGGATTGCGCGTATATGCTGATGCAGTGGTCAATCACATGTCTGGTGGAGGAAACGATGTGCTCTCGCACCGCTACAACAGTGATGGATCTTGCGTCACGTGGGGTGCCAAGTCCAGTGCCAAGGAATCTCCTTACTACACACACAGCTTCACATACGGCGTAAATGCTTACACAAATGTTCGCCCAGCGCTCGAGTTCCCGGCTGTTCCTTACGGACCGACAGATTTTCACTGTGAACGCACTATGAGCTCGTGGACAGACCCGCTTCAACTTGAAACAGGATGGCTTACAGGCTTGACTGACTTGAACACCGAGAAAACCTATGTTCGTGAGCGTATCGCTCAATATTTCGTCGATCTCCTCGGCATCGGCTTCAGCGGACTTCGACTGGACGCGCTGAAGCACATTGGACCTGTCGATACAGGTGCAATTTTCGGACTTCTGAGTAAATACATGGGCGGCAGTCTCCCGGACGACTTCATTTCATGGGGTGAAGTGATCTTGGGTGGCGAGGCCAGTCTTCTGGCATGCAACGCCAACTCGGGTTACAATTTCTACAAGGGTTTGGATGCAGAGTACGCTGCTAATGGAATCTCCGCCACTGACATTGCCAAGCTGAAGATCTGGTCGTCAGATTACCCGAAGGAATTCCCGATTTGTGGTTCTTGGATTCTACCGGCCTCTCGGTTTGTGATTCAGAATGATGACCACGATCAGCAGAATGAAGGTTCTTCGTCTCGTGATATGGGCGATGCTGGATCTGTGCTCATTAAGGATAAGGACGTCGCTAAGCATCGCTCTTTCGAGGTCAAGCTATTTACTCGCGCCGATGCGGACTGGCAGATCAAGGTGATATTAAGTTCGTACACGTGGTTCTCTAACGGTGCCGGAGGCTTCCCCGATGGTAACTCGGACTGCAGCGGGTTTGACTCATCACAAGGTCAAACGTGCACGGCCAGCGTGCCATACGAGAAGGCTTTCCGTGCTGGATCGTGTGGGTACACTGTCGAGGGCTTCGCTGGAGGCAGGTACACTCGCGTGCACCGCGATCTATCAATTGTGAACGCAATGCGTAGCTGGGTTGGTCTCTCCTCTGTGGCGCCGTCGGACATCGGAATCACCGGAAGTTGCTAAAGCTCATTGACGGTTCGCCCATTGGATTGTTTCGAATTTGGTTTGAGTATTAGTTGAAGTTTCATAGTCGGCATGTCCTGAAGAATGCAGTATACATGCCAGAAAAACATACCAGCGTCGTTGCTAGTTTTTTTTTACCAGCACGCTTCGAGGTATCTATGTACTAGTCGCGGGAGGAATTGCTTCGCCTCCACGTGGAGATGTCGCTCCAATCGCTAAAAGTTCTGTTTGCTCAACGTTATCGGGCATCACATGACTTGCTTTTGCGTGAATCACCCGAGCAGCGAATAAAGCACCAGCACCTGTTAAGGCAGCGCCGCAAAATCCGACGAAAATCCACATTGCGATCATTGCGCTAATGCTTTCCACGTACTGTGGATCAGAGGTCATCAACTCGATATGCATTGGAGATGTCTTCAAAGATCCAGCCTCTTGGTATGCAAATAATTTGCTCGTGACAGAAGTGTCGTCTAGACTGGGTCTCATGAAATCAACTGACACGGATATACAATTATCTGAGCCGTCAACGCACGTTGTTCTGGAATTGTTGACGACGTACATTACCTCTGAAACTGTATCGAGTGAGATCATAGAATAGACTTGTCCATTTACTCCAGTAAAATTCTTCGTCGTCAGCATTCGATATAGGACCGATGTCAATGCCTTTGCAGAAAAAGCAGAGCCGCATACTGCCGTTTCTTCGTCTTCAACGCATTTAATGTTGAATAAAATTCGATCAAAAGCGCACTCGCTTTTTCTTTCACATACCAGGGAACAATTCTTCATTCCAAACGTTGGCGGACACCAGCACACATTCCCCGCTGAGCTTTTCAGACACTTACCACCGTTCAAACATTCGTATTCCTTTTCACAACCAGTGTCGTCGTCTTCAATGACGACCCGAACGCCCTGAGTGACAACGTAACCCGTCGAAGGGTTGTTCTCATTGGTGCCAATTTGCAACCCATCGTATACAATATCGCTGCTAGTAACCTTGTGATGAAGAACAGGCTGTTTGTGTTTTGGAATAAGTTTTTCGTAGTTCAAGGTGAAAGGATACGCTGCGTCGTAAATGTCGTTTCCAGCAGGATAAATGCTGATCAATTGAGGTTCGTACCAGTTCAATAGAGTGAAAGTCAGCTCCAGTGGTGAAACGGAGAACAGATTCGCGTCGTTTTCATACGAAATCGTGATGGTGACATCCTGTAGTGGGGACGAGTCTAACGAGATCGAGTAATTTGCCTTTGGGCTACTTTCCGACTCGATAATTTCACTTGCTGAGATCGTAACACCAGGCAAATCATCATCCACTACGGTCACTTGAATCGACCCAGATGCAGACGTCCATTTCGCTGCAATATGGAACGGCCATTTATCATCTTGCTGATCACGAACTACAAATTCCGCACTTGAATATGAACGAGATGCTGAAAGCTGGACAGTGGAGCGCAAAATTCCATTACTGCCAATTGTTTGGGACGGTACAACAATACCATCGCTATCTGTTGACGACGAGCGTATATGCATCGTGAGCGTTCGGTTTCCACGATATGTGTTGTCGTCTACTGCCAAAAAGGTGAGTTCCTGAGGGGTGCTCCAATTTTCTGGGGTGAATCGAACTGTAGTTGGCATTCGGTATTGTCGAATGTCACTGGATTCGTACTTCGCACCAACTAAATCTGTCAGTGAATTAGAAGAGCTCGATGCATTGGTCGAATCAAATGCTGTAACAACGACACTCCCAGGTTCTATTAGGACAGAGACAAAAGTATCAGCCAGAGGTTCACTCGATAAGCTTATTGCCACACTGTCTGGCACACCATAAAGATGCATACGCGATAAGTGGCTTGACGCTGGTGGTACGCTGTCTGGACTGGTGAGATCCCCCCTGACAAGAAGAGGAAACGTTACGGGCTTGTATCCGGCCATTGTGATTTGTGGTGCAAAAGTGCAACGATTGATCGAATCGTAGGATTTATCGAACACGATCAAAATGCTGTACACATCGAAGAGTGAGAGATCATTCATCGTAATGATTTGAGATGCACCAGACTTCATCGGCACATGTACAGTTGCCATTTCAATCCAATCCTTGGTGATATTGAGAATGTCATGACTACTGGCTGCGATTTTAGGATTCCCCCATAGTGAAAGCTGACGAATATATTTCGTTCCAGTCAATGCCGGGATCACCAAAGACAAGCTGGACAAGTTCGTTGGCGACTCAAACCCAGACATTATCCATGAACTGCCAGTTTCGAGTGGTCGTGCAGTACTGTTGGCAATACAAGTCTCCCATGGTGCACCAGATATCCCACTGAATGATACCGTACAAGCTTCATTGGAAGTGTTATGAAGATCTATCACTGTATCAGGATCATTACTGCAGCGGACGTACCGAGCCTGAAGCTCCGACGGTTTATAAAATGAGGCTGCGTTTGGATACGCATTACTTCCTTCGATCACTGTGAACTCCGATTTCGAAAGAATGACTTTGTTCTCGTCATCCTCTAGTATGAGGATCTTCTTGACACTCGAATCGTTAAAGAGATCACCGTTGCAATTTACCTGAAAGCTCCCACAAAATGAATCCCCAGCATAATCCGGATCCAGCGACTCAGCTGTATGGACCATCAAAATTTCACGATCACCAATCGCAACCTCATCGTCAATGGCGCGCACTTGAAGCTGCTGAGATTCACGCCAATTTCCAGATGTAAATAACAATTCATGGCGACAAATACGAGTCGTGTCGTCACATGGAGAAGGATCTACGCCTTGCATAGGAGAAAGCGAGAAGTTGATTTGATTTTGACCAGCACAAGACTTTGCAACGCTGGGCATATACCCACCGATCGATATTCTACTGCTCGCAAAAGACTGCTGATAAATCTCAACTTCGTTTAGAATAATACTGTTCTCCCCTTCGACCTGCAGTCTCAGATATTGCGCTTCAGTAGAAACATTGTAGTCAGCAATAAACCGGTCCTCACCAAAATGTCCATTCGTTTCCCCATTTACACGCCATCGGTAAGTGATCGTATCCGCCTCAGATGCATCAAATGTCCGTGATAAAACGTCAAACTTGTGCAAGTATAGCGCACTGGTTGTTGCAAACAGAAAGTCCTCCGTTTCATTGTTTGTTTGGGGGAATGGAGTGTTAGACAGGAAAACCCAAATGGTTGCTGGGAGTTGATCTGCATTCAAGTCACCCTCTGGCACCTTTTTCTTAATGGTGATTACGACGTCTTCAATACGTCGGATCTTGTTCAGGTCAATCTGCCACCACGGGTATGTGTCCACTAGTCGTGACATTGCGTAAGTAGAGACAATTCCTGAATCTGAGTTAGTCCTGTCATCAATAGCAGCGTCAGCATTTCCTTGCTGACTCTGGGATGCTATTCCCGATACGGCAAGATTTACGCTCCCGGATGCAGTCAGCTTAAGTTGCGGATGCAATGTACTATCACTGTGCTCTTTTGATGCGAAACTAATTTCGTCCACCCCATCGTAAACAAAAGTAGCAATTGATCTTGAGTACACTAAGAAAGAGATGGTACTGGAACTGGAGGACTGATCTCGCTGCTGAGCCAAAACACGATTCACAGCAGCAGTGACGTCGACTTCAATCCACCCCGACGACGGTACAAACTCATTGGTGCTCGGATCGATCTCCCTACTTTGCTTGATGAGGATCTCGCCATCTGTCTGCAAGCTAACCTCCTCAAACGTAGTCGTACCCGGGAAAAGCGATGCAGTTGCAGATCCATTTTCAGTCAATGAGCATTCAGGAACAGTCTTAGAATTGCTTTCAGCACACTCGGTTTGAAGTAAGGTTTCATTCCAGGCATCCGATGTCTCCATTTTAGCAGTAGTAACACCCACAATAATTCCACCCAGTCCGCTGTTCTCTCCACCAGATAAGCGAAACAATCGAAGAGTGGCCAGTCCAACTTGTGAGCTGCCAGTTGCCGTTTGAATTGATGGAGAAGTTTCAAATCGAACAACCGCAATGGACTTGACGGTCTTACCTATTGTGCTCTGCGACGAATTTGATGCAGTCACAAGTGACGCGGACGCTCCTAAAGGTTCTTGCGAGTCGGTAGAAAAAACAAGAGTTGTGTCTGAAGTAGGTCCAAGAGTTACGTAGAATGGTTCATAATCGCCTTCATGTGGCTCCCAGTGCATGGGCTCACTACCTAACTGTAGCTCGTAAGTCACATCATTCCCGCCATTTTCTTGAGTAGTCATACGAGAGGAGTCCAGCAGCACTCTAGCAGCAGGAAACCGTTGCACAAACAAAGTACTCACTGGCTGGTTACCTTGGTTATACATCATATCGCCACTGGCTGAATAGACCAATATTTTTGAGTACTGTACTTCGTTTGAACTTATACCAGTGACTGCTGAGACTTTCACGTTCTGGGCTTCTCCCCATGAAGACGGTGTAAAGTGAATCGCTTCAGGTTCAACCTGAATCTTGGAATCTGCGTCAATCACGAAAGATATGTCTACGTTTGCGAGAGGTTGAGTCATCAGCGCAATTTGAACGGATGCATCGTGTCCATTTTCTCGAACACATGCAACGTTTTGCGGCTTGCGATCTGTCTGCTGGTGACGAATAACCTCAGGAACAATCTTGAGTGTTGGTTGATCATCATCAAGTATAAATACCTTAATCGATGAATGCTGCGCTGGAGATGTCACTATTCCGTCACTTTCCTTCCAAGAAAAGGCATGATCGGCATTTCCAGTGTCATAAGTTCCCCACTTCTGCGTATATATGCCAACACCAAGAGTATAACCGACAGAGCCTGCTACTGTCTTGAACGGAGCATTATAGAATGTGTCAGTACTGGTGGCAGTAACAGAAATAACACTGCTGTGGATAGCACCCGCAACATCATCAGGCACTGCTTCGACGAGGACAGTCTGATACGCTTTCCAGTTTGTAGACGAAAATGACAGGGAATTCGGAGTTAGTTTCAGCTCTGCCGCTGCCGCACTCACACCAACAGTAACAGCAGAAATTGGCTGCGAATTCAGTCGGACTCGAAAAATATCCGTTTGTCCAATTTCAGACACTGACAAGCTCGCTTTCGACACGATCACAGCGGGGTCACCATCGTCTTGAATTGTTACAATTGTTCCAACATTATCAAGTAACTGATCTGTGTGCGGCTCGAGGGCCAATAATTCGTCATGGCACCAGGTCCATTCAGTAGGATGTTCATAATCAATTCCTAGGTGGGCTCCACCGGCTGCATTTTCAAGGACAACTTTGAATACCTGGTCAGGTGCTTGGAAGAGATCGTTGTCAAGGATCGATATGTCTACAGTTTTCCACGCTTCCTTGTCAGCGAATGTAAGCGTTGTTGTCTGGACTGGTGTATACGCAACTGATTCTTTTGCGGTGCAGGGGCTAATATGTGTACAGCCACGAGTCTCGACAATTCCGTAATCGTAGTCGATATCGTATTTAGATTTCCCCGGTACAATTGTGCCACTATACGTTGCAATATCAACTTTCACCTCGCCATCGGTGTATGTGTTCACGTTTGTCGCATCCGGGATTCCTGAACGGGTTACTTTAACGGTGACTTTGCCCACGTTTTCCAACACCTCGTAATGAGGTAGGGCAAATGACAACGTCCCCGCATCGCGATCATCAATAATGTAGATCCACATATCTGACTTCGATCCGATGGTCGCACCACCAGTGACGGACAGCAAACGAACCTTGATGGCCCTCGAATCGGGCTGGTACTTGTCGTTGTTGAATACCTTTACGGCAAAAGTTTTAGTCACTTCATCTGTCGCCCACGTAAGCTCCTGCGAGACGCCTAAGTAGTCGAAGGCTTTGCTGCCACCATCTGTGGCATTGCTATCAGCTCCAATTGTAGCTACTTTAAGAGCAACCGGAGCGTAGGACGCTGATGAAAATCCGATGCTTCTCTCAATGGACACGACTGCATTTTCATTGTCTTCTCGGCAGAAAATATAGGGAGCTGCAAAATTAAATTCGCCAGCATCACCATCATCCGAAATGAAGACAGTTGCTATCGGATTAGTGGTGCCAATACTCGCCGGAGAGTCCACGGTTTTGATCTCAATGTAGAAATACTCATTTGCCTCGTATTCTGCATCATTAATCAATTCAAGGTTAATGAAACCTTCAAGTTGATTTTCTTCAAAGTTCACTTCATAAACCGAATCCGTGAATTTGAAATTCTTGTTGACTGTCGCTGTTGCGTCCATGGGCTTCGCGAGACCATACTGAACGACCACACTTCCACTTGTACCCCCCGTTCGGACAATTTTTACCTGAACTATGCCAGCGTCCTCCTGAAATGTGTAGCTCGCCGCATCAAAATCAAATACCCCTGCTACTCCCAAAAACGAATCTTAGGCATTATTACTGCGACTCATGTCAAAATGAACCTCACCGTTTGCAGTAGCACGAACCACAGCTAGACTGAACACGAAGAATACAAGACTGCACTGCGTGAGTCTACCACCACACCTCCGGCGGCCCATCCTTACAAAGCTACACCAGCTAATATATTCTGAGAAGTCGCGACATCAATGTGGCGTGGTACACATAACTTCAACTTCCCGACCATCACTCTGAAAAAGTACATCAGTGCGAACGTCGCTCGAAGGCCGCCGCCCGCGCTGCGCTGTTCGACGTGCCCGGAGGTCCACGCGCTCGCAAACAGAAAACATGTCGACCTTCCTACTTCTCCCCCACCACTCATTCTCACCTCACGTCGTCCTCACTGCTTGCAAGCCTCTCGAGCTGAGCGAACAACTCGAGAAAGGCAGCACAGAGAATTGTGCGCTCAAATAAGGCGCACCCTTTCTCGGCTGGCGGAGAAGGTTTGGTACGAAGGGCGAGGCTTTCGAGACACTTGCTCTCACTTTGAGTTTCTCCAATTAAGAAGACAGATCCAAGCGACGGCGGCGACTCTTTCCCATGGAGGCGGGGGATAACATGACAACACCTTCTCCAGCACTAACTGCGCATATCAAGCTCGAAATTCTATCGGATGTCATGGAACCTCAGCAGCACGTCTTTGATTCCTTGCAGACCAGAACCGGAATGACCCCAAGTGACCACAACGACTTTCTCCCGTGGATTCCCTACCCATTGGGTCAACCTGTACCTGAAGATGCTGTTCCTGCTTTCAATGATCAGCGGTACAGACACCATACCAAGCAAGCGCTACTAATTTTGATTGATCTTTAACTCGAGTTGGCTACGGTGATCCGTTTTGTGTCGAAACAGACTCAACCCTCTCGAGTGGGTCCAGCTCCTTGAGCAGACTGAGTGTTTGGATTATGTCAGCCCCGATATCGACGAGTGTCTAGAACGCCATTCCCGTATGGAAGGCAATCAAGAGCTCGAACTTACAGGCCGCGAATTTATCGACAGTCCAACGATACCAAAGTTACCACCGCTAAACGTCCTTTCTTCTGCGGAGCGTCCAACGATACTGAAGCCGATCACACGTCCTCAACGTACGCGTTGATGTTCTTGTTAATATCAATCGAACACTGACTCGTTTGTCTTGTTTGTGCTGGATGCAGGCAACGTGTCTCGACGTCCAGGCCTACGCGAGCAGTTTCCTCGCCAGCAGTTGCTGATGGAACATCAGATGGAGAATTATCCTACTGCTGCCGAACAAGTAGTTCAAATGAAGAGACCTACACGGTGCAGCAGTACGACCACAAAGCGAGACGCGGGAAACCCGCCATCACGCTCAGCCAGCAGGTCGCTCAACTTTGAAGCCACTCAACAGCAGAAACCCAATACACAACACAAGCGTACATCATGGGGTGGTCGCTCATCCACTCCAGCAACATCACGACGGCGTTGCAAGTCGGCGAGAAAGTCGAAGGACTGCATGATCCCCGGTTGCACGAAAGGCGCCCGGTCGAGAGGACTCTGCAAGCGCCATGGCGGTGGGAAGCGGTGTACCCATCCAGAGTGTACTCGCAGTGACCAAGGAGGCGGTTTTTGCATTGCACACGGCGGAGGTACGTTGTTGGTGTCGGCGAAATCCATCCCATTCCGACTGGCGTTGCTTGTATTGATGCGAACCAGGCAAGCGGTGTGCAACTGAAGGATGCAAGAACTCAGCCCAGTCTCGCGGACTCTGCAAGAGCCACGGAGGTATTTACTGAACGCAATACATTTTCTATTCAGTATTTCTGACGATGATCTATTGCTGTGGTAGGTGGTAAGAGATGCCGCACCAAAGGATGCACCAAGAGCAGCCAGGCAGGAGGATTCTGCCGTGGCCACAGACCACAAAGCATCCTTATTTAGACCGCGCCAGTGTCAAGCCTCCCGATCCAGCAAGTTGATCACCGACTTCGTGAATGTTTCGCCGTAGTGTACTAACGTTAGTCAAGTTTTGAAATTGAGCAAGTTGAAGTCAGTATCCAATCTTATCGCTCAAATGATTGGCCAAAATGTGGGTCAACGGGTGACATGATTGGCAAGAACCATCTGACTCATCCTCCTCTTTGCCGCCAAAACCGGAGCTCATTCCCCGCCAAAATCTCCCACAGCCACGTGAATTTGACTTCGCTTCGTTCCGGCTGAGCACCATACAGGTCATGGCGGACCTTCCAATCCAGGTGCGTGTCTGAAGGCTCCGGTTTGCTCCCGTCACCCTCAAGCTAACTTTTACTGTATCTCCAGTGCGTGAAGAATGTGGTGCTGGAGGTCACACGTGACAACGGAGAGATCGATCGCAGCACACTCCAGACCGACCTTGTGCTGCGAAAGGAGATAGGCAACGCGCGCCTCGTGAGTGGCGACACCATGCTCTGGGTGGGTAAGGGCGTGTTGTCCCACAAGGACTCGACGCTAGACTCTGCACTGACGCGCACTGTGCGCGTGGAGAGTGGCAAACGGCGCTTCGTGTTCACACTCCCCCTGGATGCCGCGGGTAAACATTTTTACGCCGAGCTCAAGGACCAGGTGGACGGCGTGGAGATTCGCAAGAAGAAGCGCAAAATCCGCAAGCAGTTGAGCCATGTAATGGGCTTCACGCCCGTCAATACACTGAAGAGCCCCATGAAGAGCCCCTCACCTTTGCTCAAGAGTCCGGCCGTGAAGCCTCCCATGACTCCCAAGCGCAGTCCTCTGGCAGATATTGGGACGCCCAAAAGGACCCCACAGCTGACACTCCCGCCTCCGTTACCGGTAACTACGAAGGGCTCGAATTCATCTTTGGCCTCTCCGTTGAGGTCACCATTCCGCTCTCCGTTCCGCAAGAAAGCACGGCTCTCGCAAAGTCCGTTGAGTGGAGGAAAATCGTCGGAGAATGCTGGAAAAATGCCACCAGAATCCCCAGCGCGTGAATGGCTCAGTCCAGCTCGATCGCTTAGGCTTCGTAGTGGACCGACTCCACCGGATCTAAAGCAACACCACAAAACCCCTGAGATCCGGAGTGTGGAAAAAGAAAAAGGTTCTGGAGGAAGCTCTGGCGAGAAATCACGTCGGAAATCGATCACTGGATCGATTAATAAGCGAGTTCGCTCGCTCCAGCTCATGCTGGACGATGATTCAAGCATCAAGGAGGCTGAGGAGCATGCTAAAAAGAAAATCACCTCTCACTTCTTCAAAATGAGCCCGTCTCCCAGTTTCCACAATAAGACTGCTCGAGCACTGGATATGTCGATGGAATCTGCGTCGGAAGAGATGGAGCAAGCGGATAACAAGACGAATGCTTCGAATCCCAATGCAGGAGACTCACCTGGGGATGGAACTCAACGAAGTACTCATGGATTGCTCAATTTGGGCAACTACTGTTACATGAATGCTATAGTGCAGGCACTGGCAGCTCTTCCCGAGTTTGTAAGTGGTATTCAAAATGAAGAAAACCTACTGAAGATCATCCAAAAGCAGCCTCATTCGAGTGCGAAGGTCAAGACTATGGAGCAACTAAAGACCATTTTCGACAATTGGCGGACAAGCGGAGATACCAAACATCTTCCGTTGCAGTACACGTTAAGCCAGTTACTCCAGCAAGTTATCAATGGCAGCGAGACGTCGATCAACCCGGAACCTCTCAAGAATATCATGGGAAAGAAGAACCCCATCTTCGCAACGTACGTTACTGGCTAACTGCTCTTGTATCTGTTTGTTTATTCTAACGCATGTCGTGGTTGTTATTGCAGCCACTTTCAGCAAGATGCCCACGAATTTTTGCTAAATCTGGTGACGGAATATGAAAAGGAGCTGGTGCAAATGGTTCATGAAATTACCGAAAAGATTGAGGAAGAGGCCAAGTCAACTCCTCAGGTACAGAAGAGCAGTTTGCTGAAATTCTTCCGCAACGGTCCTAAGGCGAAGCAGACGGAGCAAAAGAAGTATGACAAGTCCTCCAATGCAGAACTGGAGCTCATATGTCGTCTTCCTCCAGCGAAGTGCTTTCGCGCAGAGTTGAATCGCACGCTAACCTGTCGGAAGTGTGGGTACAGCCGGAAAAAGGCCGAGACATTTTACGATTTCTCCTTGGATCTACCTTACCACTCCATCCCAGCGCCAGAACCCACTGCCGAGCAGGAACCTCAAGCACCGCCGTCACCCGAACGGCAGTGTTTTTGCAATCTTACTCCTGTAACAAGTGGAGAAGGCAACGAGCGCTACTATTGCTGCCCAAAAGCATCCTGTAGTTATCGTGACAGATACGTGGAGAGTGGGGAGCCTGCACGGTCACCTGCGAAAACTACAGATACGATGGTGAAGTCTGCTGCGGCACCGTCATCAACACTTGCTGCACGTGGATGGCCAGCTCGGCCACCACAGATTGAGTTGGAAACACTGGTTCAGAAACAATTTGAAACCGAGGTGCTGGAATTGACTTGTGAGAAGTGCAAAGACGGAAAAGAAGCGGAGTCGGCGTACCAGATCAAGTCCTTGCCGTCGGTCCTTGTTTTCCACCTGAAGCGCTTCGAAGTAAACCCTCATACTGGCGCTTTGTTCAAGCGCTGCGACCCAGTCATACCACCAGCCGTGATTGATCCTACACGTTCCATCAACTGTACTGCTTTATCGGGGACTGATTCCCGATATGCGCTTAAAGTACGTACTCCAGGCTTGACCAATGCTTGTGTCCATGTATCCCATTCTAATTTGTGCTTACTGTGCTTGATTCAGAGCGTCATTCACCATCTTGGTAAAAGCATTGATGAAGGGCATTATGTTGCAGACGTGTGCGATGCTAATGGCCAGTGGATTCGTCGAAATGATACGCACGAGTCTATGGTACGCATGCTTTTTTCCGAATTGATTTTAGTTCCGCAACACTCATACATGTATGTGTACTTCCGTATTTTCCAGATCTCGGAAGACTATGCGCTACAATCTTATCGAAGCCAAGAGTCATGCTATATGTTCTTCTATGTCAAGTCGGAGAGAATTAACACTGATGGTGGCAAGGAAAATGTACCAGTAAACCGCGCTTCACCCCAAGACGAAAACGATGAAAACTCGAGCCAGCAGCGGCAAGGAGCTCCAAGTAATGAGCTGAGGGCCTTCTTGTAGCCCTCAGAAACGATTGGCACACACTTACGTGTTGATCGGGTATACTAGTATTTTTGAAATAAACTACACTGCTTAGTCCACGCCATTATGCTCTTTAGGGACACTAGCTTTTCTACTTCATTCTTGGAACGAAGGCTTTGCTAAAAGTGGTTGGCAGACTACTTGGACGCAGGTTTGATAGCGTGTACCGATAGTAGAAGTATTTAACCGGCAAAGTTATCCAGCAACTCATCCTTGTGAAATGCCGTTCGGGTTTGCAAAAGCATCAGGAGACTCAGTCACTGGAATCAATCGCATTATCGTACCTACGCCACCAGGAGTCGAATGAAAATATTAGTTGTTTGCAGACAAAAAATATGGACGGGTATGTATGCGTACCGACAGGAAGCGATAGGGCACCTAAGCCAAAACAGACTAGCCAATGTGTAAATGAAATGCCACTCGTTTTGATGAAATCCCCACCGAACTCAGCAAGAAGTATCTGGACGAAAACTGTGATCAAAACTATCATGATGAAGAGCGGGTTTGCAACCAGTCCGTTGAAAACTCTCCACTCGTTGTTTGTTTTCCGTGCGTTGAACTCGTTAAATAGTTGACTGAACACGAAAGTGTTGAAGATAATTGTGTAATGTCGATAGTCGTAAGCCGTACACGTATCCTTCAAGCAATCAACCGGATAATCAAGCACAGTTGAGTTCTTCGCGTAGTCCTCGCATGCTAAACTCCAACAAGCATCCCCGTTTACCGTAACACATGTACCGTTGCTGAGGGTGGGAAAGCTGGACTTCACGCTGTATTTCCAAGCCACGCATTTGTTACCGTCGTGGTAGCCAAATTGTTCCGCCCCATAAATGAGCAATAGAAATACAAGTAGAAGCTGAAAAATTGACTGCACGATGATGTTCTTAACCATGCATCTCCCTAACAGCATTGCACTCTTCCTGTAAGGACGTCGATCCAGCAGTGCCTCTGTGGGGGCTTCCGTTCCGAGTGCCAAAGCACCCATAGTGTCCATGATAAGGTTGATCCAAAGCATCATGACTGAATTTAGTGGAGGTTCTTTTCCTGTTACAGCACTCACGAAAGTAACCACGAGAGCCACAATGTTGACTGTTAGCTGGAACTGAAGGAACTTGCGGATATTATCGTAAACACAACGTCCCCACAGCACAGCCTTTCGGATAGAGGAAAACTTATCGTCCATAATAATAATGTCTGATGCTTCCTTGGCAAGATCGGTGCCCGTAATTCCCATCGCCATACCAACATCTGCTGTTCGTAGCGCTGGTGCGTCATTTGTGCCATCACCTGTCACGCCCACAACCTCCGATCGGTCTTTCAGCAAATTCACGAGACGAAATTTGTCGTCGGGAGAAGACCGTGCCAGGACTTGCAGACGGGGAATGAGTTTACTAACCTCTTCTACACTCATGCCTCGAAATACAGGACCTTCAAGCGCGACGCCATCCTCAGTCATAATGCCGCACTGTTTCGCAATGGCTGATGCAGTGTGGATGTTGTCACCCGTGACCATGCGCACCATTATACCAGCACGTTTACAATCTTTAATGGCATCAGTGACGTCTGGTCGAAGCGGATCCTGAATACCAAATATGGCATTCACAATCAGTTCCTGGTCTGGTGCATCAGGAAGCGAATGCAAGTCACTTGGTAGCTCTCCACCGGCAAAATCTCGGTGACCGATACAAATTGTGCGTAATGCAGACTCCGCCATTTGCCTGATGATACGATTCAACTCGTCTCGCTTTGTTGAGGTTAGCTCTTGGATGTTGCCATCGATGTCAATGTATTTGTTTGCTCGCGTTAAAATCACCTCAGCAGCTCCCTTTGAGTAAAGACGGCAAGTTCCGTTGCTACACTTGACAATTGCAGCCATAGATTTCTTTTCCGATGAAAAAGGGAACAGTCTATCACCCCGTATAATTTGGAAGTTTTCTCGGCGAATGTCAGTTATGGGGAACTTGAGCTTGTTCATCCACAACAGCACTGCGCCTTCGGTTTTGTTGCCTTGAACCTGGGGAGTACCATTGGCATCCTTAAGGTAAGCGCTTGTATTGACAGCAATGTTGACGGCAAGTTCGTCGAGAGCTTTCGCATTTACTTGAAATTGCGTTCGACTGGCGTTTGTAAACTCGTCCTTGAAAAACTTGCCTAGAACCCAGCCTTGCACAACGGTCATTTTGTTTTCAGTAAGAGTGCCTGTCTTGTCGGAGCAGATACTGGTGACGTTGCCCATCGTTTCACAAGCTGCAAGCACACGAATGAGGTTGTTATCCCGGAGCATCTTCTTGGTAGAATAAGACAGCGAAATTGTCACGGCTAGCGGCAGTCCTTCTGGAATCGCGACAACAATGATCGTGACACCAATGAGGAAGGTGTGTAAAATGTACGACGGCCACGAATATTCCAGCTTCTTGTCGTCTGACGTGGCATAGATAATGATCATGGCCACCATTGTAGCGATGGAAAAGGCCATGCCCACATACCCGATGTGTTTTGCCATTTCTTCCAGCTTCTCCATAAGAGGCGTAGCTTTCTGCTCGCAGACAAGTTTGGACTTGATTTTCCCCCAGCGACTCTCAGCCCCGACAGCGATCACTAGACACTCTCCTCGGCCGCTAGCTACAAGACAACTCGAAAGCAGAAACGGGTCTTTCTTGTGAACTTTACTCACATCATCTGGCTCACCAGTAAGGCTGGACTCGTTGCATTTGAGATCACTCCCATTAATCAGTACAGCATCCGCAGGCACTCTGTCGCCTGTTTCAAGGATGATCACCTCGCCCACCGATATTTCTCCCACGGGGACCTGATCAGGTTTGCCATCTCGAAGTACCTTCACCAACACGTCATCGTTTTTTGCACTAAGTGCACGGAATTGCTTTTCCTTCGTGTAGTTGTTGACTGAGGTCACGCCAGCTACCAGGATTACTCCGAATAAAATCGCAACTCCTTCACTCCAACCTGTTTCCGGATGCTCCATGTAGCCAGTAACCATTGAAGCAATTGCAGCGATGATCAAGATGATCAGCGTCGTGTCTTGTAAGCTCTCGACAAAAAGCCGAAACAAGCCTTTCATCGGAGACTCTGGGAAGATATTCCGACCAAACAAATCCCGACGCACTGTGAAGTTCGTGTCGATTTCGCTCCGAGGCAAACCGTGCTCTAAGTTCACACATAACAGATTAGCTAACGCAGTCACGCCTCCTATCCGTGCTAGCTCCTCTAGGTTTGCCTCCGTCATTTGGTCTTGATTGAGCTTCCGGACCTCTTCCAGTGTGATCCCATAGGGGGACGATGGCGCCACCTTGCTGACACTGGAGGTTGCAGAGCTTTGGGTGTTGCTTTTGCGAGGTGTCGGAGGTGACGACGGAAGCGGTTGAACTGACTTAAAGTCAGGCATGCTACAGAATACTTCTAGTCGCCGGTGAAAATACTTATCTGGGGGCAGTGGAAAACCAGAGCTTCTAGCAAAGTTTCATCCAAGTCTAGGACAACTGTCCTTCTCCTACTGTCGCTACAGTGCTGTCGATCACCCGGAGATTTCCGTTTTAGCGGAGAGTGGTGCGTTTCGGCGTGTGCCTTGGTCAAATGCCATACCCATAGATAGAATCGCTCTGCTTGTCAAAAATAGTTGCCTTCGTTGAATACATTATTGTGCCACTGTTTTCAACCAATCCGGCGATGAAATCACTCCTATTGGCTGAAATATTGTTGTAGATGACCTGCGCATCGATGCGCTTCGGCGGAACACTTGAACTTTCCTACGATGCCGCTCTGCGCCGCCTGCTGCGTTACCAAGGGCTTTAACAAGTGCGAGCACCTTGCCACTCCTCGGTAACATTGCTGCCAGCGTTTTAATGCTAAATTGCGCGTTTTTTTATGCTGGTTGGAACAGGTTTCACGGCGGACAAAGACACCTGCCGCGACCAGTGTGTAAGGAGTGTTTTAGAAATGGAAAGAAACCGGTAGACCTAGGAGGCGAGCCGGAGGCGTTACTGTGAGTTGTGGGATACTTTGTCATTACGCTGCAATTGTAGGTTACTTGAAATAACTGAATGGGGGCAATCTTCCGATCTGCAGGATTCGAGCTCCAGGCGACAAGAAAACTGCGAGTCTGGCTGATTTTCAACTGCTCAGCGTCATCGGACAAGGCGCATTCGGCAAGGTTAAGCCGGGTGTTAAGCGGTTGGTGTATGGACGCCTGATCGTAAGTTTTAATGTTGCTTTTGATGGTTGCGGTTCTAGGTGCTACTGGTGCGACACTCTACCACTGGAAAGGTTCACGCGATGAAGGTGCATTAGCTGCGCAGCACTCTTCAGTTCCTTTAACATTGCCTTATTTTTTTCTATCCTGTACTTCCTATTTTATTATTTGATGTGGTAGATCATCAGTAAACAGTTCGTCATTGATATGGACAGCGTCCACTACATGAAAACCGAGCGTGACGTCATGACCAAGGTTGTTATCGAAGACGGTTTTATTTGCCGTCTAATCTAGTCTTACGATATTGGTGTTTTACAGATTCGCCACCCTTTTGTGATTGGGCTGAATTACGCCTTTCAAACGGAATCCAAGGTGGGTACAGCTTCGAGTATTTTATGTTTTTTATCCATTGCTGTAGCCTCAAGTGCTGGGCTGGCTATAGGTTTATCTTGTGATGGATTACCAGTCTGGAGGAGAATTGTTTTCTTATCTGAAGGAAGAAGGCACTTTTACTGAGGTAAGCGTGTTATTTGGTTGTTTGTTTGGAAGCGTGGTCACCACTGTTGACAATTCGGTAGGACGCCACACGGTTCTACATGGCCGAAATGATTCTGGCCTTGGAGCACCTCCACGGGCATGGCATTATCCATCGGTCCGTTTTGCTACTTTGATCAATTTGAAAGGGCCGTGGGGCTGATATATGTGTTGCAAACACGGTTTGTAGAGACCTGAAGCCGGAAAACGTACTCATTTCAGCCGAAGGACACATCAAGCTGACCGACTTCGGATTGGCAAAGGAGTACGTTGAAGGACAGGAATTGCTGACAGTCTGCGGTACAAAGGAATATATGGCACCGGAGATGCTACTCGGCAAGGGCTATGACTCGGTAAAGCGTGTATATTACGACGGTGCACGTTGGCTAGTACTGATTTTAGCTTAATCTTTGTGTGGTTTGGCTTGATCAGGCTGTGGATTGGTGGTCACTTGGGGCTCTAGCGTTCGAGATGCTGACGGGGAACCCACCATTCAGGTCGAAAAACCCAGCAGACTTGCACAAAAAAATTCTCTCGGCTAAGGTTTGCCCCTGTGGTTGACTGGATTGGGATCACATCGAGCTAGAGACTCACTTTTTATCCACTTCTGTGGTCACGTAGATCCAATTGCCGCGATGGCTCTCAGGCGAAGCTCACTCGTTAATCAAATCTCTCTTGGAGCGTAATGTGAGCAAAAGACTAGGCGGAGGCAAGTCATCCATGTTTGTTGTGAAGGGAGTGCAGGCTCTAAAACGCCACCCGTTTTTCAAAGTAAGAACCGTATCAGGACGAGATTTACTTCAAACGACTAACAGAAGCTCTTGCGTGTGTTTAATGCAGTCGGTGGACTGGGAGAAGATGGAAACCCTACGCGTCCCTCCACCAATGGTGCCCAGTGTTTCTGACGAAGCAGACACCAGTAATTTTGACAAGAAGTTCACGGACATGTCGGCCTCGGACCTAATGTGCGATCCAGTCATTGAAGAAGACAACAACTTGTTCCGAGGATTCTCATTTTGCCGTCGAGACAGCCTTAAGGAGATCATCTCTAACCCCCAGTCACCGATCAACACAACGCTGCTACCAACTATCGCTAGTCTAGTTATTGATGGCGACGACATCAAGGACATCAACGACGCTATCGCGACAGCAGTGGGGAAGCAGCCAGCAATTTTAACATGAACGACGGAGTTACTGCTCCTTCTTCTCCTCCAGCTTCGCGGCGAGCGTATCAATGGAACTGAACTGGCGAGTCCAACGCGAGTTGTACAGGAACGGACGCAAGTCGAAGCGGTTGTCATCTGGCGAGTAGTTCTCAGCGTGGTAAGACGGCGTCAGTGTAGTCATCTTGTGACGGTTAACGGAGTAATAGAAGAAGAATCGCTTGACCTTCGTCGCCACTTCGGTGGGCGCCAGATGACTCCACAGGTTCGTCAGCTTGCGGAACATCCAGTAGGGGCCGCATCGGTCGATCTTGCGCAGACGACCGAAGAATCCCAGCTCGTCGTACGTCATTCCCATGTCTTCCTCGTCTAGCTGGGAGTGATCAGCGTCTTCTTCAGCGTTCTCGTCAGTGGGACGAAGCTCTGCCGTTGGAGGAGCTTCTTCAACAGTCTGCAGAGCGGGGTACTTGTATTTAACAGCAGCCCAACGAAGAAGCTTCTTCAAATCGCCTTTCGACACCGCTCCAATCGGGTTCAAGTCACCACTGCTGCAATCGTACTTGGTCATGTATCCACGTAGCGCTTCATCGACATTGCCGGAACTTAGCACAAGTAGGAAACCAGTCTTCGAGCGCACCCACGGCAACAGCTGAGCAAGCAAGTAAGCCATCACCATACGAAGGCGAGCCTGAATGTTCTGGAGCGCCAAGTCCTCCTGCAACGTGCCACCTCGCGACAAGTACTGCGGCGTCTTGCCAGTTAGAAGCGAGAAGGTCTTGACAACGGCATCCACCATCATGTCCATACCCATGTTAAGATGGTAGCATCCGATCTCGCTGGCTAGACTCGCAGCGCGCTTCTTGGTGGCAGTAGAGCTGTTCTTCGTGCCCATGTACGTAGTGTGAAGAACGTGCGATGCCAGATCAGCAGGCGTCAAAGGTTGGTACTCTTGATCCGATGTCCCCATGATGCGTTGGACGTCCTTGATAACCTGCTTGTCACCGTTGTTGGCAGCCTCGACGACGAGGTGGCACATCACTCCGACGATGCATGCCACAGACGATGAGTCCGCTCCGCCAGAAAGGGGCAAGAAGAACCCGCTGCCTCCACTACGACGCAAGTAATCCCACATCCAGCACGCCGGTCCAAGCGCAATCTCCTCCTCCGGAACATGGTAGCGTACTTCAATAGCAGGCGTAGGATGCGCAATTGGAATATCCTCTTCATCATGGCATAAGCTGAAGTCGACGTCGACCTTACGGATCACAGTGTCCAGCGAGCTAGCCTGCTCACTACGACTACTGACAGAGCCACGGTACGATCGCACGTCATCGAGGTCTACAGTGGCCGTGACCACCTCCACGTCTTTGACCGAAAACTGCGAACCTTGTGCAACCACGTGGCCGTTCACCACAATGACAGCGCAGCCGTCAAAATACAGACGGCCACCGTCGCAACCCTGCTGGTTGGCGTATAGATACACGCCACCGCTCTTGGTAGTCGCACCACGGATGAGATCCATGCGCTGGTCGAGCTTGCGCAGCTGATGGTGCGATCCTGAGCCGTTGCCGATGATCTCCACGCCCGCAAGACTGAGGCTGATGTGCGGACTGTCGGGCGTGAAGAGCTCTTCGCAGGTCTCGGACGCACAGGACGAGTCTAGCGTGGATACAGCGCCAGATCCGAAGGGAACGTGGACAGTGCCCGTGAGCTTCTGCAGACTGGCAGGCAGTACGAACTTTTCGAGGCCGCGTGGGTTGCCCTTGTCTAGGTTGGACTTCCACGTGGTGAACCAGCGCTTCTCACGGTAGTTGCCGTCGTCGGCCAGGAAGAGCTTCGGACGGATTAACAGAATGCGTTGGTTCAGACAGAAGACGCGGCAATTGTAGCGCACGCCGTTGTGCATCACGGGCATACCGATGTCGCACAGGATGTCGTTGGTTACGTCCGAGCGCAGGATGGTCTCGAGCGACTGCCAGCAGTGGAAAAACGTATCCTGCTCCAGGAAATGATCTTCGCAGCCGTAACCGCACACTTCTAGTTCGGGGCCCACGCGGTAACGAGCGCCACGTGCCTTGGCTACACGGATAGACTCGACGATGCGCCCCAAGTTGCCATCAAAGTCCAGCGCCCACTGGTTCAGGTTGCACGTGGCCACGGTCACCAGCGCGCTCATGATTCTTCGGCTTGGGGGATCGGTGGCACGTTGCTGTTTGAAGGATGTAGACGACATAAATTGGTGTGTCAGAAGTGTAACTGCTGCAAGTATTTTAACATTAAGTGCGGTTCTCGACTAGGTACGCTCTCGTCTAGGTTCGGCTTTTGTGGTCGACAAGTTGAAGTTATTGATCATGCCTGTTGTCCACTTGTTGTCTAATTTAGATGTTGGCACGCGCATGCACACGCTCTCTGCTTATCACTGCGCTGAACGATAATCCTCCTTTGCAGGACAGATTTAAGCTCCTCTGTGGTGAATGATACTCCTGGGGTGGCTGCGAAGGCAGAGCCTCAAGCGAGCTTCCTCCAAAACAGGTTTTGCGTACCTCGCTGTTGCCTCTGACTCAGCCTTCCAGCGCGTGCACCTTGCACCGCTAGTTGTGTCGGTAGCGACATCCGTCCGTCTGCCACGCAGACCTCATCTCGCCTGCAATAGCAGCTTCGAGTCAAGCCTTCAACACTGTTTCCTGGCAAGACTCGTCTCCGCAATGTGGCAGGGCAAACCCGACAGCTGGACTTGAGGGACACCGAGTCTCGGCTTCGTCACGCAGGCGAATGGAGCTCCATTTTGGTCCAGGCCTCAGTCAGTGAAAGCGAGTCTCGCATCCGAGAGGTACCAACTGTGTCCTAAAATTCGAACTGGGGTGTTCAAAATTAGAGTAAAAATGAGTCACCGCACTCATCACGTTATGACGAGGACTAGGTCTTCTTCGCGTTAGTTAATGTCTAGATCGTTATTTCACTGGCCAAAAAGCGACTCTACGCCCTTTTTACGCAGCAAATCGTGACCGTCTCTCATTCGCATGGTCTATGCACGGACATTTTCGCCATGGTCCATCAAGCCACACAGCATTCACCTGGCCGATTCGCAGACACAGGCGCTCGCTTTACCTCGAGACCAGCCTCCACAGGGCCTACGCGACGCAGTAGAGCGACGGGCGATGGCTTTGTGTATCCCCGAGTCGTCACAGAACGCGTCGGCTGCATCGAGTGTGACCAGCACGAGCGACAGCACCAATCCGTTCGGCCGCCGGCTGCTAACGAGTGTCGCCAGCTCCGCAAATGCAAGCGACGATGGCTACGTGCAGCTCGATACCGAGTTCCCTGGAGCTGTGGCCGTCTCCACAGCCGTTAACGCGCTGTCCCTGCTAGGCTTCGCCTTTATTCTCACCACATACCTGCTCTTCCCACCCGTGCGCAAGCAGCACTCGTCGCTGCTCGTGTGGGTTGCGCTAATGGGCATGCTATTCCACGGGACCGTGCTGGCTCAGACGTCCGCAACTTACGGTACTTGCTGCACCACGGCCCCCGTGGTCCAGCTCGCGCTACTCTCGCATGAACTCTACTTCTTCGCGCTGGCGTTCAACTTTTACTTCACTACCAAGTTCCCCTTCCGGTCATCGAGGTGGCTCAACCCAATCTACCACGTGGTGGTCTGGGGCACTAGTGTGGCTGTTACGATCGTAGCCTGGCAACTGGGAACAGGCAGAGTCAGCTCCTACGGGTACTGCTGGTACGCAGCTGAGGACGACAGCGACAATAACGATGGCGAGTTCATCTTGCTGGAAATCTTCTTCATCCCTGTCTGTGCCGGATACTGTGTGAGCATCGGCTGCTACATTCTAGCCACCAAACGTGTTCGACTCACCATGGGTGGGAACTCGAAAACCCGCACGAATCTGGACTCAATGCGCAGTTTCTTGTTCTGGAGCTTTTCACTCTGGATGGTCGTGACGATCCCCTACATCTTGCGGCATCGCAATGTGGTCACTACAAACTCAGATGGGGAGAAAGCTATTCGTTTCTTAGGACGCTTGGCGATCGCTTTTCTGGGTACAGGCAGCGCGATACTATGGACGAAATCCATGGGCGTACTAAATACATTTAAGCTATGGCGTCAACGGAACTGGGACGACTACTTCAAAGTATACGATGCCTCGTGGGTGCTTCGTCGCGAAATCTTGTACTTTGCTACGAAAGGAATCCAGCTGGGTGCGAGCAGCGCTAAGGGAATACCTGAAAACGAGAGTATCAACCCGAATGTCGAGTCGATCTTCTCTTTCACACAGAGGTCAGGTATTTTCCCGTGGCAGTTACGACTTGGTGCCGTATCACAGGCTCCAAGTGTGCTGTCATTCGAGCTGGACGGTGCTACATCCGGCCAGAAGGCGATCTTCCGTGACTTTGAACCTGAGGTCTTCCACGAAATTCGACGCATGTCTGGCATTACTCGCGAAAGCTATATCCAATCGTTCAAGGGGAGTACACGCGAGCGTTTCAGTGAAGGCAAGAGTGGTTCCTTCCTCTATTACACGGGTGACCAGACTTTCATCCTCAAGACATGCACCCCAGCAGAGCAGAAGTATCTCCTGTACATCTTACCCCAGTACATGGCTCACCTCCGTCGCAACCCGAACAGCTATCTCTGTCGCTATGTGGGCTGCCATGAACTGGTGATGGAGCATCACTCAGTTTTGTTCATCGTGCTGACGAACATTCTAAACAACCCAACTGTGAACATTGACGAGCTCTACGATCTCAAGGGCGCGTGGGTTGGTCGTCACCGAGGTGATTCACCTAGTGGAACTCAGCGTGTTTGCAAATTTTGTGGCCGTGATTTCGTGGTGGGTATGTCCGAGGAGGTGTGCTCTCAGAACCCAAATGCTGGGTTCGGGCATGCGGAGTTTGTCGTAGGAAAAGATCTGAACTGGTCGTGTCGTCGCCTTGGTCTTCCCACTGATGTTGCTGAGCAGTTAGGCAGTCAATTATATGCCGACACTGAATTTTTGCAGCGTATGAACTCGATGGACTACAGTCTAGTGATTGGCTTGAGTCGGCATAAATCAATCTCGACGTCTAGTGGTGGTGGAACAGTACTCTCACGGAGCGGTGGCCCACCTGTGAAGGGAAAGCTATTTGTTGGTGGGAACAGCAGTGACGAGGCAGGCTATTTGGAATCGCTGAGCCCTAATGGTGCTACACTTCAAGGACTTAGCCGCCCTAGGGGAAACCTAACGACATTCTCTGCGGACGCGTGCGTCGTGAACATGGGTATCATTGATATTTTGACTCCCTGGTCGTTCAAGAAGAGCCTAGAGCGCTGGGTACGCGTGCGACTGCAGTGTCGTGACGCGAAGGGAATTTCGTGCATGAAGCCCATTCCTTATGCCGACCGCTTCCGTCGTAACGTGATTGACACCGTCATCTTCGGTCGTCGTCTAGGTTCTAAGAGACGTCATCCAGAAAAGCAGCAAGGAGAGTCGATTATGGTGGATTTTACGAGCATGTCCATGGACGTGAATTTCTCTATGGACATCGCGAATTTGTCAATGGATACGACGTCAAACCTCTCCATGGAGATATAGAACTCCATGTCTGTCACAAGCTCCGTACAACATCCACACACCGCAGCGGAATGCTGCCACTGCCACTGCCACGATTCTCGACCGTCGTTGGATGGGATTTACTGAAGACTAACGCAGTAGACCGTGAGCACGCAGGTCATGGTCGCGTTCTCCCATCGAATCGACACGCTTCCTGAAATCCAGAGGACAAACATGTAAATAACTGTGTCAATCGATGCAGTCCAGGCTATTGCGTCGACATCCAGTACTCACCGTCGCGTTCAGCGTCCCAGAAGCACGACGAGTTGGTGTGGTATCCAGCGTTTCTCTTCTGCAGGATCGTGCAGTTCACTGTAGCAGCCCAACACATGGGCTTTTGTTAGCTTGCGTACGTACTCAATTTTACCCGTAACTATTTAACACCATTGCAAACATCTATCAAAGCGTAGCCCTGATACATGCATGCATCAATTACCTACGTACCAATGTATTTGAATCCAGCCGAACCGTTGGCCACACCCTTGAGCTCCTTCAAACACTGCGACGAGATGTCGGTCGTCCACTCATGCACATCCGCAGCGTGGTAAGTGTGACCAGACAAAACCTTCTCGGGGATCTACATGCAGCATTAGAACGCGTAAGTCTTGCGTGCTTAAGGGCTTAAAACGCGTGTTTTGGACCTCCTGGGTGATCTTCTTGACTTCGTCCTGAATCTGGTGGAACTCGTACTGTAGCATTGGCAGCCAGATACTATAGTCAGTCTCGTGGTGTAGTAATTAATGCGCAATATTTGTTGCAACATGCCGTGAAGGGCACTCACCGCGGCGTTCTCCATGATGATCTTCCGGCGCTTAAAAGGGCGACCGCAACTCATGCACAAACTTGAGTTCACATGCTTAAGTTCGCATTTCTAAATCTCATTAAGTTCGCACTCTTTGAACCACAAAGAAGCAAGCTACGTCGCCGATTGGGAGCTGCGTCTGTGACCGAGCTGCTATCGCCCATTCCAGTGTACCGTACCTTCTACAAGCAGTGTCATCTCCTCAGCTCGTGTCTTGGGCGTTGAATAGCGTGATTTTGGTGCTCTCACGTGGACTCTCACGTGGACCGAATAACATTTTAATCGATGGCAGTGACGTCGCAGTCTCCCGCATTCGCGTCGCCACGGGTTTCGACTACTACCAACGGTTATGAACCTCTCACTATGAACGGAAACAGGCTGAGTGAGCGTGCAGGTGGACTCCGCTTCGCTCAAAATGCGGAAAAGGTCAAAGCTACCGACAAGCAGGACGAGCCTCCAACGCCCATGGACATTGTGCCGTGGCGGATGCGCGAGCGCATGAAGACGATGGACGTGGCGCTGGTTCTGTGTCTAAACATCGGAACGGACCCGCCTGACGTGGAGAAATCCACGCCTTGTGCTCGTAAGGAGTGCTGGGTGGACCCGTTCTCTATGCCAGCCAAGAAGGCTATTGAGACCATTGGCAACACGCTGCAGTCGCAGTACGAGCGCTGGCAGCCGCGTGCTCGCTACAAACAGAGCTTGGACCCAACGGTGGAGAAGATCCGCGAGTTGTGTGTGAACCGACGAAGACTAGCCAAGCACGACCGCGTGCTGTTCCACTACAATGGCCACGGCGTACCTCGACCAACACAGAATGGAGAGGTCTGGGTGTTCAACAAGAGTTACACGCAATATATCCCGCTGCTAGTTTACGACCTGCAGTCATGGGTGGGGACACCATCGATCTATGTGTTTGACTGCTCGGCGGCAGGAGTGCTGTTGAGCCACTTCACGTCGCCTCCGACGACTCAAGCTCAAACACACGGACGAAATGGAAGTCCGTCTGCTAATGAAGCCATTGTGCTGGCCGCTTGCGCTGCCGATGAGCTGCTGCCGATGAACCCGGAACTGTGTGCCGACGTGTTCACATCGTGCTTGACAACTCCAATTACTGTCGCGTTGCGGTGGTTTATCTCGCAGAACGAACTCTCGATGGCGCACCTGGATGCCAGCTTCATTGAACGTATCCCTGGAAAGCTGACTGACAGAAAGACACCTTTAGGCGAGCTGAATTGGATCTTCACAGCAATTACCGATACGATTGCGTGGAATATGCTGCCTCGTGAGCTATTCCAGAAGCTGTTCCGACAGGATTTACTTGTAGCGTCACTTTTCCGTAACTTCTTGTTAGCAGAGCGCATCATGAAGTCTGAAGGTTGCTCGCCGTGCTCACTTCCAGCTTTACCACCAACAAATCACCACTCGCTGTGGCGCTCATGGGATTTGGCGGCTGAGGTGTGCTTAAACCAGCTCTACAAACTGTCAAACCCGTACCCGAATGTTGACATGAGCTTTCAGCCTTCGCGGTTCTTCGCAGAACAGCTCACAGCGTTCGAGGTGTGGCTGCAGTTCGGATCTTCGGAGAAGCCACCGCCACAACAGTTGCCTATGGTTTTGCAGGTGCTTTTGAGCCAAGTTCATCGTCTTCGCGCACTCGTGCTACTGAAGAAGTTCCTTGACTTGGGACCTTGGGCAGTGAATTTGGCACTTTCTGTTGGAATATTCCCGTATGTACTCAAGTTGCTCCAATCTCCAGCGAGTGAGCTTCGTCAGGTACTAGTCTTCATCTGGGCAAAAATTCTGTCTCTGGACTCAAGCTGCCAAGTGGATCTTGTTAAGGATGATGGTCATTCCTACTTCATATCACATCTCGCTGCCGGACTCCACAACGGTGGAGGGAATCAGAGTGCCTACAGTGCTGCGAGTAGCATGATGCCTGCTGAGCAGAAAGTAATGGCGGCCTTCATTATCTCAGTGATTTGCAACAAGAACTTACCTGGCCAAAAGAGCTGCTTGCCACAATATTTACACAAGATTTGCATCAATCTGCTTCAGGATCCCGACGAAGAAGTACGCAAATGGATTTGTTTGTGTCTGGCGAAATTGTGGGAAAACTTTGACGACGCAAAGCGTATTGTGATCGAAGACAAGGTGCCTCGGATACTTGGCTCCAAGCTGCGCGATGATCGCCCAGAAGTGCGTGGTGCTGCTGCCTATGCACTCGGTACTTTAGTTGGCTTCCAATGTGACCCCAATACAAGCGGAAAGCATGTCGATATGAATCGCTTAGAAGATTTTTTCCGACAGCGAGCACACGACGATATCATCGTAGCTTTGGAACTGCTGCGTGGTTGTCGGGATGGATCTCCATTGGTACGTCGGGAGAGTGTGCTGGCTCTAGCAAATGTTATCCTGCACAACTACCACCAACCACGTTTCGAGTTCGTAGCCAAACACTTTAAGAACCAGCTAGTTAGCACCCAAGCCACTTCTCCTGCCGACCACAGATCTTCTCCGGTTGAATTGGACTTTCAGGGCGGTAATGAAGCACGAAACTCGCTTGAGAGTATCAACGACACGAATTTCCAAGGCGGTGCAGACATATTCGTGGACGAGGAGCTGCTGGAAGAGATTGGAGAAGATGCTAAGTACTATGCGCAAATTTGGCATGTGCTCAAGGAAATGCAATCGAGAGACCCGTTTCCGCATGTGGTGGACGCCGTTAAAGCGATTGTCAGCTTCGTAAATGCTAGCATCTTGGAAGCTGAGCAAGATCAACTGCGAGAAAACAGTCAGACAGGAAGCGTGCTAGCTTCCCCTCCACGTAGTGCAAATCCTGAAAATCTCTCAGCTATGCGTGCAGAGAGAAATACTGGCGCTGCGTCTCCGTTTCGACGAGAAGTGTCTGTGCCCGGGTTGGCCAACAACCAGGTTCAGCGAAATGAAGAACGATTTGGTGTTTCCTCGGAAAATGCAGCACTCACCTCGGCGAATTCTGAACAAGGAAGCTTGATCAGAACCCCAGATACACACATGCAACCTGCTGCACCTACTCCGAAAGGACTAAGATCAGTTGTATCGGTGGGAAACTTCCAGCAGTATCAAAACAAGTTCCAACAAGGGTCTGGCAATATGCTGGCCACTAGGGATAGCCACGTGATGCCTCCTCCCACCAGCGCAGGCAGTAACATGATGCAAGGGCAATATCTTGGACAAACCTCTTCTCCAATGGGGGGATACAGAGTACCCAACAGTGGTCTGCCGGGCGAAGGAGGCATGGGAGGCTATCCAGTCCATGTACCTCCTCCAATGGAACGTTACGGCCGCCATGAAGACTTTCCACCTGCCCTGGTGTCAACTTGCTATGAACGACACAAAACTCACTTCAATGACCCGATTCTGGAGCCTGTACAGGAGGACGAGGACCCACTAAGCGAAAAGGGTGCTGAGAGATGGGAACGTTGTCGTCGCTACAGCCGCATTCGCGGTGCAGCTATGAAGCTCGCACCAGGTTTCTCGTCTCCTCGAAGTTCTACGACACAGAAAGCTGGCTTAGGTCTGCGGGACGCTAGTCTGCACAACCCACCTCCTTACCCACCCATCGAGTATGATTCTGCGCGTCGTGTGCCCACTCTTGGTGACCAGGAAGAAGTAAAGGAGTTTACGATGAACCTCCGTCAGCGGGCCGTGCTGAATAACGACGCGGAGATGACATCACTGTTGCTGTTCCACCCGTACGAAACGATGCTGCTTGTTGCGGACGAGAAAGATCAAATCTCACTTTACAACTTCGAGGAAACGGAGACGAAGGTGTTGACTTTCGGGAACAAAAATCCACCCGGGTAAGTTCATTGTCGATCTGATGGACATATCGAGCATGGCTAATGTCTTGTTCTACGTATTTCGTTTTTCCACAGCTCACGGTTGACATCTTTGAACTGGATCAATGAAACCGAGGAGAGCCTTCTGACGTGCGGCTCTGACGACGGTGTGATCAAGATTTACCACGGGTTGCACAGTCCCCATCCATCGATTGGCAGTCCAAAACTCTTATCGGCGTTCGTCGCGGTGCCTGATCTTGTGCCTGGAACTCGTGGATCGGGTCTAGTGATGAACTGGCAGCAAGACGCTGGCATGATATATGCTGGTGGTAACTCGAGTATGCTCCGTGGCTGGGATTTGCGACAAGAAAAATGCACCATCGCGCTTCCTACTCAAACGGACTCTTGTATCACGAGCATGGCGAGCGATAAGAGTATTCCAGAGACGCTAGTAGCAGGTTTTGGTGATGGCACTTTGCGAATTTTTGACGCACGCAGCAGACCGGACTATGCAGTCAAAACTATCATGAAGGAACATACGTCGTGGGTGGTGCAAACGCACATATACGCCGGCAGGAATGAACTTCTCACCGGATCTGTGACTGGTCAGTTGAAGTTTTGGGATATGCGATATCCAAAGAATAGTGTGAAATCTCTGGAAGCGCATCGATCACCGATGACTGCCCTCGCCGTTCACGACTATGCCCCGATATTTGCAAGGTACGTTTGACTGCATGACCGTAGAACCTCTCGGGGTGATACTTACTTCCTCGTTCACTTTATTTTTTTTTACCGTGTCAGTGGTTCGCACAACCAGTTTATTAAAGTGTTCCGGAGTGACGGTGAGCAGTTGGCGCTCATCCGCTACCACGAAGGATTCCTGGGCGAGCGAATTGGTCCCGTTTCGTGCTTGGCGTTCCATCCGCATCGACTTTTCTTGGCTGCAGGTGCTACCGACTCCGTAGTTGCTGTTTATTCAAGCGACAAGTAGTCTTGATCAAAAGATCAATGAAGGGTTCATAATAATTTCTCCATGTCTGCTAGTAATTCAAGAAACGTGATAATGCAAACTCGTTCGTCTTTGTTGATAAAAAAGAATCAATGCTCATGAATTGCGCGCATGCATCGATCACCGCCGATCCGCCCTCCGCTTAGTTGCTGTTCACAGGGAACTCCGGGAGCGTAGCGCTCGGGAAACGGTCGCGGTCGTGCTTCGCGCTGAAGTCGGTGTTCGGTCCAGCAGGGACAATGCCGAACGTGTTGAGGTGAGTGTGCGAGCCGTAGTAATGGAACTTAATGTGCTGCATGAGAATTTTGCTGTCGATCGACTTGACCACGGGCGGGAACTGGAAGATATCCCGCGTGTACTGCAACAACCACAACAAAATCCTCAACGTTAGATCAATTCCGTCAACAGATGTAACCAAATACAAGAATGGCCACTTACGTTGAGCAGATTCGGGTATTCCTTAATCATCTTCTTGTTTGTCTTGAAGTGCACGTGGTAGACTTCGTCGAAGCGAATGAGTGTAGTGAACAGACGAATATCCGCCTCCGTGAACAGATCCCCCATCAGAAATCGCTGCTTGGACAGGATCTCCTCCACTCGATCGAGGCTCTCGAACAGTTTGTTCACAGCCTCGTCGTACGCGACTTGCGTTGACGAGAAACCGCACTTGTAGACGCCGTTGTTGATGTCATTGTAGACCCACTCGTTGATCTCATTGATCTGCTCGCGGTACTTGGCCGGATACAGATCCACCTGGGACGGCACGATAGCATCGAACGACGAGTTGAACATGCGGATGATGTCGGCGGATTCATTAGAGACGATAGTCTTCTTGACCTCGTCCCACAACACGGGCACCGTGTAGCGCGTGTTGCCCTCAGAGCACATCTCGTACAGGTCACGCACGTACTGCGCGTTGTTGATCGCGTCCGGGATGGCGCCCTCGGATGAATACTGACCATGCCCTGACGGGCCAGCAAGCCACGGGGTCTTCTTGGGATCAGCAAAGGCCCAGCTCATGTGCTGATCCTCCGGGTCATTGGGGCGCGTGCGCTGGAATACTGGATGCACGATCGACAGACCGATGATATCTTGCAGGCCTTTCACGTAGAGTGTGATCAACGTGCGATGCGCCCACGGACAGGCTAGTGAAATGTACAAATGGTATCGGTTCGCCTCAGCGGGGAACTCGGCATCGGCATTGGGCTCGATCCAGTTGCGGAACTTGCTCGGGTCGCGTACGAACGTTCCCTTCTCGGAAACAGCCCACGTGCTCTTGGTCGTCATAATTAGAATTGTTTTGGTGCTGTTGGCTTGGTAGTCTTTGAGCTTGATGCTTCGGCGATCTTTCCACCTCTTTGGCTACTTGCTGCCTGGACGGTGGATTCGAAAGTGACGTCAACGAAGTGGATCGCAGCAGCTCGTTTCGGTAATCAGTGCCGCAACTGGTGATGCGCTGTTTCCGAGCCTCTGATTGGTGGAGACCAGAAGTTTACAAATCGAGGCGTTTCAAATCTGACGTGACCCAAGTGAGAGACTTGAATTCTAATAGTGGGAATTCCCGCACGATGTAAGTAACTTAGAGCAGTAGTTGAGTAAAACTAACCGTAAATCCTTTCCAGACCAAAAATATAAATTGCTTTGCTCAAACAGGCCAGAAAGTAAATAAGTCACTAAAGCTGCATAAAATGTTAAATAACGGGTCCATGTTGCTTTATTTCAATTAAACGGACGTATTTTGACATTCCCTTTAAAAAAAATCTGGAGGTGGCATAAATGCGTAACAAAAAGGTTGTCATCGGAGTTTCGTAATTTTTACACTCCGCGACAAAGCTATAACCCCAATATTTTCTGTCCTGGAAAAAGGACCAGAATCCGTTCAAATACGACGGTAGCCTCATGTTTGTGGTGGAACGTGCAGTTACGGCGAAAATTGACTTGAGTTTTGCGTTGGTGACCGTTCGAATGGACATTTGCTATGCATAACAAATAGAAACTCATCGACAATACGTATTAATAATGGAGCGATTCCCGCAGTTGTTTGAACGCATTTGAATTCTAAACGAAACGATGTCCTTTTTCAAAATCCAAACTCGTTTGAGTTGAAATATGAACGGGGGGGGGGGGGGTACCCCCTCTTTCAGACTTATTCTTTTGAACATGACGAAGAGCGGATTTAGGATCTTGAACGGGCTGCGGGAATCGCTACAATAACCATTGCGATACTAAAAGCAACCTATTTACTGGATTTTTTCTCTTGAATTCAGGACAAAAATCAAAGCTCTAAATTATTAATGACATTAGCTTGCTCTTCACATTCGAAGGACTCCAGCAGATGCAGTGACATAATATATATTATATACCAAATACACCATGTCAGTACGTTATCATAGAATGTAAAATTAAAAAAAAATACATCACATCTCGCGCAACCAAGCGGAGGTGTGCACTATGTTATCAGATTGTTGCACTTTGTCGATTTCTATTGATAAATAGCCAAAAATGGAACGCGTTTAAGTATAGATTTAAATCTCTCAAGTACGAAAATGCGTTTTTTTTACCGGGCGTAACTCGAAAACTACGCGTGTTCGAAGGCCCTACAGCCCACGATTATTCTTAGAATATTGTTGTCTATACGTAGCCATCACGATTCAACCGTTTTCAAAGTAGTAGTAGTTTCAAATCTTGGTTCGCCTTATCGTAAGAGGATACCCATGTTAAAGTAATTTGTGAATTAATTTTTTGATCCTATTTTCGTCCAGAGAGGCGATGGTTGGTTTGGGAGGACAGAGACTCTTTCCAATCAGAAATTAGGACATTTTAGGATTTAAAAATTTCCTAAATATTCTACATTTTGATTTGATGATACTAAGGTCAAACCAAGGTGAGTAGGTGGCATGCGTGGCCAAAGCAAGCCGCGCGGGGTACTCTCGAAGCTGGGCCAACCGGTATTTGCGAAGACAAGTCAGGAATGAGCTCCGCTTTGAGCCGAGCATTACACAGGCCAGTTGAGAGAATCATTTTTTTAGGAGAGTTTTGAATATTTAGAACACCTTAGGACTGGTGTCGAGTGTAGGTTTTTTTTTAGTATAGTAATATTGTGTTCATTGCATCAGTGGGAGCTGACTTACGAGACTTTGAAAAGCTTGCCCCTTACAGTACTAAGCTATTATCAACATGAGCTAAAGGTTTGGCTTCATTACGTTCGCTTTTTAAATTTCTATAAGCCATGGCGACTGCTCGTCAAATGTGTGCGCAGATGCGAAGCAGACGTAGGGTAATAAATACTTACGCACCAGCGTCACTCTTGCGGGTGAGCACAAAGTAGCTTGCAAAAAGGATATTCCAGCCTTCGTGTAGCCCTATATATTGTTAGGGGTTATTTTCGCTGAAGAGGCGAGGTGAAATTTTAAAATTATAAGTTTCTCAAGAAAACATAGAAATTTGATGTAGCACACATCGCTTCTTCAAACAACTTTGTGAAGACCGCCAGTCACAAAATGTATAAACATGATTGTGTGTTCGTTTAGCCAAAATCGGTGGACTCTGGACACAGGCGACATTTGCGAATTGAGTATTGGGGGGGGGGGGCAATTGAATTAGAATTGGTTAGGCTGTTCAGCCAACTAAAGCTGTGATCCCAGTAAAATTGAGGATGTAGGGGATAAGCGTTTGTCATAATTTTATCTAGAAATAACTAGAAGATGCATTTTAGGCATGTTCTGCCAATCATAACGATCCAGAGATGACAGATGATACGAGCAAGATTCTGCATTATTTTGATTGGATGACATACAACTATGTAGATTTTGAGACCGAGATGCAAAAAATCTAAACTAACGTATAGGGGCTTGACAATTTTATTTTGATATTTCATTGATCAGCAAAGTGCTCGCTACTTAAATAAAAGTGTATATTCTCCGCGTGAGAAGCGTTACCGCAACCATAGTACGACAAGACGACTAAAAATATAGCAACCTTATGGTATAGAGCGACTACAAAACCCTATGATTTGGGATAATTAAGCGTTATCTCCCTAGGTTCAGATGTTCCAAACACTTGGCTACACTAAGTATGGGGGACGACGTCCTCCGGGGTTACAGCTCATCGTGGATAACTACGTGCTATAACTCAAAGTCAAATGTGCAGTTTCAAAGCTATCGTGAAACTCCTGTGCTGCAAATGGAGCTCGAAGAGAGCGCGCACGCGTCCTTGGATCGCTGTCGAGGCGCACATCCAGCCAAAACTATTTGAGCGTATGCGCCAAAGCACCGCGAGTTGTAATCATGGTGTGGTAGAATAGGATTTAACGAAAAACCGCGATACCAAGTTACCGCTGCGAAGATGCGTCTGTTCCTACGTGAAGAAGCGGTTGATCGGTAGGTGCATGTTAAGGGCTCAGAGCGAGAAGTTGGTGTGGTTAGAGTCGAAAAGTATGTGAACGCTATCCTGGATCATGAAGGATTACAGAATATAGAACACTACTGATGATCATGGAACAGGGAAAACTAGTCACTTTGGACTCTGTGAATTTGGGTCATGTATTAAACACCGCAATACTGAGGTATGTTCTATCGGAGCACTCGCTTTGTATTTCTTCTTTCGATCGTGTGTGCAAATGGAGGCGATACCAAACTTCCTAGAACCTGAACGTTGTACGACAACAAGGTTCTCCAGTCAGAGCAGCAACTTCATTAACGTACCGTGCTCATCATGAAGCTACCATCAAAGTCTTTACTGCGCTCGGGATGCCCTCAAAAGCAAAGACGCACGCAGCGCGAGGGCCCGGAGCCAGGAGAGCTGAGCTTGCTGGAGCAACGGAATCACTAATCCGGCGGTTAGGGGGATGGAATTCGTCAGCAATGGAGGAGTGTTGTCTGAGTGGTTTACCGCGGGAAGCTATGAGGTCGTTCGCTAGATCCCGCCTGACCAACGTTTGTTTTACTTGGAGCGTGCTGCCCCATCGCCACCTGAAAGTTTCAGCGTAAGTCTTTCCTGTCACAGAGAAGTATTTGTAAGCATACACACAACTCAGCACCCCATGTTGCAACCGGAGGCTGTTTAAACTTGCTATTTTACCTTCGTGTAGTCTTCTTCCAAGATGCGGTTCTGCTACGTGGTACTCATCCACCCCACAAACTTTGGCCTTGCTATCAGTCCAACACCAGCTCGTTCGAAGCATTTGCTACAAAATTGAAGTCAAAAATGGTAACGAATAAATCACCACAAGTCATGCATTTGCAAGATATTATTCCAGGTTTAATGGATCACCTAAAGCAACCGCACAGGGCAACGCTCGATCGCATTGACAACTAAACTAGTGAAGTTGGAGCGTCGGTATTCAGTATTAAAAAAGCTACGTCTCAACTCATCTCGGGAGCTACTGCCGTTCGCATGACCGTCGACTGGGGAACAAAAACTTCTTTGCCTCCTGTGGCTCCTCAACGAAACCTTGTGCATATAACTCGCAAGCTGGAGAGATCGCTGAAGAATGTTCATCAAGTGTGGCAAGAGTGGACAAAAGGGATAAACGGAGGTCTACCTGTGCGTGAACTGGAGCAGCGTCACGGCTCAAGTTGGCGCAACACCTTTGCAGAGAAGCGCTTCTTATTCCGGCGGAAGCGTATAATTGATCGATTGAAACCAGCCTCGAGAATATACTGAGAGCCCAGATCGAGTTGTTGACTTGCATTCTCGCATTGAGGAGAACGAGGAAAGCGTTTACGCTTTGGCTTCTGAATTAGGCCAAATTGGTCTGATACACGAGAGAGAACTATCGCCTTTTGGAGTTCTGCTGGAGATGATAGTTAGCAGACTGATCGTAAACACGCTATGGCAGCTGTATAATAGGTTAATACAGCTTTCGCTAACTACTTTAGCCCCTTAGGTAGTTTATCATGAATAGTCTTCGTCTTGTCAGCAGTACCACGAGTCCTACGGGATTTTTGTGGTAGCTACAGTATCAACCATAACATTCGCAGACGTGTAGTTTGCACGTCACTCCTGGAGACATTGCTATCCTACCAGCGAAGATTCATGGCAACATAGCTGTAAACCTGGGCCATAACAAATACTCCACAGCTCGCAAAGTCGGGCTGCTGCGGAACTTCGACCCACGTAATGGGACCAATGCTTAGTTTGATAGCAGGTGTAGAAGCTTGACACCATTGCTTCGCGAAAGCATGAAGGTCTTCCATAGCAAGTCTTTTCTCGTGATCCTCGCTGCCTTTCCAAACATCCTCCATGTCCTCGTGGCATTCTTCATCGATAAAGGGTTCCTACAGGTAAGGATGCATTCGTACGATGTCTGTGTTTCCTGCATAGCGCAGAGCCAAGACAATGATCCCCCAGCGGCTTTCCTTCTGGTTGATAGGCTGAATGATGAACTTGGTAGCAGTAATAGGTATGACCGGTGGTTTTGTCCACGCGTTAGTCGATGTGAACGGTGCCAGCATGTAGCACTTCTCTGCCATGGTACCAAGCGCTTCCAAGCAGCAGTCAATTGGGCTGTCATTGAGCCATCTCTTACATAATGCACCCACCACGTCTCAAATGTGAGGAAGCATTCACCAGAATGCGTCAGAAATCCCGAGCTTTGCGCGAGACGGTTTCCACAGGAAATAAGCTTTGTCTGCCTGAGCTGCTTCGATTTAAGCGTGGCCTCCCTCGTGGCTTTGGATTGGCAGCGTTTATGATTACGATTTGCCCACTACTGCCGACGAATCGGGAGATGCAGGTGTAGTCGATGTTATAGAGCAGTCTTTCTCAACTTTCTTGTGATCTCTTGCAGCAATTTGGGTGAGCTTTGCGGAATCTTGCTGCTCCTGTGCAAAAACAAAAACGTTCTCTCGCAACACTTGTTCTTGGTTTGTTGGCACAACTCCTATTTTCTGCGTCGGTGTGACACCGTTGCTGTCACTGTACCATCCGTTCCATCTTCGCTATTTTCTTGTGCAATCGCCATAGCTTCCTCGAATTAAAACCACGACTCCACATCTGCATTGTCGTCCTCATTTTCGTCGTTGTCTCCAAATGCACTCGTAGCTACCTTCCTTCCTCTCAAACCAACATCGACAGTCTCCTTCCAGGCTTAAAGTCCTTGGGGGAAAATCTGCGCTAGAGAGTTTGAGAAGATGTTGTAACAGTTGCTTAAGCATCGCCTTCACGTAGGTATATTTTTCAGTGGACGTCACTACAACTTGGTTTGCACTATCATCTGCGTAGGCGTGCATTGCGTTGCGGGACTTCCGTTTGGAATCGTTTGATGCGCCACTGTCATTAGGCAATCTTATCTGCTTCGGCAACCTTAACTTTGACATATCCACAATAGATTGCAATGCGTCTGGCTCTGAAGCAATCCCCTCCTTGGTATCTAGGGCGTCAAAAGTACTCCACCGTACACTGATATGTCTGGTAAGACGCGAAAACCGTGACCTTCACTTGCTTCATGCTTAATGTGGCAGCATGGCAAGTGGTGGCTTGTATAAAACAGGCAGGTACACACCCAATCCACATCGTCACACTCGTATACTTGCTGCATGAGAAAAACGTTTTATTGCGACGCGCTTTCTCACGCTTGCCGCATGATTCACATACTTTTCCATTTCCTTTTTCATCTTGTCCAGCACATTTGAAGATAGCCTCCTTCCTACAGCTTTCAGGAATGCTGGTAGTGTCTGGGGTAATCGAGTGGAAGGGTGCTAGCCAATTTCAGCAACAATCTGCCGCGTGATGATCATCTGATGCTACAGTAAACCGTCAATCGTCTTGACGATTCGCGTCTTAAAGCCAAGCTGCATTTTCAAGTATTACCAGTTGAACTCGATCCTGTTTGTTGTCGTATTCCCCGCCGTGAAGTGTTTATCCCGAAAGTAGTTCGACGATATCGAGTGGCAAGAAATTCAATTCTTCTCGAAGTTGGCGAAGAAGCTGATTCCCCTTGGCTCGTTTGCAGTACTTGTTCAATTCGTCATATCCGTCGTCCTGCGTGCGACTTCTTAAGCACATATGAATTAGAAAACAGGACAGTAGAATGCTTGTTCTGTTAGCTCACTTATCAATAAAACAGTGGCGTCATTAGCTCTTGAAGGTCGTCTATCTGAGTAACCTTGGGTCCAAACACTTTACGCTTCATCAACTTTTACAGTAGGTAATATCGTGGAATTGACAGGGCAATACGTGAGCGCTCAAAGAGCACCCACCAAGAACTTTCCGCTCGACAAAATCTTTGTCGATCACCACGCTCCTCACGTGTTTTTTTTTTCTTTGAAGTATGGTGAAGTATTCCAGGGTCATTTTAATGATGACGGCGCAGTCTTTCAGACAAAAAATTAATCGCAGGGAAGCCTTTATCCGTACACGCCGTTGCGACCAAGCCCCCCCCCCCCCCCCATACAGCAAAAACAGTCAAAACGTGAATAAAGGTTGTTATAACACGATAAGGTTGGGGGTGGGGGGGGGTTGCGTTAAGTATAAGGTTGCTTAACCACATACAACTAGATGATAATTCAGATTGTTTGTGCCATGAGTGACGTCCATCGTCAAACTTTCTGCCCCTGCTCAAACATCATCTTCTGCACTTGCGTTTGCATGATCACACCACTCACAACATCCTTCTGATCTTGGATAAAGATCCAAGATTCGGCCCATGATACTTCGGACAAGGTTTCTCGTTTCTGCGACGGCACTTTGCATCCTATGCAATGATAGCACGGAGAACCAGTTAGATAAGTAAGATAACTATAAATAGCACAGTAGTTAAAGCTGCTAACCAATGCGGTCGTTCAAGAAGTCGGTGATGTGCGTAAAGAAAATACGCGCATGAGTTAAAGTCTTCACGTCGTCCACGTTTTGATTGTCAAGCAGGAGCGTATCAAAGGTCAAATAGACGCTTGAGTATCGCCGTTATGGTGAGAATGTGTGTGGTTCTGCAATAGAAGTTATTCATGTCAGTAGCGTATGCAAACCTATAATAAAGAGTATTTTTCCTTACCTGGTTACGTACTGCAATCTCGTAGTCGTTACCCAACACTCGACTCACAGTGGGTCACTGTCAGTGGCCTTTAGACGTGCCGTGCATTTACAATACCGCTGCCTGCGGTTGCGCTGCCCCTTCGACCTCGACTTCTGGAAAATTCCGTGGGTGCATCGATACATGATTTGCGAGTACCCAAATGTCGCAGGAATTTTGATCTTGGTGTACCCTAACGACGGACATGCAACTCGGTTTTCTGTCCTGGTTATAATTAGTGTCGTATATATGGGTTTACTGGTTAACAAACAATGGAATAATGGGGCAACCCACCCTAATCGGAAAATACTGGAATGAAGATGTAAATCGTATTAACAGGGAAACTCGTGCTCGGCTACGCTGGACATCAGGCTTGCTGGTGTCTCAGAACCACACGCGCTAACAATTAAATATAATTGACTTGTAGGTAGATGCTTACGGCGAGTTTGACGGCTGGTCCGAGTCGGTCGCTCTCGTTTCAACTTATAGCTTTATTATGTAATAATCATTAACAATCTACGAAAACACATAGTATTGATATTTAGAGCTGTTGCTCTATTTGTAGGTGCATTCGTCTAATTCTGGTTCTTCCAAGAGAAAAAAAATATTTCGTAGAGGTCAGTGGAAACCCACCATCAGCTACTCGTTGAGTACATGTGAACGTGTTTGGTTCACGGCAACTTCAACCAATTTTAAAAAAATCATCACGCTGTAGTGATAGTGAAAAGCAAACCTTCAACCGATAGATGTGAGCTTCTGTACCTGTAGAAATAAGTATCCGTGCCATTTTTCATATACGTTCTGGTAGTTTTGCTATGGTATTTCTAAATGACCCATATCATTATTACAGAACCAAATCAGAAAGGCATATGTATTATCAGAATATGAGCTCAATACTAGATATACTCTTAGTAATACTCGCAGTCCCTATCCCCGCTGCTTCAATCTTCATCCTCACCAGCGTCGGCTAAGTCGTCAATCCTTTTGTAGACGGACATCTCCTCGTTATCAAAGTTTTCACGTAAAACAAAGGAATACAAGCTTCTCGACTGATGCGTCTTGAAGGCGGTTGCTGACCTGGGAGTGAAGTACCTCATCAGCCAAGAAGCTCGACAAGTACTCATAATAATATTACAGCGTAAGCAATTTGAAAAACCCACTTTAACAAGTATTTGGGTGATGAAAAGGGTTAGCATTATCAAAAACAAAAGCCGGCTTGTTAACAGCCCTGGCCCAAATAGCATCTCTCAACTCGCTCAAGATTTAGTCCCTAAACTGCTAAGCAACGGCCGCTTGTTTCATTCTCTTATTGCGGGTCGAGCGCTGATCTAGTGCACTCGCAAAGGTTGGGTGTCTACACGAATGCAGATTCTACCACACGTCTAGCCCCGCCAAACAAAAACTCACAACAACAGTTGTTCGTGTAGTACACCACAAAAATGGGTCGCTGTGTTGACCCGAGCCCTCCATTTGCCTAATGTGGTGCGATGCTGCGATTTCCAAATCACGACACACTCGTCACATGTTTTGCTTTTGCATGAAAGTCACTGTGTGATCCCCAGTTCATACACCACACCACACGACCCGTCTCAAGTTAACACGGCGGCACAGCAAAACACATGTCGCTGTCGTGAATTTTAGCTTAAGCTTCTGCAGACTCCAGTATCGTCACTTCATGTCACAACACCATTTCGATGCTGCACGAAGACTAGATCGTCTGCGACTTACACTGGGAATACATGTTCTTAGAACTTTTAATCACATACTAAGTACGATATTTTGGATGTTGTCCGAACGTTGACCCATTTACGTT
>NW_008648988.1:1973431-1976492 GCF_000247585.1 Phytophthora nicotianae INRA-310 | reverse complement strand
CTTCGTGCTATTCACACGGCAGTTAGCTTGCTTATTGGTGGGCGATTTGAGCTCGTCCTAGTATGCTCGACAGCCGGGTTCACAGTCGGAGCCATTGGGAGAGCCTGTTGCCTACTGTCTTGCTCGAGGTTTAAAGCCCGCGATTGAAGTTTGGACGGAGAATACAAAAGGGGGTCAGGTGGGACAATCAGCAACTTGAGGCGAGATACGGAGCAAAATTGTGCTTAATTCGTCCTGATTCTCAATATTTCAACAACACGTTCTACGATATTATCCCAAATGAGCACATGTCACCGGAAACAATGCGCAAGGTAATACAGCCGTAGCGTAAAAACGTAAGTCTGACACATGATGCACTGCGGGAAAGAAAACAACGGAAAGGGCGGAGCTATCAGGGTACTGCATAATGTATATAATAAGCCCGCTTCAGCGGAAATGTTTCGATTCCATAGCAATACTATATATCAACATGTAACATGTTTGTTTTTACTAAAATGGAATAACAAAAATGAAATGTATTCGGTTATTTTTTTTTACACTTGTGAAAGTTCTGTCGCCGAAGGTCGCTTTTTTGGTAAAGGTTTGCAAAAGGAGTAGTAGGGATCGGCCTCTAAACAAGCGGTGCTTTCATTCATTTACAATAGCTCAACAACCCCTGGACCGTCTTGTCCGACAAAGCAAATATGGCACAATTCATAATCATCTCGTCACACTATATGTAGGAGATAGGCATGTATCAGATTGCTTCAACATCAGCATCATCATCATCATCGTACAAGCTTTAATGATCTGTTATAAGAGATAGTCTTAACTCAACACTCTGAATTTGTAAAAGGGAAGATAGCCTTTTTAGAAACAAATGGCTTAGCATTCTATAGTATAGTTTCGGTAAGAGGCTTGCAAACGGGTTTATTTAAGCGCTCTCGTGCGTCCGTCTCCTCGTTACTTATTTTATGCCAACAGCGTCGAAGGTCTTCCGCCGCGAGTCCCCAATGCAGGACGAGCCACGGGGAAGGAGTTGTTATGCGGAAAACAGTTTTCTTACGGCGGTTGCAGGGTGCATGGCTTGGGCATCTCCGAGGAACAGGTAAAGTATTGAGCAAGGCGACGTGGTTCACGTGAAGAAAGCATGGATGCTCCTCGGTCAGCCTGAGGGGCGTTGGGATTGCGGGACAGCTGAGACGGTTGTGTGTTCCTTGGAGATGACGACGGCGATAAAAATGGCACCGTCAGGACGCCTACCCTCGCTACTCTCTTCGCAACTGCTTTTAGGCTACTGATCCTGTTCTTCCCCACTAGGTGCAGCGGAGCAACCGGCGGTCGTGCCAGATAATGACCCGCCGTCGAAGACCAATTTGGCCGTCACCCGAGCGTGCGCAAAGTGCGACTATTCGCGGTGTTCATGTAGCACAGCAAAGACGACAGCCCAGCGTCAAACCGCTAGCGGCAGCACGAAGCGGAAGCAGTTGTTTATGCGATAGGACCGTTTGGATTACCACAAGGTTTAACGCATTGTTTTTAGTAACATAATCTAGCATGATTTGAGATGATTATGCTAAAATGGATATGGCCACGCTATAAACCTAATGGGTACGGTATGTATCGCTAGTAGGTCACAAATATCTTACCTTTTTGTATTGCAACTCAGGTTGCGACCCATTACATACAAAGCTCGGAACAACCTCAGTGGTTTGCTATCGAATAACTTAATATGGAATGAAGCTCGTGAGATTGCTTTTACATGCACATTGTGCACGATGATTCCGAGTTTATACTAGTTTGTAGTGGTATATTTAAGCGAATCGACTAGGTAATATCAGCAGCTTGCTCGTCACGACACCTGTTATCACCATTTCGACGGTAATCACTTCAAACCCAAGCTAGCGGGATCGTTGAGTCCAGTCAGCATCAACGACCTGAATTTCAGATTCGTCATAGTCCGGATCGCCAATTCTGCCTTCGTATTCACTATCAGATAGGTCGATAATTGCATTGTCGGTGTGTTCGTCATCACTTTGAGCTTCATCGTCGATCATATTCCTCGTCAGTACGTCCCGACGAGGAGCTATCCGCACCAACGTCAACAGCCCCCGCTGCTACGAGTAGCAGATGTATTGACACGAGCCACCTGAAGCTCGGTCATTAGTAGCAGGGATTTAGTGTTGACACATAGAATTTGGCGAGCTGCAACAGCACCAATTTGGTGTTGGCCAATGATATCTTGACGGCGGCCAACTGTAGGAGCAACTCGGTCGTGGTCAGCGGTATTGCGGTGATTTGTGGCAGTTACAGAAGCGATTTGATTGTGACCAATGGGATTGGTGTATACCTGCATCGTCAACCGTCGGTAGTGGGTAGCATTATCTCGGTCGTTAGCAGCAGCAACTTGGTCGTAGTCATTGGTGTTTTGGTCGTGAGCAGAAGCAGGAGTCGTACAGTCAACTAATTCAACGTGTCGGTCCTCTGCGGGGTCAGCGGAAGCTGCACATAGTACGTTTTCATTTATATCTTCGTGGGTTGCGAAAAAAAAACACAAAGTATTTGTGGTACATCGCTTTCACGTGTTTGCGTCTCAACATGCGCTTGCAAAGTTGTCTCATCCCAGAACCAGTGATTCGTGTGGTCTGGCTTTTAGTACTCTGACATAGAGCTGCGAATTTGGGGTAGCTTTACACTCCTCGGCTCGGTTGCTGGAGATGCATCTCGGTGAAAGGTACCAGAAAAGAAAATGTCTAGACAAAACGCAAATTATATCACCTGTGCGGTGAAGTGACAGTTGGCTTTTGGGAACAAGGGACTGATTGATGGGATGCGACCCGATCCAGTATTGAGATTCATGGCCGACGACGGCGCGTCAAAGTGATTACGTCATCATCCAATGAAGATTGCGTAATCAACGGAGTAGATCGACATGGTGCAATCATTCAGACACGCGATCTACCTCAAAAGGGTCGATCTACTGTTGACGCATCAACTGATTTGTACCCATGGTAAGTACTACGCGACCAGGCTACAGAAGGGATAGTAGGAGCATCTAGGGTTGGGCAGAAGGTATTGGACC
>NW_008648988.1:1915716-1969375 GCF_000247585.1 Phytophthora nicotianae INRA-310 | reverse complement strand
ACCAGCCTTTAAAGGTCAGATTGGCCAAAACTTTGGAAAGGCACAATATATGTACAGTAGGTAGAATGGTCTGGTCCTGACTAATTATACAAAAAACAAAAATATCAAAACGAAATGTTTGATTTCAAGTAGCGTAACGTTTTGTAGCAGCCAGGCTCTTGTTCCAACGCCATGGACGACTCTGACGGCGCAACGTTCACCTCCTTCTCCACCTCTGTCTCGGGAATCTACAGCCGTAGGGCGACCATCGAAAAGCGTGGTAGGAAGCCAAGCAAATCGGCTCTGGCGGTCGCTGTGGGCAGCTATATCGCGTCTCCAAGTGCCGCCACAGCCTCAGATCTCTACAGAACAGCACAAAAACTTTCGGCACACAACGAATTCTTCGCTACAAACCACACAGCGCTGTGTTTGCAGCTGCTAGATACGTTGGCGGAGCATCTCCTCGCTGTTGCATCGGTGAATAAGGCCACAGACACGCAGGACGAGGCATCCACACAGTACTCGCAGCCGACACAGACTCAGCAGACACCTGAGGACTCGCTGCAATTGCTGGAGCTTTCCTACCTATTTGCAAGGAAAACTATAATTGGGTACCCATCACACGCGCTATGTAAGCTGCTGCAATGGCTCGTGGAGAACGTCTCGGTCTCAGCACTGCGGAATGGCTGCGAGACGGACACAGGACTGAAGCTGCAACTTCTCGTGCTGGCTGAGATGATCAAAATCAGTGCTGGCGTACGAATTTACGCCAAGGAGATGAAGAAAATCAAGGACTATTATCGTTCGTTGACGATCTTACTCAACAGCACGGAAGACGCGGAGCTGTTGGTGTTCAGTATGGCGATCCTTGCACGTCTTGTGCTTTCGGAGTCGATGGGAAGCAAGCTTTTCAGTGAGAAGAACGTTGACCAGGCGTTTGTATTGATATTTTCTGTGTTGGACGGATCCTGGCACGACAACACGGACGAGAGCATGTCGGATACGACTACGATTCTGGATCGACGGTCATTGTTGCAGATGGTGAGTGCAGACTTACTCTGTGATCTTGCTGACAGCCAAGAAATTTTGGAGCTGCTAGAAAAGTACCCAAAGATTTTACCCACAATCGACAACTGCTTCATGGTGATTAATCTAAACGGCGAAGCTGAGCAGATTCTCGTTGCTGCCCACTTCCTCGCCTCCATCGTCCAACTCAGCCACGTATTCAGGAAGATGTTAATCAAAAGCTTGTCTGATCAAGATGTACTGTACCGCGTTCTGCAAACCACAGTGCATCCATCCAAGTTAGCGGCAACAACGACTGCCCAATTAATTCTGAAAGTGATAGGCGACGACATTCGATCTATTCGAAGTCTATTTGAGCCGTCGGAAAATGCAGAGCGTTTGAACCCTGTTGTCACTGGGATGATACGATGCATCACTGATGCCACTGCAGTTGTGCAGCGTGCTGAAGACAACGAGGTGCTAAGCAACTCCGACGAATATCTTCATACCGTGGAAGTGTGCCATCTTTTGACCAAACTGAACGAATTGCCAGCAATTCGCTCGCTGTGCGTTGAAACCATCAGCCTGAACCAGGTACGCTAGAAAGCTTTATCGCGATATCATGCGTACTCAACAATCCTTATTTATGATTAATGACAGAGCGCAACACTGATTCAAGTAGAGTCTGCACTTATCGGCTCCGTCGAACCGCAAGATTTGACACGCTTCCACCCTCAACTGTCGATACACCTGGTGGTAAGGATACTACGCCTTGATATCGTGCCCGTGTCTTGCCATGCAGTAACTTTAACTCCACTGTTTTGGCTTCACTAGAGTCTTCTCTCGAGTCTTCTATCCGACGAAAACATGTCCGATAAAAACAAGCGCACGTTAGTCCAATTCCTCCAGACATCCGAAGTATCGACAGTGCTCGGTGCTGCATTGTTCAATCGCAGCGACAAAGATATTGTGGTGGAGTCTCTGCTGCTGCTGACTCAGTCACTCACGGGATCGGGAAACAAGCGATTCCATGCTCTTGGTCTAGCCGAAGGGATCGTTGGTTTCAGTCAGCGTATTGGAGATGCAAGTGACAACTTACAGTCGACTATTGCTTCGCTCCAAGCGAATGCTGAGGTCAGTGCAAAGACAGTTGAAAAGCTTCAGTCTGAGATGCAGCAGATGCTGCATCTTCAAGATGAGGTAAAGGCACAGCAAGACCAAGCCCTGAAAGATATTGGAGTCAAGTTTACAGAACAGATACGTCAAAAAGATGATGCGATACAGAAAATGCGTGACGTGTATGAAATTAAGCTGCGCGAGGTCACGATGCAATGCGAAAGTATGGGGCAGCACATGAACAAGCAGATTAGTTCTCTTCAGCAACGGGAATCACTTCTCCAAGAAAGTCGGGCAAAGCGTGGGATTTTGGAAGATGAAAACAGTGAACTCAAACGGAAGGTGCAAGTGTTGGAGATCCGAATTGAGGAAATTGCTCAGACTCATTCGGTTGCAATGGAAGAGATGAAGCTTCGCGAAAAGGAATTAGAGGAGCTTCGTGAGGAGATCGCTACCATTTCAGGAGACTACACAGCCCAGCGAGAACAACTGGAAGCTGCTCAAGACGAAACAAGGGTGCGTTATTTGTGACGAATCGGCTGTTATTACAATAATTAACTAAACTACACGTTGATTTTATTGTGCAGCGACTGGAAGACGAACTAAACGAACAGAAGTTAACGAACGAAAACACGTATAAGGAGCTGGTATTGTTATCAAAGGCTCATAAAGTCCTTGCTGACGAGAAGAAGACGATCGAAAGCGAAGTGGACACGATACGAGATGAGATGGCCAACCTGGAGTCAATGAATATCTCAATCCAGTCCCGGTTGCAGGAGAAGAAAGAGCTAGCTGAACAGCTAGAGCGAAAGGTACGTGGAAATTCTCGTTTATTGCGAATGCTTAGAGCTCACAAACGTATCAATTTCAGATGGCGCGCCTCGATGACGCTGCTACCGTTAGCAAGAATGCGCTAGAAGATGAGCGGGAGAAGCGCCGAGCTGTTAGCCGTGACCTCGATGATCTTAGGAAAGCCCACCGTAAACTTGAAAGCGATATGGCCATGCTTGAAATTCAAGCTGCTGAGCAACGACTTGAGGTCGAGTCGAAGGACGAGGACTTGCGCAAATGTGAAGAAGAGATCCGTCATTTGGTAAGCATATATTTGACATTTATTGCACGTTCGATACTGATGTAACCTTTGTCGACGTGTGTTCAACTGAGCAGACAAACGAGGTCGGAAAACAAGCGAAACTTCAGGCTTTGATTCACCAGTTGAGCTCTGGAGTTGACAACAATGTCAAGATCAACGATGGATCGTTTCTTGGACGTGACAAGTGAGCTAGCTAACACGCAAATACTAGAGCTTTTTTGAAGATGATGGAAGCAGGTTCCACAATATATTTATTTTTTTTGTCTCTAGGAGTCATTTCCTCCTGAGTTCGTCACTCAAAACCATGCTCAAGGCATGCAAAAGTGAACACGAGGGCTGCACGCGCTCAATTCATTACCTACATCTAGTGGCGACGACCACGGCCACCACGACCGCCACGGCCACCGCGTCCTCCACGCTGCTGGTTACGGTTCGACCGGGACTGCTTGAAGCGCTTGTAGCGAGCCGCACGAGCATCCTCCCAGAACTTTTTCTCCTCTTCACCTTCAATGATGGCAGCCTTGGGGATTTTCACGCCATTCACCTCAAGTCCGCCGTTTGCAAACATACTTACAACCTCCTTGGCAAGCTCAGCGCTGGTGACGCGAAGGTAGCCATCCTTGTCGTTAATCTGGTACTGGATGAATGCAACACCGGCGCCGTCCGTAACCTTGTCGCCAAGCTTCTCGTTGATGGTGTTCTTAATGTCATCACGCGAAACCTCGCCGTCAACCCCGTCGAAACGCACAATCAGACCTTCGTCGTACTGAACGTCGACCTTCAGCTCCTCATCCACATCCAGCAGGTGGAACGACACCTTCTTGCCGCCAAGCTCGGGGCCCGAGAGCGCCGACAGCTTCTCAAACAGTGGCGTAGCCTCAGCAACGCTAACCTTGAACGAAGCTGTGTCCAGGCCATCGTACTCAACGTACGGCGACTGCATCGTCGGTTCAATGACAGTAGCAAGAAGCTGCTTAATGTCGTCCATACGTGTGCGAGGACCAATGTTAGAGATGTGGATTGCCTTCTCGTCGTCGCGCTTACGCTTCTTGTTGGCGTTCTTGTCGTCCTTGTCACTGTTGGGACGACGAGGGCGAGCCTTGATGGCCTCCTTGTCAGTGACCAGCTCGAACGTGAGCTTCTTGTCATCCACAACAACAGGCAGGTCTTCCGAGAGAGCCTTCAGCACCTTCTCAGCGAAAGACACCTGCGAGAACAGCAGGTAGAGTTCCTTGGAGTCCTCGAAGTAACGCACGCGAGCACGCAGCTTGGCATCGTCCTTCCAGACAGGCAGCAGCTCGTCCAGGAAGAAAGTTACGGGCTTGTTAGGAACGTCCTTGGCCACAAGCATAGCATTCGTAGCCTTGTCGAATTCGACCTTGTCATCGTTGGACAGCTTCTGGTATTCCACCTTCGAAATGATGTTGGGCACGTAGCCGTTGATGCTCAGCGAGGCCGCAGAGTCCACAGCGCGCTGCACAGCGTCCTTGTCCTTAAGTTCCACGTGAACCACACCAGAGAAGTTGCGGCGGTAGCTCTTGCGGTCAATAAAGAGCAGCTCAACGTTCAGTGGCTTCAGGCCTTCTTTGATCTCGTCAATGGTGGGCAGAGCCTTGCCCAGGCCAGCCAGCACGATGGTGCGCTCAGGAGCGTCATCCGTCTCGGGCAGCGGGTTCTTACGGCGCAGAGCGTTCTTGGCCTCGCTGAGCTCCACAACGTCCGAATCGGCGATCGCAGCCTGCAGCACAGCGCCGTCCACAGTGAGTGCCGCCAGCTTCTTGAAGGTGAAGAGCACGCTGAAGGGTACAAATCCACCCTCGTGCTTCTTGGTCTCCTCACGCAAGAAGCGGTCGCGACGGAAGTTGCTGTCGGAGAAGTAGAACTCCACTTGCTTCTTGATCTGGGCCTCCAGCGACGCCATAGCTGTCTAATGCACTTGTTGACTCGGACGGGAAGTGCAGGAATGAAGAGCTACAGTCTTTGACCGGTGCCTACGGACCAGTGGAATCACTTGATGGTCGCTGATTGGATGAAATTCTGCATTTCAAAGCAAATGTTGAAGTTGCCTTTTTGGTTATGTAAATTTATGTTACTGTTACTGAGAGTCTTGTGACTATGAAGTTAACGTGATGCATGCACGGCACGCGAATGGATTCTAGCTACAATGCCCCGCCGCTTCGTCTTCTATCCGCTACAATACGCGACATCGAGAAGGGCAAGGCGGAATCTAAAGCTGGAGGTGGTGACTTACTCCTTGTTGGCGACCACTTCAACCACCATGAACAAAATCGCAGCGTTCGGCACCACACGCATTAAATGCGCAGGCATGCCCGAGTACAGTCCGCGTCGTCCCTCCTCCTTGTATATCTTGATGATCGATTGGATCATTGATTTATACCTGCAATACAATCAATACACGCGTTAAAACAGGCTGACAGCTTGCAAATCTGACCAGTCTTATAAACGTACTTGAGGTCCTTCGAATCCAACGGTGCGCGCTGATCTCGCATTCGTGTCCGCACAACCTAGAGCGAGCGTTACAATGAGTAAACACACGCAGCGTAAAGATATTCGACAAGATACGCACCTCGTGGGGGTAAGTGCACATTGATGCAAGCAGCTTGCAAGCGCCAGCCGCCAGGAAATACTTGAGATTCGTGGGTTCTTCAATATGATCCTTGCACTCCTCGTACAAGGCGAACTGAATCGCACTTTCTGAGATGCCCCAGTACGAGGCCGACAAGCCACGGAAGAATGCTCGTGGGCCTTCTTTCCGGTACATATCCAAGGCCACCTGACGGACACTTGAGAACTGCGGCCTCGCCTTCGCTGCAACCGATGTCTCGACTTCTGCAAATCCCACAGAAAAAACGTTTCGCCGGGACGTCGCCGCAGTCAACGCATGCGCTGGCATGAGCTGCAGGCGCGTCTTAACGACCCAAATGGGCAGCATAAGGTCGCCGAGAGAGATCCAGCCCCAGCAGCAGACAGGAAGTTATACGCACGTCCATTCAGGCCGTAACTAGTGAACTTCTCCTTAAATGTCGAGTACGATCCGAAGTAGATAGCACGCGCCGGGATGACACCGACGAGCGTGGGGGTGATGCCTCTCCACAGACCATATACCGACTCTGCAACAGCACAACATCAATAAGTAAGCGCGCTACTGTTGTCTCAGCTCAGCTACCCACTCACCAGTTCTTCCGATGGAGCGCATGACGCCGAACGTTGTCTGGGTTCCGAAGGATCCGCTGCACAGAATCAAATACAGCCCGCTTAGTTCAACCATTCTTCTCGCCAATCAATTGCACAGGACGCACCTTCCACCGCGAATCTGTAGACGCGTTTTAACGACCTCCAATGGCGACGTAATGAGTGCTGCCGTCATGCCTCCGACAGCACCGCCCATGAAGTGTCTATAGGTGAAGGTGCTGCTGGGCACGCGCATGCTAGTAGCCGCAGCCGGCGGTTGCGTCACTATAGCTGCAGCAACAGACTCCGGCGTCTTAACATTCATTGGCGCTGGCATCGCCTTGGCCGGCGCAGCAGACACCGATTCAGCCGCCATCAACCTCGACTCTTCCTGATCGCTTGTTCACTTGTGGCCGCCCGCTGCCATCCACCACAGGAATCTGTGACTTGTGACGTCACATTTCAAACTTGGATTTTGTATGATACCAAATGCAAGTTGAAAAAACACGCGACAGGGCGAGACATTCACATCGTCAACGCGGACGTTCTATTCAAAAACTCAAACTCCACTCCGCGCGAAAGGCAGCAGACGTCGAAGGCGGCGATGGAGACGCGGCCGCGCTCGCAGATGGCGTCGTATCTAGAGCGTTGGGAGGACCAGAAGACACAGAGTCGTCTTCGGCGCCTGAAGGAGCAGCGACGCCGCAGCAGCGACGTGGGCGACGAGCTCAGCTTCATCTCGGCCATCGAGCGCGAGAACGCGCAGCAGGAACGCTATGACGCCCAGTCGGGCGATCAGAACCAACAGTATGAGCACCATGCCGACGACAGCTTTGGTCTTCCAGTCATGGACGCGTTTCCACCTTCAGAGTTCGCGCAACAGACACAAGAGCAGCAGAAAATACCCACGGACGATGAGTTCATGGACGCTGGTGGGTTGATGACTCTCTTAGGTGGTTTATTTGTAAAACTACAGTCTGACGTTATTTCTGCGTGTCTGATTGCTGATTTAAACGGCTGGAGTAGCCACGTTTCTAAAGAAAAACGAGTTGGGTGGGGATGACAGTTTTTCTGAAGATGTTGGGGCTCTGGCAGAGTCCCATTACTCCAGCGGCAGGCCCAGTGACTTCTTCGAGAGTAAGTCGCGCAATCTCGACCATGTGGAGCTTTCGTCGCCCAGGAACGTCGACGATCCTTTGGTATGACGATGTAGGGTGAACACAACAACGTGGTTCGCATTCTGACTATGTTGCTTTTTATTTGCAGTTTGAAGCTGATGACGCAGAAGCTGAAGAGTCTGGAATGCGCACTACGAAGCAGCAGCTATCGCCGACCGATCCGACACAGGGCGCAGCGCTTCACGATCGCTTTGGTCGCAACTCTGGTCTCTCAGGATCAGGCTCAGCTTTTTCGTCAGGTTATGACGTCCACTTTGACAGTGCGAAACTCATGTACACGCCCAACTCGTTAAAGTACCTACAGGTTGGTTAACGTTTTTCGTGTGACATCAACTTAATCACGCTGACTTATGGTACGTGCTTGTAGGAGAAAGATCGTTTAAGGAACACTGGAGAATGTCGCATCAACAATGAGTCCAACCATAGCTTCGCAGATTATGCTGGTGAGGCTGAAACACTGACGAGAAGGCTTCCATCGCTTCCCGATCAGGAAATTTCAGAGGATCCATCACCTGAGTATGTGGCAGCATTGCGAGCAGGGCCTAGCGTTATCAAAGAGTCGCTGCGTGAGATTGATGCGCTCATTGATAACTCGATCCGACTAGCGTCAGCACCTCCCATAAAGGACCCACTAGGCGTCGAGCTGCCCGATGATGTACGTGAGTTTGTTCGTGACTACGAGCGCCCGCTGGAATCGATGCTGCCACTTTCAAGAACTACGGATAGTTGGGGAGAAGATATCTCCGTTACGCAGCTTGACGATGATGCCAGTCGCCAAAGTCGAGATCCGGAACGGCTTTCAGGTGGTACCGAGCCCAGGACCAGTGTGAGAAGAAGTAGATCACAAGAGACGCCGGAATTGGACACTATTCGTGAAGTTCCATTGCCGTCCAATACTGATTCTGTGTCTCGAAGCCAGCAATCAGTCGACTCTCGCAAGCGATCTCCAACCCGGCCCAGCACGCAAACGCAACATCATCTCGAGTCTAAAAGTGATACTGTTCAAGAACGACGCGGGGACAATGCGCCAAATTTCTTTTCTGGGGCAAACCATTTGCCAAGTAAGCGGTTCAGCGGTGTGGATTCCAAAAGATCAGAAGGTTTAAAATCCAGGTCTACGTCCGCTACTCTTGATCAATCGCTGGCTAAGGTGGCTGCTACCCAGAACCCATTTCGCGATGAAATGTGCCGCTCGAAGGCCAGTAGTCTTGGAAGTGACGAAGAGCTAGAAGATGGCATCAATAACTCTTCTGTGGAAAACGATGACTACGAAAGACATCACTACAGCAGAATACCAGAAAGCGGTGCCACAGCACGAAACGAATTAGATTCGGAATCCGATATTGATCCGAATAGCGTACGCTTTCGTTACGGAGAAAGCCTCCAGTGTTCGCGAAATTTGTTACGGCAAAAACCTGTCCGTGGTCAGCGTCGTGCTATAACTGATTTCGAGTCGAGAACACCAGCCCTGCCGAAATATCCAGAAGCATCTGAGAGACCTATTGCTATGGTACGCCGTGCGATCTTCTCTTGTGCACTCACATCTTCTAACGTTTACGAATTGTGTTGTCTAGCTCGATCGAAACAAGCTTTATGTGACAATGGAGACAACTATGGTACGACTTTTCGACCACTCTAGCTATTTCGTATTGCACGGTAAAATGACTTTGGTGTAATGATCATGCTTATAGACTCCACGCCGGTGTCGAAGGTTTCTTTGCTCCGTTGGCGACATTATGACGGAGCAAATCGTTTTCACGAATGGAACCAACGCGGTTGGAAGGATTTGTGTCTCCCTTCTTCCACTTAGCACTGGGTGCCACCAGTTTAGCGTGTCTCCAGCGGTGCTGGAGATTGGGCCCAAGGCTTCGAGTGCGTTCCATGTAACCTTCAACGCACGCTACGCTGGAGCAGTAGCCGGGATCTTCCAGTTTAGAGGAGTCGGTATTGATTCATTGTTCCACCCATTCGAAGTTGTCATTGAAGCAAGCGTGAAGCGGCATTTGGAGTTGAAGGTTCATGGAAATACACAGCAGCGCGACGGATTTGATACTCCTATCAAACGTGTCGACGAGCTTCAAGCTAGCAGATCTGTTGACCAAGTGGAAGTTAGCCCCACGTTTATCCATTTCGACCGTGTCCGCAGTAAAAGTGCTGAAAAGATGGTCACGAAGGCCAAGGTGCGTTTGTCAAACAACACAGTTCAGTCATTGCCATTCAAAGTTCGTGCCCCTGAGAATCTACGGGTGCGCCCAGCTACAGGGATGATTCAGCCAGCATCTGAAGTCGTTGTATCAGTGGTACCGATATCTCAACCCTTTGTTCAGGCTGAAGATCTTCAGCAACGTGGGGGTCGTACAAGCAGCTTGAATCCGTCTCCTAGAGCTGAAAACTGGTTCGGGTCGCTGGCAATTCGAGTCGGCAAGTCTTATTTGCGAGAAGTGAGTATTGTGGTGGATCGAAGAGTGATCCAGATATTGCCACCGTTTGATGAAATCGCACGATCTCGGCATCAACTTTCTTCACAGACAGATTCATTTTACTACACCAAGCGCGGGAAGCGGAGAGGGCTGTACTTCCACGCCAGGGCTGTTGAATTTGGAAGCTGCCGTGTCGGCAAGTCGCACGAAGCACCTGTGTATGTATGCAATGGCTCGAACGAACCAATGACAGTCTTCTTGCAAGATCTGCAGGAACCCTACTCGTGTGCCTACTCCACGACTACCATAGAGCCTCGGAAGTTTATTCCTGTAACAGTGACGTTCACCCCTAAGGTGGTAGGCAAAGTTGCTACGTCGCTCTTCGCCTACTCCGTTACGGACAAGGCAGTTGTTACGCTCGTCGCTCGAGGAACTCAATGAACAGCAATTTTCAGCGTCTCCTTCAGTCTATTGTATTCAATTGGCTTCATGCATGAGAGCGGCTTTGATTAGCCCCTACGGACGTGTCATCGTCGTCTTACATTTTTCCGTGCTCAGCCAGGAATCCCTCAACATCGGTGAGTACTTCATCGTATACCGCAACATCTGCAGGGTACACGCGAATCCAACCAGCTCCAGAGTCCTGGGACATTTTCTCGACACGATTCCAATGGAGATGGTGCTGTAGGTTGATCGAGAGCTCTTGAGCTCCTGCAGCTACCTGCCACGACGAGAAGCCCGCACGCTGAATGCACGATGCAAAGTGCTGTGTCAGCACCCCCTCCGTGTCTCGACTTGAAGGCACTTCAACCACCAAATGCATGAAGAAATACCAGCTGCCTCGAATTGCATGTCGGATGTCCAGCTTAATGCACTCCATTTGGAGCATTAGAATGAGTCTTTCGTAGCGTGGGTCTTCTTGGTCTCGCTCTTGAACAGGCCAACGAACTTGCACTTCTAACGTCGCACCCTTCCCCATTCGTGATGCCAGTACTTTCGTTCGCTGGTGTGATGATGGGTAAAAGGCTTCGGTTCCAACCTCCATCGCCGCGGCAGCTTTCAATGACACGGGGAAGAATGCATCACTCCGCTTTGTACCTAGCGAGATAAGTTGTTCAAGGGAAGCCACGGTGGGGTTTAAGACTGGCGGGGCTGACAATAAATCATCCTCATTCTTAGCCAAAGTTGGTGTAATTCCAATCTCAAACGGGTCAATCCTCGAGAGAACCAAGCGACGAAGGTTTGACGTGATGATTTCGAGTACAGCAACGCATAGTCCATCTGGTGAAAACTTCGAGTGATCCAAGTGTCCCCCGTTCGCTAGTTCCAGCGATGAATTAACACTGCAGTGGCCCTTTTGCAGTTCAGCATCGGCACGAAAATGCACAAATGACGAAGCTAAGGCATCGTACACGTCATGATTACCGTGTTTCCCGTTCAATGCAGCATCGCTGCCTTTTCCTTCGCTCTTAACCTGCTCCTGGACACCAGGCAGCCATCGCGACAGTATGCTAACAAGCAGTCGGTGCGAAATAGAAAAAAAATCGGGACAGATCTCCATCGAGAAAGGTTCTTCCAACTGCATGAGCTCGAGCTCCTTTTTACCGGTCAATTCTTCAGCTTTCTGCATTCGTTTCATTTGCCACGCCGACAACTCGCTTAACATGTGCAATATAACCAGCCCCAACTACAGATACCGAGATATTATTCGTTAGGACGTGCTGCTACTAACAAGTTGCTGTTTGGATACACCACGCACCTGTGATCTGCGCTTCACAGAGCTCAAAAAATTTTGTCGACCGACGAGAAGCGTCACCAGAGAAGCTGATGAGCTACCACTGATAGTGTCCTGTATAACAAAGTATCTTAGCATGTTGGTATCTGGACAGTCTCGAAAGTTATACTTCCCCCACCTTTTCTGACGTCACATCCTCTTCTTCTTGCATCACAAACACTTGCTCTATAATACGCTGATCTAGAACACGACCATATGCGCGGTCTCCAATCATAACACGCTGAATCGCCGTTGCCAATTCTTTCATAAATACTTGCGCGGATTGTTTCTCGCCTTCGGAAAGCAGATCCAAGCGATCCCAATCCTGCTTATCGAAGTCAGCAGTAGTAGGTGCAGCTGTAACGTGTGTATTGAGTACGAGGCAAGTTGCCAGCTGCAAAAACCCACAAAGAGAGCCTGATGCAAGCAGCAACTTCTGCAGAGCTTGAAACGCGAGATCTCGGACTTCAGGCAACGAAGATACAGCAGCATCAAAGAGCCATTGCTGAATTTTTCGTAGTATCACGTCAGTTGAGGTGTGCACAGAGCTAAAGGCCGCTTCTTTGCATATAAGTGACTCGAGGCCAAATGTTTCACCTACACCACGACCTGTACGTCATAAAACTACACCATTTAAACAAGAATGGCAAGAGCTCGAAACTTACCAACCCGGCCGGAAGAAAATATCGTAATTCTAATGGAGGTCACTTGGGTTCCCTGTCGAGTTCACAATGAGTAACATACAATAAATGAGAATCGCACCATCAAGCAACAATGATATTTCCTCCAACAAACCTTCGGTATAAGTATCCGGCTGTCAGTGATACGCTTCGTCACAATTGCCACAGTTTCGTACGACATGCCGTCTCTCGAAATACATAGCGAAAAGCTTTCCGGGACAAAGCCAGTTTTCCACTTTAGCTCAATGGACGAAAGCGTGACCGCAGAGCTGAATTGACACACAATCCATTCGTTTGACAGTGGAGACTGTTGATCCGTCTTGCTGGCTGATCTCCAAAAGCTTGAATCACTCTCGAAAATTCTGTGAACATTACCACAAACATTGAACTTGTCAGTCTAGCTAACTCCATAATATTTAGCAGGGGTCATACTTTGAGGCGGAATGCTGCTCGTCAAAAACTGAGCTTGCAGTCACTTCCTTTGGGAGCATCTTCTCCTGCGAAAGTTGACGAGGCGGCGACCACTCAGAAAATAAAGCGAGTGGCTCCATCCTCCCAAGCACAGCCACAATCTAGCGACAATAATTTACCCGTCAAACAACCATTCTCAAGTGCTGTCATCTCTCCAACAAACCTGTCGAAGTGGTTGAGCGGAAGCAGGTGAATCCGCAACAAAAGCTCCAATTACAGATGACAGGAGTCGAATTGCAACCTACAGCAACAACAACAACGGCTTTTCTCAGCCTAATCTAATCTATTCTTTTAATCCAATTCACTGTCCTCACCTGATGCAAATGATTCTGCTGCGTGACCACCTCCACCTTTCTGGGTCGATACTGTGGCCTGCCTGTCAACATCGGCGCCAATGGACACCTGGGGATCCTCTCCACCACAAACTTCAGCTCGCTCTTTGGCAATTGCACAGCAACTGCCTGTAGCGGCATTCCTTTTCTCAGACAACCGTCCACATGTGGCATGCTAAGCTGAAAATTAGCCACTTTCAGCGGCTTGCCGCTAGCCGCTGCCAACGGCTCCAGTATTGAGCGTGTAGTCAACACCTCTCTAGCCCTTGGGAAAATGGCACTGAGGCAGCGCTCGCAGTTAATCACCGTGTGCTCGATCTCCTCCGTCGCAATGGGGAAGGCCTCGATGGCTTGCTGGATCTCCTGCAATGAACAGGCCCACATGGATACGGTAGTAGACGCCTTGCAACGACGGCAGCCGTCGCGGAACGGTCGTGCGTTGTTGGTGGCTGCAGTGCAGCTTGGACACTTGGCGTGTAACTTTCCGTCCGCGTCCGTCAACCGCTCCGTGTATAGAGCACCATGAACGTCGCATCCCGGGAATTCTAGGTACTGACATTCGCTACACAAGATCACGGCAAATGTTCGCAGCATGGACGCGTCCAAACTCGCGTCTGCGGGCGCTGTGGCCGTCGGCACGGTGCTGTTCGTCGCCTCGCTGCTGGTGGAAACCGTCATCTTCGACTGAAGAAAAGATTCTAATAGAATCAGATGAACTGTGATAAAGTATAATCCGGTATAATGGGATATGAAAGCAAAATATGTCCTTACATAGGTGGTCGGGGTTGGCTGCCCGCATTTCTAAAGCTTTCGCGCTCATCAGACGATGGTGGACGCAGGGAGCAGCAAGCGCAAACGCGATGAGAGCCACGAGCGCAAGCTGCCGCTCAATAAGGAGCGTCGCACCAAAGTGCGACAGGAGCACATGGAGGAGGAGTTTGCTGAGACGTACCACGGACTTACCGCTCTGTATAAGGTGCTTGAGGTCAAGCACCTGCAAAGCCCGTTGTTCTTGCCACGGACGCTAAGCTACCGCTTGGACCCGGCCTGGCAGCAAAAGGAGGTCAAAGAAAAGAAGGGCCAGAAGCAGGTCAAGAACGCGAAGGCTGGTGCCACCATGAAGGATTTCAAGATCGGGATGACATCCGACACCATGGAGGCCTTTAAGAGCCAAAAACAGCGCCCAGGAGTGCTGATCTCGCTCTACAGGGCCAACGGCAAGAAGTTCAATGACAACCAGTTTACGCTGCTTGCCACGTGCTTGATCCCCGTGCCGTGTTCCAAAGATCTAACGCTTCCGAAGGAGTTTGTGGATCTTAACGCCGATATCTGCGTCGGAGTCTTCCAGGTGGTGGAGATTAGTGACGTCGGTGAGACGATTGCTGCTCAGTCAGCATTTAAGTTTGCAGCGCCGTCGGTGGCGTCTATTGTAAGCGGTAAGGACTTATTGTCGACGTGTGCCAACGGCCGCAAGCCTCTGTTTGGCAACCTTTTGCGTCTCAACGTGTCGCGTCGTCGTGTGGGATATGTTACTGTTGAACTGCCGGCAATTGCGTCGTCGGTGAGCGGAGGTGAGTACATAACCAAACTTTTGCTGATAACTTTAAGTTTTTACTGATAGAATGTATCCATGTAGGTGTCAAGTGTGAGTTCCGTATCTCGTGGGATCCGCTGCCCAAGACGAAAAAGATGCAGCGCCTTGCGAGCATCTGCGATACGAAGTTGAAATCTGAAGACGAGAGCAAGCAAAGTGACGAGAACTTCGCGTTAGCAGTCCCGAAGCGGGATGTCACCTCGGCCGAACGCAAACCGTGTTCAGGGGTAATCTGTGCTTTTCTACGAAAGCCAAGGAGCTTAGGATACTAACTTTCTCCGTGTATTTGATTTTTTTTTTGCAGGTGTGGTTCCATTTCCTGTATCATTCGATGCTGCGCAGGATGAGCGAGAAGCGCATGGAGTACTCGTGCGCGTGGTGCAATATGTTTGCTGGCTCATTACGTGGCCTCGTGGCCCACTTGGTTTCTTCCCACGATCGCTTCCGCTTCCAAGCTACGGTGAGTTCGCGAATTACATTCTATTGGATTCTCGATGATACAAATGCTCAATTTTGCTGCTATGTGCAGGTTGGGCACGATAATATCCCACACATTTATGTGATGGTAATGCAAGAGCCACAGAAAGGCAACAACGGGCGCCGCTCAGTGTTGTCTGAGCTTGAGATGTTCCCGAATGAGGAGCCAAGTCGCTTCGAACACCACTTCACTCACATGTCCGGGAAGAAATACGGCCCGCATGGTTCTCAAGCAGTGGAGGCAGTTGAAGGCTTGATGCAGGAGTTTGATGAGATGGATGAGCTTTCACAAGAACAGCCCCAAGAGTTTTATGCGCCCCTCCTCCAGCGCCAATACTTCCACTCGCGAACTGGTGCTGTGGTATTGGACCACGAAAAGAACTATGACAGCGATGACGATGTTGATGAGACCTGGATCACGAAGCAGAGCGAGCGGGTACGTGTCCAGATTGGATGATTGATTGACCGTTGTGTCTTCGACAAGGCTTTGACCTGACATTTGTTGTGCTCCATTTTTGAATGATGCAGTTATTGGACGAATTTGAGGATGTTTCGCTGGAAGAGAAGGAATTTATGAAGAAGTGGAACCGCCACGTGAAGGAGTTCAAGTACGTGCAGTTTGTGACCGTGTTGATCAAGTTTGGTCTCTGACTACTGATGGTGTGGAAACAGGATCCTGGCTGATTTCATGGTAGCGTCTTCGTGCCGCATGTTCGCCCGGAACCACGGAAAATGGTGCGTTAGCGCTGTATATTTCACACGGTAGCAACTTATGAACACTGCTTTTTTTTACAGGCTCTTGGATCACGGATTGCGCCACAACTTCTTGCTCCATTTGCTTAATTTATGGGACAACTCGTTGTTGAACTCACGTGCAATCATCGACTGCATGCTGATTGTCGACCAAAACAAGGTAAGGATTGGCTCTATGTTAGCAGCTAACTAGTGCTAAGAGAACTAATTGGGTTTGACGCAGAATCCTGAGGCGACATCTGAAAACGGAGTGAAAGCAGACACGCAAGCGAAAGGGGAGTCGCTGCAGGCGAAAGTGGAGGAAACACCAGCGACTGCCGCCCAGTAATTCAATACTGTGCAGTAGCAGAAGTAGTACTAGAGTCGTACAAACGGCCCTTATTATTAATACTTCTAACTCTCCGGATAGCGTGGAGGTGCTTCCCGACGGTAATGCGGTTGGCAAGTTAACTACATGTATCGCCCACGCTCGAATACAAAAGTGCCTTTATCGTCTTAATTGTATAACTAACTTCCTGCTCTTTTCTACTGAAGCGGCGCAGGCATCTTCTCCTCATCAGAAGAAGATGGCGATGGCACTCGCTTCTTCGGCCTCGTCCGACGGCGACGCGCTTTATACTTGCAATCATGTGAACGGTTGTGGTGGTGGTGCTCGTCACTGCTATCCGAATCGTCAGAGTCCTCGCCACTCTCACTGGAGCTCTCTCCAAAGTCCCTCTTCTTGTGGAAAATGCAGCACTCTGCAGCACAGTCAAGTCTGGTCAGTCAAGGAAAGCTTTTTTATATTCCAGGATCCACGTACTGTTGGAACGTTTGCGTCCAAGGTGCTCGTTGTCCACGACGCTCTCATCGAAGGTCACGTGTGGACGCGGTTGCAGTTCCATACGATAGACTGGGGCTGTGCCAGCGGACGGAGGTGTCGTCACCACCTCCGTCGTCACTTCCTCGCGGGCTGCGCTGCTCATTCTTCTTGATTAAGTTGCGTTTTGGCTGGCTGACTCAACGAGTGTCACATTGCTCTTAAACGCGACATTCGATTTAAGAGCGCTTACAAAGCAATATTATTTAGAACGTTTTTGCAATAATTACAAAAAGCTAGTGTATTTATTGACAGTGTAGCCATCTTTCAAGTTGAAGTGGTTGAAGTGGAAGCAGATCGGAGATCCACTTCAGTTGCTGTGGAAGTACTCTTGGCACTGCGCCGCCTTTGACCAGTCGCGCTTGCGTTTATCACCGCACGCAGCATAGAGTTCGCACATGTGCGTCACGGTACTGTGACAGGCGAGCGGGTTGTCGCGCCTACACTCGATCTCCTGGACCATGCCACCCAGCTCGTCCACTTGCGGAACGATATCGCGTCGAGGCTTTACAGTCATCACGTAGTCACGAATGGACTCATCGTCCACATCGAAGCGTCCACGAGAATAAAGCAGTCCAGGTCCTGAGAACGATACGGCGGGGGTGTGCGTCCTGGCACCAACCATGGCTGCCATTGCACCTCCCAGACTGTGGCCAGTTAGCACAAGACGATCCCCACCAACACGTTTGCGAACTGCAATCACGTGGTCTAGCAGCTCTGAGTACACTGGAGGTGGCATGATAGCTCGGAGGAAGTTCATAGAAAGCATCTCCACGACGAATTCACTGGGAAGCTGCTTCAAGAAAGGGATGAAGGTATTCGCAGCCTGCATGACGCTCACCCCGAACCAATAGTGGAGATCTTCGAGTGCGTCTGTGGCTGTAGCGGTTCCTCTTACCGCAATAACAGTCATGTTGATGGACGGGAAGTAGAGCTCAGTCCACACTTGATGGCCCGCATCTTCATTGTTACGCGATACGAACTCCCAGTCACCGAGCTCCGTGCCGTTGAAACGTTGAGTAAATGACTTGACTTGAACAGCGGTGTTCCAACCGTAGACAGCATCAGCGATGAGTGCAAAATCCACGATATCGAGAGAATTTAAGTCTAGAGCACACACTGGATATTCGGCCACCTTTGTCCACTGCACGGGCGACTTTGTTGTCTTCGACGCGAATGGAGTAGCTGGAGCTGCGAGAGACTCCGCCGTTGGTGGATACACAAAGAAATCATCACCTTGAACAAAAGTTCCAATTGCCCATGTAGACGAGAAGAAAACGAATGATAAAATGACAAAGAAGGTGATAAAGGACTTGAATGTCAGGCCGAAAATCTGCGCACAAGGCCAGGAACACGTATTAGCAATTGACAAAAGCCAAGGATGTAAGCAATAGTACCTGAGGGTATTTGGCCTGGATCGTATCGCCAAGTAGAATGAGGCAAATGCCCATGATGCCCCATCCGGCGTAAAATGCGTAGAACGAGATAATTGCACTCAGAATGACGATCGGCCACAAAATCCGAAGCCGACGGTCGTATGAAAACTTTGACCACAGGTTCAATTCGCGAATATGCTCGCCAATCCTGTGCATACGCTGCTTCCCTTCCAACGCCTCCTGAGTCTCATTGGCGTCCGTGACAGGATCGCATGTTCCTTCTGTGATTTCTTCCGACGTTTCTTGTGTTGGCGTGTAGTGAGCTTCGTCACCATATTGCAGTGATTGCCTCTCTTCACCCGTCGCTGAACTATCATTTCCAGATCTCGATCCCCAAGGGCAGCATTTCTCTCGGATACTGCACCCAAACTCGAAAATGGCCTCCACAAACGTAAAGAAGCTGGTCTGGAATTGCTCCACAGCACGAAAACCAATACTCACCAGCCAAAGATGTTCAGCGCGCTTCTCATTTTCCATCTCAAGTAACTCACGCTGCATGTCACGGTATCGCCTTCGGTAGTTACTCACGAACTCTCTCATCTTGCGATTTCGAGCACTGCAAAAGTGGCAGATCATCCAGACGCCCAGGTAGATCGCTTGCATATAGAAGCCACACTGAATGTAATCGAGAAAAGCTGCCAGCGGAGATAAATTTGCTAGCAGAGAGACCATGAAGGTCCACATCGTGATCAGCTCGAACACAAATGGACATAACACATCTGTGATGACGAGCGTGGAGAAATCCAGCGGTGGTCCGTCGAAATGCGTAGTGTTGAACTTGACTGTCGTGCTTGCAGCTTGAAACGCTCGTTTCCACCGAGACGACGGCGAGTTCTCTTCACTACTGCTACTGCTGCTGCTGTTGCTTCTGTGACGAAGGAAGCGGCTGCTATGCTTCTGGCCAGATTCCTCACTCTGTTGTCTCTGGAATAGCAATTCCAGTTCATATCTTTTCTCGTCTTCAGACTCCTTGTTATTGTCGTCAAAAGGGTCGTTTGTGTAGATGGTGCTAAGCAAATATCTCGGTCCAGCAGTGATCCAGCTAACTAATCGCGCCCATGCTTCTTGATCCTCGTCATCACCTCGAAAGGCGTCAAACTGTTCTCTCTCCATTCTGTCATCGGGCATCTCGCGCCAGTGACGCAAGTAGTGGACGCAGACACACAACGAGAGACGAAAATTGGCGAGACTACCCTCTCTCGTGTCAATGGCGTCCAGGAACAGCCGACTGGATTCTTCAAAGCAGTAGGATAGGAATATAAGCGCGAACGGCAGGAAGGCCAGTAGCACAATGGCTCGCACGGTGAAGTACGGATCCATGCGTGCACTAGGCAAGAAGATGGCGAAGAAGATCTCCATGAGGAACGTGACACTGAACATGAGGATGCACATGAGTACCAAGAACGAGAAATAGCCCAGCCGGAACTGACACAGCGTGCGATACAATGTCCATTCGCCCTCCTCATTCGACAGCTTCTGCAGCTCCGCGCGTCGTCCAGCCTGCGTGGCCATGCGGTCGTCGCGACTCGCCTCGGGGCTCTCCATCTTGAGACGAGAACTGATTCAAGGATACTTTGCGTGCGGCGGTGATGACGTTGGCAAACCGGTATCGGCGGTATCGAACATAGTAAAACCAAGTGAATCGCAACCGCACTTTTGTTTTAGGCAAGATGATGTGGAAGGTGTTCTCGTCCCGGGAGAGTATTCGCGTGCTGCGTGGCAGTCGCGCCTTGTCCTCAAGCGCGCGGAGCCGAGTGAAGATCATCGGCTCGGACGAGGCGTACACGCAGATCGTCACGGTGCGTGCGATTGCGTGCTGTTTGATGGTTTCGAGTCGATGCTTACAAAGAGATCTCGTCTGTAGGAGGGAACGGGTCGCAAGGCGATCGTGTACTTCACGGCCAAGTGGTGCCCACCGTGCAAGATGGTCGGCCCCATTTACGACGAACTGAGGTGGGTGCTTCATTGTATGGGGTGGATTAAGCATCTGGTTGACGTGGTGGCGATGCAGCGCCAAGTACGAGGACATCGATTTTGCCAAGCTGGATGTCGATGAGTTGAACGACACCACCTCCAAGGCTGGCGTGCGCGTGAGTATCAGCGCTTTTTTCTCTACGAGATGAGGTCAGTGTTTTCGCTAACATGACCGTGTCCTGTTCCGTTGCTGCTGTAGTCGATGCCCACGTTCTTCTATTTCAAGGACGGCAAGTTCCAGCAGTCGCTTTCGGTACGAATATGTTACGTTGAAGTTGCTCTGAATTGCAGCTGACTTTGAACTGCGTTTTCAATGATTTCCACAGTTTTCCGGTGCCGACGAGGAACTTCTACGCAACAACGTCAAGCAGTTGAGCGACCTGTAAGTACAGCCCAACTGAAGCGAGCGAGAAATATATGCGCCCTGCAGGTGCAGACGTTGACTGCGACTGGATAACATCAATGAGTATATGTACTGCCGCTGCTGTCCTGCACCGTCACCATTTAGATCTCCGCGTTTCCCAGCACTTTTAAAACTGAGTATACTGTCGTTAATGGCGACAATACCGTAGCTCACCTGCACTGCAGTTGAAACGTTACGAGGCCTTCCAAGATTCACTTGGTTAGAACGGATCTCGTTAATCGCGACAGCCTCACGATTCCTGTGACAATTCGCTACCGATTTAGTACCGGTAATTGATTGGTTGCCAAAAGATTTTTTTTTGGAGAGCAAGCGTTGCACTTCTTGGTCACAAGCAAACTTGCCAAACGCCACTAGCATCGTAGCCTGAGTTTCGTGTCATCCTGTGCTTCCAATCCAACTCAGATCAATGGCTGACAACGAGAAGCACCCCTCTGGGTACGGGGCCATCCCGAGCCACGTGCGACAAGGAACCGGAGCTAGCCCACCGCCGCTGAGTCCGCTGATGCTTCACGTGAACAAACACACCAACGCGCTTAAGGGCTGGGAGTTCCCCGGCTGGGGGGACAACTCTTCGACGGTGGCGAGTGACAGCGAGCTAAATGAGATCCAAGCGCACCTGTCTACGGACCACACCAAGCTGTCAGAGTGGCTAGCCACTGCTATCTGCGGGAACGATATCTTATCCAGCTGTCTGTACGTGTCGGGACTCGTGGCGTCCAAGGCGGGAAAGCTGGCACCGGTGGCGCTTGCCATCGTGGCTGGTATCTTATACCTATACCGTTTCATCTACGGAGAAGTATTGAACGCTGTCCCTCTCAACGGAGGCTCGTACAACGTCCTGCTTAACACCACGTCCAAGCGCGTGGCTGCCATGGCTGCATCGCTCGCGATCTTGTCGTACATTGCCACGGGTGTGGTCTCTGGAACGTCAGCCTGCAACTACTTGGCTTCGCACGTGCCTTCGCTGGAGATCGTGCCGGCTACGGTCGGTTTGCTGTTTATTTTTGCCGTCCTGAGTCTAATTGGCATCACGGAAAGTGCTATCGTGGCACTTGTGATCTTTATTGCGCACGCTACGACACTGGTAGTGCTCTGCGTTTTGTCTGCGATCTATGTCGTGAAGGATGACTTCCAGACGCTGTGGGCGAACTTCGATACGGACTTCCCGGACATCAACCTCGCAGGTGACATCATGTCAGGCAACTTCTTGACAGCCATCTTCTTTGGCACGTCGACTGCTATGCTTGGTATCTCCGGCTTCGAGACGTCTTCACAGTTTGTAGAGGAACAGGCCGATGGCGTCTTCCCTAAGACTCTGCGGGTACGTTCTTCTGCGCTATCCTTCAGTTCAATGATTAGTATCTTGTGACTAACTTGCTTGTATTGTCTGCTTTGGTCACCAATTAGAACATGTGGTGGGGCGTGGCTATCTTCAACCCGATGATCGCTCTGCTCTCGCTCGGTGTGCTGCCGCTGAACGGCCCTGGCGGTATTGTGGACAAGAGGAACACTGTTTTGGCTGAAATGGGACTGAAGGTTGCGGGCGAGAAGATGCAGCTTATTGTGGCTCTGGACGCGTTCATCGTACTTTCCGGTGCTGTGTTGACTGCATATGTCGGTGTTGTTGGTCTTGTCCGTCGACTTGCCAGCGACCGTGTGGTTCCAGAGTTCCTGCTTCATGTGAACAAGGCACGTGGCACGAACCACTTTATCATCATCGGATACTTTATGGTGGCTACGAGCTTGGTGTTGATCTTGCATGGTGACACGGAGACGCTGTCGGGTGTATACACCTACGCCTTCCTGGGCCTCATGACGCTGTTCGGCACTGGTTGCATGCTACTCAAGTTCAAGCGTGCTGAGATTCCTCGGACGGTGATCGCACCCTGGTGGAGCTGCATCCTGGGTGTGTCGATGGTGGTGACCACGTTCATGGGCAATTTACTGGGCGACCCGACGATCCTGACGTACTTCTCGCTCTACTTCATCGCGGTGCTGTCGCTGGTGTATATCATGTTCGAGCGCACCTTCCTGTTGCGGATGTGTCTGTACTGCATGCGGCAGTTATGTCCGTCTCAACGCAGCAACGATGAGGACGAGACCCACTCGCTCCGTACGGGTGCGCGTGGCGGCCAGACAATTGCGCGATTCATCCGTGAGATCAACGAGCCGGCCGTGTTTTTCTTCTGCAAGACTCCGAACCTGAACATCATCAACAAGGCCATTTTGTACGTGCGTACCAACGAACAGACACACACGTTGTTCATCGTGCATTGCCACCCACGCGGTACTGCCGTTCCGGAGGGCTTCAAGGAGACGGTATCCATGTTCGACCATGTTTACCTCAAGATTAAGCTTAATTTCTTGAGCGTTGAGGGCCCGTTCGGCCCTGCCATGGTCGAGTGGGTTTCGCGCAAGTACAGCCAGCCCAAGAACCTCATGTTCATTAAGCAGCCCAACCACAACTTCGCGCACACCATCGCGTCACTCGGCGGCGTGCGGGTGATCACCGGATAAAATGCGTGGCCCGTGGATAGGCGGTGTCAGAAATTACCCCCCACTTCAACTTTGATTGCTGACCTACAAAACACACGTTTTATAGATGAGAGTTCCTAGAGCCTGCCACAGTAACTGTATCCGTCAACCGAATTCGTGCTGTGCTGCCAGCGTTTGGCCTAAACTGTTTGGTGCCAGCGGTGAAACGTGTATGCTGAGCCCAGCACAAGTTGTACGATTGCACAGTACCGCCGAACTGCAATTTCTGCTGCATCCATTTGTATTTCCTTCCATTTCTTCTCTTGGCGCGAATAGCGAAAGTGTTCTGTTCGGAGATGCGTTTCGCTAATACTAGTAATGTTCAACGCTGCGTCGAAAAGGCACTGCTGGCTTCATGAATCCACTGGATTAAAATTGCATAGGGAACGGAAACATGGTTCACAGCAAGCTCTGGAAGTGTACATGCTCATGATGTTCTCTTGTTTGTAAGTTATGTTTCGATAGATAAAAACTGTACACGGCAAGCGCCGCCTTCGATGCCGGCGGTTTGGTTGGGTGAAGATCTAACGGAGAGCAACTAGCTTGACACTCTACTCGTGGATCGTGGCAAGACGTGGGAGACACTTGGGCTTCCGGGTCTGCGACTGTACCGAGAAACGCGCTTCCGCTTCCTCTAGCTTCTTTACGCGCTTAGCGGCCGACGACAAGTGCACTTTGCGAGAGCGCGGTCGGCCCTCAGCACGGTGGGGACGACCACCTCCCGAAAAGCTGCCACGTGTGAAGTTCAGTAGCTCGTTCCGAGCAAGTCCAGGGTCCGAATGACGGGACGTGGACGTGCTAGGCGGCTGCTTGTAGGCTGAGCGTTCCCACTCGGAGTTTAAACTCTGCCGAGCCGCAGGCAATGAAGTGTTGTCGTTCCACGAATGCGTGCGGGAGCGACGGTCGTTCGTGTAAGACAGCAAATTAGGCATCGTAGTGCGCTTCACGGCCAGTCCACTATCGTCTTCCTGAAGCTGATTATCCTTCTGTGTAGTGCTGTTTATCGTAGACGCCTCCTCCTGCTGCTGATCTGCCTTCGAATCAGTCGACGGTTTAATGAGCTCATCGCTGTCAGTGTGTGTCCACTCCTCGGTGCAGCTCCGCACAGCTTCCTCGCGGTAGTCCGAGTAGCCGCTGAGTCGGTCAGTGCGATTCACCATTGAAATGGAACGGTGCGAGAGACCGCTCATCGATACCTGCTTCTCGCCCGCTGACGCTTTGCTGCTTCGGTCGGCGCCGCTGGCCTCGCTCATGTCAACGTTCAAATACGTGTAGCGCATGTCGTTGACCATGAGGAATTTATCCATAAGCAGCCGCGTCTGGCACGTCATGCTCTCTCGACATGTGCGTGCGTGCTTGGCGACTGCGTCGAGAAATGCATTGAGTCCGATTCGGCGAGCCTCCAGCGTCTTCTCGCGCAGGTTGCCAAAGAGTCGGCGATGCGGGAAGAGCACGAAGCAGGTACGCTTGGACATGATAGAGCAGTGTGCGCACATGTCGCCGCGCTTGACAGCCTCCTCAAGCGCGAGCTTAAAGTTGCGGAACTCGGAGTAGCGTCGATAGACCGTCCAATTGAGGCCAGGCGAGCGCTCATCGGACACCCGCACGAGATACTGCGTGTATGTGTGCGCGCCCGACGCTGAGGGCTTGGAGACGTGGGCAATAGTAGTGTGCAGCACTCGCTGTGGCGTGGTTAGGACGCTCTGCATGACCATGGTCGTCTGCTGTTTACCTGCTCCGTCTTCGAGCGAGGAAAACGGGGAGTGAAGGAAGGCAGAGACGCAGATGACGAGCGGGCACAGCCGCTGGTGGACAACTTGAACTTAGAGATGTGGTGGCGCCGAGTCGACTTCACCTTCACCTGGAGCCGTTCCACTCAAGACGCCGATCCGATAATGAGCGGCCCGGCAGCTTCCCCCATCGCGGACATCTGCTGACTTCCGTAAATAAAGACGGACCGAAGAGCAATTTCTTTAGAAATTCCACCAAATTTATTTACCTGTCATTCTCGCTGTAGCAGATTTGGGAGTTTTGATCAGATATTTGATTGGTTAGTTGTGATATCTGATTTCTTTTCTCCGGGCATGCGCATGCAGTAAGGAAGGTGCAAAATTCTCTGCGTGTCCATCTCTCCTAGGTTCAATCTATAAAGTTGAAAGTGATGGACTTTAGGTTTCTTGTGGTACACCAGTATCCCGGTGTTTGTCTTGCCCAGATCTCGCAGCTCCCTGCAGCATTGCCAATGCTGCAGTGGCATCAAGCACCGCTCCTTCGCGGCCGCTACAGGCTGTTGCCTACAGCTCATGTTTTGCGCAGTCACGGCTCGGTGAAGCTTGAATAGCGGCTGCGCTCTGACGACGCGTTATCTGCGAAGATGCCTCTGGCCCACACGTCTGCTGCAAAGCACCGGGGCACAGGCACGATCAAGTCTGCAGATTTGTGTGAGTGCAGTTTACGCTGACGAAGACACAACTCGTGGTAGGCCCAAACTGTATGCAAAGTTGCAAAACAAAAATCGCTTTCGCGATAGCCGCCACCTTCCGCGAGGCATGTAGCGGCTAAATTAGCTCAAGTGTTGAGCAGGGCGGACCTCGTATTTGTAAAATACGTCTTCCAGTGGTGTCCGGGATAGTCGTGCTGAGAAGGCTCTCTCTGCCTGCTGTCCCGACGGTCATCCGATGGCGGCACCACGCGGTGATATTGCTGGGTTTGCATGCGGACGTGGCAGATGAGCTTCATGTTCAAGCGATGTAATATCGCTGTTATGAACACAGTTCTCACCATCGTACTGGAAACCAGTTCAAGTTCAACTGGATTCAGCAATAGCATTGCCGTTGTTGCCATGTCGGCAGCGCTGTTGCCACGGGATCTCTTCATTCCAGCGAGAATGCGTTGGCTTCACAAAGCTAACTTAGGCAGAGAACCGACGCCGTTGTCCGGTCTCACGGAGCTTGCCATTCATCTGAACTGCTAAAACTGGGCAGCACGATGAACTAGCTGTTTCACACACTATTCTTGCTTCACTCCGGTTCATTTTACAGTCGTTACCGCACTGCGTCTACCTCCGCCAGCGTCTACATCTACTTCGGCCGACGTTGTCAGCATAGGTGATTAATTAATCTCCTCCCACCGAAGCCCCTGTCATGCTCCCGAAAGCGGTCAGAGCGCATGGATTACCAAAAGGCGAGCCGGCATTGCCAACCTATCTAAGTTGGCTGCCTCAAATTCGTCCGGAAACCTACAGTTGAGAGATAATGCTTGGCAGAAAAGTAAATCAGCAATAAGTGACAGATTAGCAATATAGAGACTAGTGTCGGAGTAATAAGCTACGCGAATACATTCAGCCTTACCCAAGGACATGTAGACGGAAAGCTACAGTAGATGAATTTCCAATAGGCTCGGTGCGTTCATGTATCAGTGTAAATTTGTACCTCTCCGTCCACAAGAACCCAGTGCTCCTGTAGGATTATCAGTCAGAGCAACGGCTACCGGTATGCTGACAGGGAACTGAAGCAATTTACCATCACCAAATCATGGCACTGAAATGGTCACGGTTCACATTTGCTATCAACTTACAGCTCACTTCTCCGCTGGCGCACTGGGAGCAGCCTCCGCCTCAGCAGCAGATGCATCGGGGATAATCTCCTCCAACTTTTCCAAAGCCGTCGCCTGTACTGCGTACAGCCTCTTTTCATCCTCTACAGCCTCCTGAAACTCGCCAACTATCTTCAGTAGCAAGTCCTTCTTTATGTTCACGGAGGCAAACACCTGCGCGGCATCATAGCCCGCATCCCGGCACGAGATGTACGCCGCCGCATACGCCACCATGAACGGTGGGTACAAGAGGATGATGTCCGTGCGATAAGAATATTGAACGAGTTGCCTGTCAAACGACCATAATCACGATCGTTGTGGCATATTAAGTTAGGGACATTTCTTCTTGAGAACAGAAGAAAAGGCCTACCAAGCGAGCTGAAGACACTCCTCATGAATTTCAAACTCGTCCAGAAACCTACAGTCAAGTGACAAATTATTAGTACGAAGTAGACGGGAAATACAATACAAGTTGATGTAGCCGTACTGGAGGAGTGACGGGAACGGGTGGTGCAAGATCAAGTCGAACTGCAGCGCCTCGATCACGTAAAACTCGCATTCGAGGATATCCTTATCCTGGAAGGTGTACATTGACTCGTCCTCATCGACGCCAGCTACATCGTAAACAGAAACAGAGTGTTAGCTTTAATGTTTGGCATCGGAACTGGTTGTTTTCGCATACTCGTGGTATAATGATGAAGAACAGAAGCGACCGTTGTCAACGATAGCTGACTCTCCTCCACCTTGGAGGCCAGGAAGAACACCGTTCCGACGACCAAATGGGGGTCAAAGTTCACGAAACTCTGCCTGAGAAGTAGCAGTTGTAGACAATACCACTCGTTAAGGCACCTCAGCTCTGCTCCTTCAAAAATTGCAGTAGGCTTACGTCTGGTAAAAGCGACGGTAGAAGATGATGGCCGTATAAATAATGATCTGGCGAACTCGCAAGCGGGGCCCAATCTCCTCGAGTACTTCCGCAAACACCAGAAACCACCAAATCATCAGCATCGTCTTCCACCCTTTTAGAAACCCAAGCAAAAAGTCAAGTTGTGTACTACTCACGCGAAATGTTGGCGAGGTGGATGCTGTCGATTTCGTCGTCCGCCAGGTGCCTGCGGTCCTGCGGGTTCCTCTTGCGCAGGTCGGCCTTGGTCACGTCCTTCATCCAGTACAAACTGCATCGCCATAGGCAGAACACATTGACATATTTCAGCGCTTCGACTAGTCAGTGTCGTGCATGTATACATGAGTTCTACGCACTAGTGCGTCGAGTGCCAGAAGTTCATGCCCATGGTGCCCAAGTGCGTCGTCGTCGCCGGTCTGCAGTAGCGAAATGCAATCTGCACACTAACTGGTCGAAAAATCATGAATTTTAACGAATCAGCCTCTCTGACAGAATCAGATTATCTAGATCTTCCAGTTTTGTCAATGAGAAAAACGGACAAAGTTGAACTGAGTTCATCGAACTTCATGCCATAAGCGGATCGGCGTTGTCAAAGGTAAGCGACTGGGGAGAAGAAACGCGCAATTACGCAGACAATGATAGTGCCTCTTCATTCGTTACTGCTGCTCCCCGCTCTCCTGGCTGCGTTCGTGCTCGCGGAGAAGCCTCCGTTGAGCTACAGATACGCAGACACTCTACGCGACGCGCTGAGCAGAGATCCACGCCCCATTGTCCACCACGAAGACAATGTATGGGATGTCAACCGTGACGATGAAACAGGGTTTTTGCTAGGTATGGGCAATGAAAATGTAGCCAAGGATCTGGGCAGTGTCACGCTGACTGCGACACCGCCGCTACTGAGGGACGGAGAGGATCTGGTTATCTCTTGGAACGGAGTGAAGCGTCCGCATCAGACGGACTTTGTGGGTCTCAGCTGTGGCCCCAAGGCCCACGACAAGGACTTCCTGGTCAAAATTGGCATCACGGAGGCCAATGGACCAGGAGCCGATGGCCCCGAGCTGCCCAACTCTATCCGCTTTTCGTCGCTGTACATGATGCGCTGCAACTACACTGTCGAGTATTTCAACTTCCAGCCTAAAGGCAACGTCTTCACACCCCTTGCCAAGCTGGAGGTGGGTATGGTTGAAGCTTTCACTGCTCCAAAGCATGGACATATTGCCTTGACTGAGAACGTCGATGAGATGTCAGTGATGTTCAACTCGGCCTCCCGCGAGACGCCAGTGGTCAAGTATGGCCTCGATCCTGCGGCTTTGAACAAACGTGCTGAGGGTAAGTCCAAGACGTACACAGCTGCGCACTTGTGCAATCGTCCAGCGAACCTCTCTAGCCAGCAATGGTTCCGTGATCCGGGTAACATGCACACAGTCATCTTGAAAGGCATGAAATTGGGAACGCGATACTTTTACAAGTTTGGTAGTGACAAGGACGGCTGGAGTTCAGTCTATTCGTTTGTGAGCCGCCCGGATGAGTCTGTCAAGAGCGCAAAGTTCATTGCATACGCTGATATGGGCGTCGATCCTGCACCTGCTGCGACGTCTACTGCTGTGCGTTCATATCAAGACGTGATGGATGGCTACGACAGCTTCCTTTTGCACTTTGGAGACATCAGCTACGCCCGAGGCCACGCACACATGTGGGACGAGTTCTTTCACGTGATTGAGCCCTACGCTACCAGAGTTCCATACATGGTTAGCATAGGCAACCACGAGTATGACTACGTGACTGGTGGTGCTAATGATCCTAGCGGAGCTGTAGGCGAGGATGGCAGAATGGACTTCCATCCGGACTGGGCCAACTATGGAGAAGACTCGTCAGGTGAATGCTCGGTGCCGATGTTCTACCGCTGGGATGCTCCTGCTAACGGCAACGATATCTACTGGTACTCGTTCGACTACGGTGGCATCCACGTCATCCAGATTTCATCAGAGCATGATTGGCGTCGTGGATCGAAGCAGTACAAGTGGTTGGAAAACGACTTGAAGAATGTGGATCGGAAGAAGACACCGTGGGTCGTTCTAACGTCGCACCGGATGATGTATACAACACAGCTTGGCGAGGAAGCCGACTACAGAGTGGCTCAGCACTTTCGCGACGAAGTGGAGGACTTACTTTGGACGCATAAAGTGAACTTGATGCTTGTGGGTCACCAGCACTCGTACGAGCGCAGCTGTGCTGTGCGTAATGGGAAGTGCACTGAAGACGGTAAGGGACTCGTCCACATTGTGATTGGATCTGCAGGCGCTGGTTTGGAAAAGCAAGGCTTCTCTAACAAACTCGGCGAGTGGAGTGTGAGCCACCTGAACGACTGGGGTTACTTGCGCATTGACTCGACCGAAGAATCCATGAGCGTGCAGTTCATCCTGAACCGCAACGGCATAGTGTACGATGAAGTCACTTTGACTCCGTGGAACTAGCGTGGCGAAACTGCGTGTATTCATATGCGAACACTCTTTACATGTCTTCACATGAGAATGAATTTGCAATGCGGTGCGGCATCAGAAGAAACAACGATCAACTAAGTTGGAATTACGGTCTTGCGTCCGTCATTCAATTAGTCTGCCTACTACCGTTAGGTGCATCTACAAATCCCGGTCTACAACTTCGTCGTCGTCCTCAGTAGCCTTCGAGAATTTCGAGTTGTCTTCCTCGTCCTCGTCTAAGATCTTGTCAAACTTAGCATCCTGGTCGTCGTCGTCTTCATCATCATCCTTGAGAAGATCCTCGAGGTCCGGTACCTTGACACCATCAATGTTGTCCTGGTCCTTCTGTGACATATCGCTTAGAAGCTTGCCGCTGTAAATATCGTCCGTGAACTGCTTAGTCAGCTCCATGTACTCGTCAAAGTCCGTAGGCTGGTTCTTGACCCACACGCAGAAGCAAGCGAAGGCAATAAGACCAACAACGCGGTAGATACGCTCCGACGGGTCCGTAGATCGCAGCGAGTAGAGCGGCACGAACGAGTCAGCCACGGACAAGTTGTCGTCGAAGATGTTGGGTAGCAGCCAGTACTCGTAGCCGATCATCCAGAGAATGAAGAAGATGAAGAGACGCACCACCACGAAGATAGCAATGAAGATAAGGAAGGTCACAGACATGTACCACAGCGCCACCTTGGCCCACTGCGGCCAGATGGGGAAGCAGGTAATGATCAGGAAGCCAATGATTAGCAGCGCCGTCATAATGTTGCGGAGCGTCTTGGACCCTTCGTACATCCACGTGTAGTATCCCTCAGGCGAAAAGTCCTGCTTGGGCGTGGGCTTAAGAATCTTCTTGTTCTTGGCGTCGCGCTCCGAGCGGTGGATGTAGCTGTTCTGCACGAGCGCGTGGCCCACCGAGTTGACGTCCTCCTTGGTCTTTAAGTCCGGGAAGTACTTCTTGGCCATTGGGCTGGCCAGCAAGAAGGTGGCCAAACGGTCGCCGCGGAAGTACTCCACGCGCTTGCCAAGCTCCACAGCGTGGCGCGAGGGCATGCCCTTGCGTCCGCGAAGCAGGTCAGCCATCTTGCGGATACCCTTTTCCGTCTCCCAGGACTTGTCCGCCGTCTGTGCAAACAGAGAGGAAATGCATTAGTCTCGTCGTCTTGAGAACACATTTCTCGCCTCCCACAACAGCGTTGAGCGCGCAGAAGGTCGGAAAACTACGGACAGAGATAGAGAGTGCATACCGTGGACACGGCGTCCGTCTTTGAGGTGTCGTCAGCGCTCATAACTCCAGGCAAAAGCTGCTTGTGATAGCTCGATCCTACGCGTGGCTTGATTGATAGTGAGGCAAGACAAGACCAGCCCGTCAACTTCTCGATGCCCTAAAACAACAACCGTGTGGTCGTTTCCCGTCACAACCCCTCAATCTGCAACGAGTGACGTGTCGTGTCATATGGTGTGTCAACATAACGACGTGCTCAAACTTTTTATAGCCGATAAAACGTTTTATTAATTGTTTTATCGCATGTTTCGCCACTTGTCGCCAAAACCAGCTTCGACTCGAGCCCCGCCCAGATGAGCGTCTCTGGCATCGTGCGCCCGCGCTTCGTGTACGCCGGGGCGGGCTCCACACTGCAGTTCCCACTGGGCCAGTCGCCCTTGCATACGTCCGATCCGTCGACTGACTCGTCAGCGCTTGAGGGGCGTCTCCAGGATGCGTATTTCGTGGCCCCAGCCTCGCACATCGGCCGTGTCGTCACGGGTGTCGTGTTCGTCGCCGAACAGAGTCGCGTGAGCCGCGCATTCGCTTCAGGCACCAGCGCCACTGACCGCTTTGGCCTCACTGCCATTTCGTTCGCTGACAAGCTGGCGGAGCAGGGCTACAAGGTGCTGGTGCTGGATCTGTTCCAGGAGGGAAAGGCGGACACCAACACGCAGGAGCATGCGGCGATCGTGCAGCAGGCAGCGCTTTATCTCAAGCACAAGCATGACATTCAGCGCGTAGGTCTCTGCGGCGAGGGAGCAGGCGCCGATCTGGCGATCAAAGTGGCTATGGAGAAGTCTGCTACCATTGACTGCGTCGTCGCCATGTGTCCCAAGGGTGCAGTGTCCTGGAAACCCATAGGAGAATCGGACGGTGCAGATACAACAGAGCCGCCTATTATCCCTCTATTGCTACAGCTCGGCGAGAAATCTTCCTACGCTGCATCTGACGCAGTACGGTTTGTACAGGTTATTGCGATCCTTGAGCAGCACTGTTGGTGGCTAACGGTGTGTCTACTTGTGATTGCTACAGTACCAGACGTTGTTGTGCTCGTGTGCAGCGAACCCACAGGCTGCCACGGCCCTCAAGGCGTCGCTATTCGTGAACCAGCAAAGCGGCTTCGCGTTCTCCAACATCACGGATGAAGACGCGGCGACGCAAGCAATCGCAGAGATTCTAGACTGGCTTGTGCAGCACCTGCATCGCTTCCAGATGGCTGCGGCTACCAGCGATACCGACCCGTGGTGGCCTCAAGGCCGCAACGGACCTTTCTTCAACGTGGGGCTACGCACATGGCAGGAATCGCGTGCGACCTGGCTAATGGCCACACAAACGCGGTGCGTAGTTATGGCTGGAACTGAACTTGACATACTACTTGAACTGATTGATTAAACTTGTTACAGTCCGCCACGTCCGCCTCCGGTACCTGCTCACTTGCTGTTCGACGGACTATCGTCGGTGCGTCGGACTTTCGATCTACCGCAGCGGATGCGCCTTGGTGATGTCATTGAACTGTTCGCCGAGATCTGGGAAGTGCAGCAATAGCCTCTGTGAGTTCTCAGTGAATCTACGAAGGCGAGGGCTTGTTAATCCTCACGTATCAGTAGTTTTCATTTCGTCTTGGTCCGCTTGCTCACGTGTTTCTATCGTTGTGCATCTTGAGTCAACGAATTCAGTCCAGCATGCTCGTGCCCTATTTGAGTGGACACCAAGAACAGAAAGGTGCGTTCATTGCATCTAGGTCACTCACTATAAATACGAGGAGGCATGATATCCGAAAATGGCAAGGCGTTTTGAACATGAAGGCGCTATACTTGGGAGGAAACGACAAGCCGAGCTCAGCGACAGCAGCAATCCGGAAACACTGTGTGTCCTGCGACGATGAGCGGCAGGGGTCAAGATGAGCAGCCGACTGGGCCAGAAACATCGTCATCTGATGCAAAGCTGCTTGGAGATGACGCAGCATTGGAGGCTACGTCGCTGGAGGCACTCGAAAGCGACTTCGAAGAAGTGCTAGCAGAGCTGGAAGGTGATAAAAGCTTGGAGCGATTTCGTCTCGAATACGAGAAACTGCACCGAGCGTTGAAGAAGTCTAATGGGCAGGAAAAGAAGCTCATTAAGAAATGTCGTGAGTTAAATGCTGAGATCATCAACAATGCTGCCAAGGTACAGACAGCTCTCAAGCTCTCGCAGGAGGATCAGGCCAGTATCGCATCATTGAAGAAAGAGATGGAGAAGGCGTGGAAAATGGTGGATGCGTCCCACGAGAAAGAACTTCGTGCCAAGGAGACGATTCAGCAGCTCAAGGATGAAATTGTCAATCTTGGTCGCCTCGTGGAGCAAGGGACTGGACTAAGCGCTGGACAGGAAAGTATGTTGAAGGAGGTTATGCGTGCCAAGGAGGAACTGATGCGGGCCAATGAGGAGCACGAAGTCAACGCTAAGAAGGACCACGAAAGGATCCAAGAGCTGCATCGTCGTCTGGCTGATATGGACACCCTTACTGCTACGCAAAAGAGTGATATTCAAACTCTAAAGGACCAGCTCGCGATGAAAGCTGCAGAACAAGAGCGGGAGATCCGACGCAAGGAACGACTGGATAAAGAGATCAAAGACGTAAAGAGTAAGTTGGAGAAGAAGACAACAGAGCAAGCTCAAGGCGCGACGGAGCTTACCCGCCTACAGACTCAAGTTGGAGCGCTTGAGAAGCAGCTCGCGGAGGCTCGTGGTACGATGGACAAATATGTCCGCGACTATGAGACGCTATTCGGACGTACCCAGAAGCTCACAGATCTGCTTAACGAGCAAAACGATAAGACCATGCAGCTTGAAGTGGAGCGACGCAACCTGGAGAACGAGCTCAAGACCCGACACGATGAAATCCACCGCGTGAAGCTCGAGAAGGGAACTGTGGAACGCAAACTGGACAAGGAGAAGCGGCTGTTGCAACAGCTTGAGCAGAAACTTGAGGGCGAACACACAGCCAAGATCGTGCTGCAAACTCAGATCAAGAGCATGCAACACGACCTTGATCAGGACAAGATCAATGAGGACCATGCACGTACAGAGTTGGAGGCGTTGGAGCGAGAGAAAGCCATGCAAATCAAGCAGACTTTGAAGGCAGAAGGCAAGGTTCGTCGTGCACAGGATGAGATCAAGACCAACGAGCGCGTAGCCAAGAACTTGGAGCAAGAGTTGGCTGGATTCAAGCTCGAAGCAGCGAAGCAGCGTAAGCTTATTTACCAACTGGAAAAGGAACGGGAGAAGTATGGCATGGAAGCAGCAGAACAGCGTAAACTGTTCTTGCAATCTGAAGAAGAGGGAAAGCTGAAGGAAATGCGAAACCACGACTTGCAGAAGAAGGTCCACGAAGGAGAGACCAAGTTGAAGCAGCAACAACAGCTTTACGAGGCTGTACGCAGTGAGCGTAACCTGTACAGCAAGAACCTCATCGAATCGCAAGATGAGATCGCCGAGATGAAGCGCAAGTTTAAGATCTTGACTCATCAGATCGAGCAGCTCAAAGAAGAAGTTGCAGCCAAAGATGTTGCGTTAGTCAAGGAGCACTTTGATCACCAGAAGGTGGAGAAGCAAAAGGAACAACACAAGAGCGAACTTGCTCGCTTACGAGCTCTCCTGGCGGCAAACGAAGAAACGATCAACAACCAGGACGCAGAGGTGCGCAAGCTCAGTACTCTCATTCGGCGTATGGACGATGAGGCTCTGGAACAGCGTAAAGAGTACGACCAGGTTATCAATGAGCGCGACATTCTAGGCACCCAGCTTATCCGACGCAACGACGAGCTTGCACTTCTGTACGAGAAGCTCAAGATTCAGCAGTCCACACTAAGCAAAGGAGAAGCTCAGTACCAAGAGCGACTGCAGGATATTCGCGTGCTGAAGTTGAAAGTGACAGACCTGAAGCGCGAGCTGTATATTGCCAAGCACCAAGTGGGTCAAGCTGATGAATTGAAGCGTGAAGTGTATCATCTTCAACGTGAACTGCTCCAGGAAAAAACGAAGGTAAAGGCTTTATCGGAGGAACTAGAGAACCCCATGAATGTTCATCGATGGCGCAAACTCGAAGGAAGTGACCCAGCAACATACGAGTTGTTGCAGAAGATTCAGACTCTTCAAAAGCGACTTATTCAAAAGACTGAGGAGGTCGTTGAGAAGGAACTCGTGAACCAAGAGAAGGAGAAACTTTATCAGGAGTTGAAGGCGATTCTAGCCCGACAACCAGGCCCTGAAGTTGCAGAACAGTTGAGCTGGTACCAACAGGTCGTTCGAGAAAAGGAGAAGCAGCTTAAGAGTTTGCTTAGTGAGCAGAATATGTTCCAAGCCAAGGAGCATGAGCTCAAGTTCGAGATTGAGCGTCTAGCGCGCGAGCTACATGAATTCAAGCGCAAATACTACAAGAAAAAGCTCGAGGCCAAGATGAAAGACAAACAACCTGTCATCCTAGCCTCGAGGAACCAGCAGCAGACTCAATTACCAAACATCCCGAGTAATAACAGCAGTAAAGCTAGTCGACCGAGTCCTGCTGAGCAACAACGACAACTAGCAATCGCAGCAGCAAACCGCTTTGTAGGCGGTGGTTTTAGTCTCAACCAATAGTTTATATATATTACGTTCTTCAGTAGTAGTAAATACTCAAAAGACTCCAGTACTACTGTGAATGATTGTAGTATTATGGTCTCGAAGTTAGTTTATGGTCTTCTCACCAATCTACAGCTCATCTTTTCCATCGACAACAGGCTCATCAGCTTCCTCAGTAGCCTCAGCCTGCGCCTCCGACTCATCCAAGTCCTCTGCTTCTTCCTCCTCATCTACTTCCTGCTCCTCTTCCGGGACCTCAATTTCGGGCTCCAATTCCAAGCTGTCGATACCCATGCTGCTCTTCATAATGCGGTGCACGCGCGTCGAGAACTGGGTGGTATCCGTCATATCGAAGCCCGAGTTGATAAGAGCCGTATCGTAGAGCAACCATGCAAGGTCCTTGGTCTCCTCCTTTTCAGGATCGCTCACCATCAGCTCATTCAACTTAGAGACGATCGGGTGACGAGGGTTCAACTCGAGGATTGCAGATCCAGTGCCGTACATGGGGGAGTTCTTATCACCATTGCCAAAAGTCTGCGCCTTCATAATGCGCTGCATGTTGGCTGAGTAACCCCACTGGGACGTCACCATAACCGCAGGCGAGTCCACAACACGCTGCGACATGGTCACACGAGAAATCTTGTCGCCGTAGAGCGTCTTGAGAGCGGTCGTGAGAGCCACGTACTTGTCCGCGTAAAGCTGCTCACGCTTCTGCGTGAGCGACTCGTCCTCGTCACCGAACTTAATGCCTTCCTTTGTAATGGACACCAGTTTCTTGCCATCGAACTCCGAAATGTGCGACACCATGTACTCGTCCAGAGCATCAACGAAATACAGCACCTCAAGGCCCTTGGCACGCATCTTCTCCATGAACGGGGACTTCTCGCATGCATCAGCGTTCTCGGCAGCGATGTAGTAAATCGAGTCCTGCCAGTCTTTCATGCGGTCCACGTACTGCTCCAGTGAAGTCCACTTACCGTCACTCTCGCTCGTCACGAAACGCAACAGCTTCACCAGCTTGGCACGGTTAGCAGCGTCGTCCATCACGCCAAGCTTGATGTTCTTGCCAAACTCCTCCCAAAACTTGTTGTAGGCGGCGTTGCCATCCTCTTCTTCCTCTTCTTCTTCTTTCTCAGCATCTCCTTCAGTCTCCTTCTTATCGTTAGACTCATCGGCCGAGGTGTCCACTACCTCGTCATCCTCTTCGTCTTCCTCATCGTCGTCTTCATCCTTCTCAGCCAACTTACGCAGCATTTCTAGAACCTTGCGCACAAGCTTCTTGCGGATAACACGCAAGATCTTGTTCTCCTGCAGCGTTTCACGTGACACGTTGATTGGCAGGTCATCTGAGTCCACAACGCCAGCGATAAAGTTCAAATAGCGCGGCAAGAAATCGTCAAAGTCGTCCGTGATGAGAACCTTGCGGACATAAAGCTTGATGTCGGCCTTTTTGTTCTCGAAACGAGTGTACAGATCACGAGGAGCCTGACCAGGTACGTATAAGATCGACTTGAACTCAATCTCACCCTCAGCCTGGAAGTGGATCCACGTCAGCGGGTCTGTAATGTCAGTCTTCTGTAGCGAGTGGTAGAAACTCTCGTACTCCTCGTCACTGATTTCGTCCTTGGAGCGCGTCCAGATGGCCTTCACCTCGTTCACACGTTCCCACTTCCAAACAGTACGGGTCTCGGCGCGGGTCTTCGGAGTCTTAACATCCTCTTCTTCCACAGCCTCAAGTTCTTCATCTTCCTCACTGGGTTTCTCTTCGTCCGTCTCCTCTTCAACGACCTCCTCGACATCTGCAGGCTCCTCCTCGACTTCGTATGTCTCGGTGGACGTTGTGTTCACGTAAATAGGGAACGTGATGAACTCGCTGTAGTGGCCAACGAGGTTCTTGAGTTTGTCCTGGTCTTGGAACTCGGTAGCGTCGGGCTTGAGGAACAGCGTGATCTCCGTACCACGACCGAGGGTGTCACCGCGCGGATCTTTCGTGATCGTAAACGACGCGTTGGCGTCCGACTCCCAGATGTACTGGTCGTCGTTGTTGTTCTTGCTCACGACACGCACACGGTCGGCCACGAGGTAGACGGAGTAGAAACCGACTCCGAATTGACCGATGAGGCTGCTGTCGTCTGCTCCGGCCTGCATGGCTTCGACGAAGTTGGCCGTGCCCGACTTGGCCACCGTACCCAGGTTGTTGACGAGATCGTCCTTGGTCATACCCACGCCCGTGTCTCGGATTGTAAGTGTGCCAGCGTCCTTGTCAAAGCTGATGCGGATCTCCAGGTCGCGTAGCTTGCCTAGAAGCTCATTGTTAGACAACGCTAGGAAGCGGATCTTGTCTAGTGCATCGGAGGCGTTGGAGATGAGCTCGCGTAGGAAAATCTCCTTGGTGCGGTAAAGTGAGTTGATTAGGATGTCCATGAGACGCGAGACCTCGGCCTGGAACGCGAACGTCTCACCGCCGGTCAACGGTTCATCATTTAGATCATCCACCAGCAGACTCGGCGTGCTTCTTCTGTCAGTGCACCGTGCAACATCAAGATATTAGTCAATGGGAGTGGTAAGAGAGACTAAAGTGATGGAATGACGCACCCCAGCACTTCATCCGAGCCCGTGGACACCTCGGCGCGGGCGCTGTTCGAGGACAGCGCACTGTAGCACAAGGCCACGGCCATGAGCAGCAGCAGCAGCGAGCGGCGGCCTCCCTTCATCGCTGGCGGTTCAATCGATTTCAGACTGGGATCTGGCGAGCAAATGTGATAATGAGCTGCGGTATCCGATTTGATGCGGTCGGTCGTCTGCGACTCGTCGGTCGGTCGGACGGGTTAAAATGCGATCTTTCCATAGATTGAAAATACTAGGATTTAGCTATTTCACGAATATTTAAACATAAAATGCTATAAATTAGTCCAACCGTCCACGTGGTCCACGTAGGTGAGCTTCTAGAACTCCTGAAAAAGAAGATATGTCGAATCCAGATCGACTTACCCAGGTAAATACACGTGATTGGTCCAAAACCTCGCATATAACCGCACCTGTAACTGCCGAAAGTTGCGCTCATACTCAGACTGGACGACGACGATGAGGGAGTCGGCGGCTCTCGTGGTGGTGGCCTTGCTCCCTGCAGCGTTTGGATGGACCGACAGGTGTGGTCGTTGCATATTGAGTAACGGTTGTCGAAATTTTCTGCGACGCTAAATTATTGTCTATGCTGCTGCTGGACCCAGGTGGGACCACTCCAAGCGCTTCAACGCCGCTGGGCATGCACAGCTCGACTGCGATGGCGAGAGCCGGCCTGCGTCATGCTGCAGTGAGTCGCAGCTATTCACTGCTCTCTATTTTATTGATCCGAGGTGCTGAGTTCTTTTGAACTGCAGTCTGCAGGTCGATCGTGTTTGAGATAGAAACGCAGCTGAACAACACACAGGTCTTTGTCTTGCTAGTTACCGAAGTTAACAAGACAGCAATGCTAAACTGTGATTCATACAGAATGACCACGACATGGACGTCGTCTTCCGTATCAGCGAGGAGAAGAAGCAGATTAAGTACTCACGCAGTGAGGTTCGTTTGTTGATATCATCAATGCATTATTTATCGTAGTTATTTGATCTCACTTGACTCATACTACGTCATGGCTACTTGTTGCATCCATGACAGGCTCGCATCCTGGAGGTTCTAGATGATGTTTGCAAGCAGGTCCCGTTGGAGCTACCGGACAGCAACCACAAGGCCAAGCGAATGCTGAGTGCAGCGGTATGTGCTCTTGCGTTGCTGGTGACTTTATTTCTTTTTTCCAGTTTCTATTAGAGACGCTGATGATTCATCACTACAGTGTAGCGACTTTGTCGGAGAGTACGAGGACGAGCTGACGCGTACCTTCTTCGACGACTTTACTCCTGCCAAGGACCGGATGTGTGGTCGCACGTTGCAAGGTATGTTAACGATACCCACTGCACGTCGACGGCATTCGAGCAACAATGTTCTAATTGCTGCATCTCCATTTCCGTAGTCTGCCCTCAACCCGACAAGACAGCCAAGCACGAAGATCTCTAATGGTGCGATGATATGCTTGCTGAAATCGCACTAAATTAGACTGAACAACAACAAGGGCAAGATGTTTGCAACTCTGTGCTACAGTATGCCATTAGTGAGAGCATAATGGTAGAAGGCAGTGTCTCGTTCACACCATTACTTCTATCACACTTTGTTGCTACCCTCGAGTGATCCTTTCAGCGCAGCGTGTCCTGGGCCGAATCTTCGTCACCATCTTCGCCCCAGCAAGCAGGTTTGCCTTTCCGCCATCGCTCTTCCAGCTTTTCCATTGTGCACTCGAATACAGGCTTGTGGATCTTGCGGTTCACAATGTTGTGCTGCTCGCATAGCCATATCGAGAACGTCGTGCGCGACTCCACACTACAAAACACCGAAATCAGTGCCACCAAATCACACAAAATTAAGCAACACAACGATATAAAAGTATTCTCTGTAGCTCACCGTGGCGGAGACTTGGCAATCTCCTTTTGGAAATCTTCGGCGCAATGCACGCACGGGTACATGAGCGCTAGAGCCTCCACGAACGTCTTAGCCTTTGCTTGGTACTCGGGTGACGGCTTATCCGGGTAGTAAATGCCCATCGAATGCAGCTGTAGGCACATAGCCCATCAAGTGTTAGATTATTGTAAGCCCCTAGAGTATAATTGTAAGAAATGTGCACGCACCAGCCCCCAAGTGGATTTACCCAGTTCCTGACGATCGAGTGGGCAGTCGGTGGCTGGCTTGGGCTGTGCAGCAGTCTTTTTGGTCTTCTTGCCCATGGAGCTCTTGAAGAAGCCCATCTTGTCGGCGCACGCCGGCTCCACGCAGTTCGGGTCGCTCATGGATGACACCATAGCCTATCAACTAGAGCTCCACTATTGCAATGAGGACCTTGACATTGACCAGCAAATTAAGTTGCGTGATGATTTTATGTTGCTGAAGCGTTTCTTGAAAAGCAACATAATTTTCCACTTCAACTTCATAAACAGCTCACGTCGCTTCACTTTCCTTCACAAAATGGTGCGATCACCGACACGTTCCCCGTCCAAGTCCCCGCAGAACAGAGCGTTCGACAGCTTGCACGTGATAGATATAATCCGTAATCCGAGTTAATGACACTCTATTGACATTCGCTGGTGTTGCAGCCTCAACTCGAACGTGACGACGGTCAACTCGCGGGAAGGCACTCAGCTTGCTGAAGCTACCCCCCCAATTGGATTTTCCACAACGGATCGATGCTCCCGAGAGTGTACGTTGCTGTAAACATGTCAGAATTTATAGCAACGTGTTGAGGTGATAAAGCTCAAAAGCCGCCGTATATCTTAAACGGTGCCAGATCAAAACACCCGAGAGAGATTTCCCGCAGACAAGAGAAGAACGTATTCAGAAGACGGTGTTCTCACCGCATGCAACCGCACTACGCAAGCTGAAGACACAAATCCGCTCGTCATTTGACAATGGAGCACAGATAGAGGCCAAGCTTAGCTGCTGTTCCTCGCAGAAGCTGAAGGACCGGAGAAAAGCAGTGTCGTCCAAGCTTATCAAGGAGTATTCCATGCTGGCAGAATCTAGCAAGCGTGCTGGTCGGCACGATGCCGAATGCACAGCCTACTTGTGGTAAGTCTACGCTTACCACTGGATCCAATTACTTTTTATTGTTGCCTGACAGTTCCTCTATCTCAGTCTAGGAATCCTTCACGACAACGTCGAAGACTACTCCAAGGCCATTGACTGCTACCTACTCGTGCTTTCCATTAGCGAGAGTACGCAGAACAAGTTGTTCATGGGGTTGGCTGCTAACTGTATTGGTGTCAATTACCAGCTACTATCCTCCTCCTCGAAAGACTACCGTTACAGCGGGAAATTTGTGGATCCGCAGAGTCGTAACCTGCAAAACGCACTAGTTTATCATCAGAAGCATCTGGAGGTTGCGGATGATGCAGGCAAGTTCGTGGCTCATTTGAATCTGGGACTTACACTCGGCTCCCTTGACCGTCCAAACGAAGCTGCTCACTACTACCAGGAGGCTCTTCGTTTGGCTATCCAGTTGAACAGTGCGTACGGTCAGAGTCTTGCCGTAGGCAACCTGGGGCTGCTGGCTAGCCGTCAAAATGATCTAGACACAGCTGTTGCATGCATGAATCAGCATCTACAGCTCATCCAGTCAGTCAATGATCGCCCAGCGGAGACATTCGCGTGGATTCAGCTCGGTCACCTCGCTAGCCGGCGAGCAGAATTCGAGAAAGCGGAGCGGGCCTTCGACCAGGCTCACCGGCTAGCTCAGGAACTTGGAGATGCCGGCACAGTCAAACAGTGCAGCTGCTACTTAGGAGTCGCTCGAGCACGTCTTCAAATGCAAAATTATGTCTGCCAGCTCACCACCTCGTTACTTCCAACAACAACGAACTGAGGACGTAGTCCGCTTTAAGACAAATGTCCGTGTGAGGATATTCCCAGGTGATATACTTTCCATTTCTTCTGCCGTTTGTGCCTGCTGTTGTGACTATTCGATTGCCGGTCTGACGTGATATTCTCACAAGTTCAAGACAACGCTAATCCTTCATCTCGATCATTTTGATGACACCGTCGCGGTTCGAGTTCTTATCGCTTGAGGCCTTGTCACCTACATATGCCAGCACGTTTTTGTTGGGGTGCCAGCTTAAGTACTGTACGTTGTTCTGGAGCTGCAACTTAACTGCCTTCTCGCCGCTTTCTACGTCCATCACGACCAAGTTGGGGTCATCCATGCCAATTGCTATATATTTGCCGTCGTGGCTGAAGCGCACGGATCTGATGCTTGATCTGCGAAATTTTACAAACAGATTCGTGAGCCACATCGACTTACCAGCGTCATACGCGTGAACCCCACATAACAAGTACGTACGTCGTCACCACAAACGTTTTAACGCAGTAGAGCTCCTCTAAGTCCCAGATGCTCACCAAAGAGTCTACACCTCCCAATGCAAGGTATCTGAATGGATAAAAACACAACGTTAACACCAGCTTTAGTGAAAAATCGCTGCACCCTTACCTTCCTGACGGGTGGAAGTCCAAGCATACACAACTTCCTGCATGAGCCATAACCTGCTCAAACCGCAGTCTACTGTCAGAAATTGACAAAGATATCGCACTGCATATGCTGTGAATCTCACCTTGTGCGCACTTTCCAGGTTGGGGTTGCCCTTCTTCTCCGTGACTATACGCATGATCTCGAAAGTACCGAATCCGGCCGCATGGCCTGCGGCTACGAAGAGGAAGCCGGTCCTGCTGAACTGCATCTCGTAGGACTCAAAGGGGTTCACCACACGCCGCACCACGCGCGCCTTGCGTGTGTCGATGAGCGTAATGCAATCCAAGTTGCCCACCACGACGTACTTGGCATCATGACTGTAGGCGATGTTAACAGCGTCACCGGGCAATGAGACGCTGTTGACGATGCGGCCGGTCTTGGTGTCCCAGAAGCGCACCGTCTTGTCGGAGCCCGTGCTGGCCAAGCGGTGCGGTGTTGTAGGGTCCCAGGCAAGAGACAAAATCGAGTCCGAGTGTCCACGCAGTTCCATAAGCTCCCGCTCCTGACAGACAGTATAAAGCGAGCAAACACATTAGCAATTTACTAAAGAATCGCAGGCCAGGGTTGTGGTGCGTACGGTAGTGGGGTCCCAGATGCGGATGCTGCGGTCGTTGGACCCTGAGGCCAGCATAGAGCCATCACAATTGAAGCCCAATGCGTACACCTTGCGCGAGTGGCCATCCAGCTCTGGAAGTTGCACATACGCGGCCGCTTTGCTGCGCGGGATGCTATCGCCGCGCAGAGACATCTTGATCGTTGTGTTTTGGTAAATGAGGTGGAAGTGGTGTGGCACGTCATATTTCACGGTATCAAATATCGCAAGTTTTTTTATATTCTATACGAATAAAGAAGCATCGTAGTATGAAAGTCACTTGAAATATTTTAAAAATAGTTTTTAACCGATACTACAAATTCAAGATTTCATGAGCTTTGATAGTCGCGCTCTATAACAAGCTAATAACAACGTCAAACGTTGTCGCCACTCCGTCATTTCCAACCCACCGAGCTAAGTGCTGGCGTGCCGCCAATGACTCGAGGCAAAGGCGGAGACGTGCCCATCTTGGAAGCTGACCGTCTTGGACGCACGTCCTCTGTCTCAGTGGATGTTCATGGCGGACAATTCGATGCGGCCTCTAGCCCTCCACACAGACGCAACGTCATGCTACGAGACGCCGCGACTGGCTATTCAGACCGCCTGATGCATGCATACAAACAGAAGGACCGCATTCTAGCTACGGCTGAAGGGCGTGAGGAGGAACTGCATGCCTACAGCCAAGCGTCTGGCAAGTGGCGCTTCTACCGCACATTGTGCCAAGTGCGCTTCGGTTACCTTTCGTTTCTGGTGGTCATGATGGTGCTCATGTTCTCGTTCACGCTGCTGATGGAGATTTTCTTCGCCATTTTCCTTCCCAGCGCTAAATATGATGAGTACTATACAGTGCGAGCCGTGATCTCTTTGATTCTACTTCCGGTGGTGCTGTTCTTCCTGTCCTACGCTTTCGAAGAGGCCTCGAGACTCTTTGTGGACGCACTCAACAAGTCGGACGGCTCGCTGCCAAACTTTCGCCTGGCACTGGCTGTTGTGATTCACTATCTTCGTCATCGAACGGAATTAGTGGAGCCAGAAGGAGCGGACGATCAACCTATTGAAGAGACCGACACGCAAGGAATTGGCGAGCTGCGGAGAAGTCTTACGAGTATAATTCCTGGTGGACTTCTACGGGCGAGGGGATCGTTGCTACTTACTGCAAAAAATGATCCGTTCTTAGACGATGATAAAGAGGAAGAGGACGAGGCCTGGGAGCGCAAGAAAGCGGCCGAGGAGAAGCAAAAGGATGTGTTGGAAGCGCGCGCTGCGGGGATAGGTGAAGGCGTACCAAAAAGAACTGCTAAAGACCGATGGAAACGTATTCAGGCCGCTGTGAAAACCACTCTTCTTATCAAGAAGGTGCAGGACGAAGGTCCAGCTATCGATTTGTCTACTTTTGTCGTTGTGGACATTGTGTGTCCTGTGGTCTTCGAGGTTTTGACGGCGGCTTCAATGGTGATCAAGTTCATGGCAACTTGGTCAATGTCGGACGCGTTCTTGGCCTACGTACAGATGGGCTTCTGGTGTGTCGGAGGGTATTTGATGCTTTGGATGATAGCGCACTTTTGGAGTAGCCGTAATGGAAAAATGCGCGTTATTGTAAGCAATTATCGTCGTCGTAGACGCATCATGCGGCGAGCAGTCAGTGCTCTTGAACGGAAAAAGCGTGCCGAGCACCTTTGGCTGTTGGATGTTGGTTTTCGCTTTGTTCATCACGTCGGAGTCGCGTTACACCCTACGCGTTGGATCTGTTTCAGTAAGTCAAAGAAGGACAAGAAGAGGCGAGGCAAGACACCTACTGATGAGATCACTATTCCCATTGCGTCAGCTTGTGGCCCCGATCAAGCATCGACTACGTCTACAGCCACTGGTGTAGAAGCCGGCGCCGATACAGGAAGATCCCACGCTACGTCAGTGTATGCCTCACGCCTCCAGCACATGCGAGAATTCCGAGCGTGGGCACATGCACGCAATCCATGGCACAACTTGTCGTTAAACGTCCGTGCTGTGATTTTGCTGGTGCTAGTGATTGGATCTGCTTTGCTATCGTTGGAGTCATTCTTTATCGGCTGGCCAGTTATGGGTATATGCTTGATTGCCTTGAGCTCCGTCGTACAAAGGCGATTCCCTCAGATTTTCGGTCGTGCATTTCGAAAGTTCATTTCGGCTTTCGTGGTCGTATCGCTCATTTTCTTCTCATCATCGTTTATCATCGGCACTTTTGTATCGGGTGGCGCTTTCAAGCTGGGAACGTTTGATAATTCTACTGCGCTTGTATCAAGCGAGCTCAACACTACCCACGGGATATCTGCTTCAATTACCATGAACGGAAAAGTGATCAACTTCGATGATACGTCCGAGTACGCCGCTTGTAGCATCAGCTACCGAGGGCTGTCGGTGCTGGATTTGGCGTTGATAGCAGACGCCGCGTATGGCACAACTACAGACATCCAGAAGTCTGCGCTTGAAAATCGATTCAACGGAACGGAGCTAGATGACTGGAAGTATGTGGCACGCAACAACGAAAGCACAGATGGCCAAACCTGGATGGAGATCTACTTTCCAACAGTGAACATGACGGTCATCTCGGTGCGTGGTACAGCATCTGCAACTGATGCTCTCGAGGATATGCACTTTTGGTTCGGAATATGCATCATGCAGGCCATGAATGTCTTTATCCCGTTCTTAAAGCAGCTGCCTCGCCCGTTCGTGGTGAGATTGTTGTCCATGCGTCTTATCGCTAGCGTGATGCCGTCACCTGTGTATACAGACGTGCTGAATCACGCTATAGATACACGTTCTCGTGTAGGGAATAACCTTGTGATCACTGGACACAGTCTGGGTGGAGCCATTGCTGCCATGATTGGGGCCAAGACCAAAACGAGCGCTGTTTCCTTCTCAGGGCCTGGGCTACTGTACTCATTGGGACGCTTCGATATCACCGCTCAAGACGTCCGTGACTACGTATTAACTATGAAACCCAGAAAGGATATTGTACCTCAGGTGGACGAGCTCGGGGGGTTAGTTCAGGAGATTCGCTGCAAGAAATCGTCTCCCATGGGCTGCCACAGCACGAGCACCCATCTGTGCGAGCTGTATTTTTCCTGCGGCGATCCAAGGCAGCGCAACTGGTCTACAAACCAGCAGTGCATCGCATACAATGCGCTTCCATCAGATGACGATGACGACGAAGAGTAGTTGTCGAGTGCAAATGAAGCATTGTGGTTAAGATTGAATGTAAATGTTGAATATAAAACACGACTAATGAAATAGGGCATGACCCACGTTCATCTGGCTGTGCTCCACTCGTTCAGCTCGAATGGGTATTTGCGCATTTGCGTTTGAAGCGTCAACTTAACCGTTGCCAGCTGCAGAGACGCGAGGCACGTCGTGGTGTTCGGTAAGGCTTCCGAGGTGCTGGTTAAGCTCTTCGATGCGCTCTCTGTAGGTCTTAGACGCCAGCTTTTCAATCTCCTCTTGTTCCTGAATGCAAACAGCACAATACAACGTTAGCACTACTATGATATCGAAAGAATCTACGAGACTGGACAACACCAAAACACACACACCCTCTTCTTCTGGTGCTCAGCGTGTCGACGTTGGGCAGGAGTCATGTCGTCCACCTCCACGTCGTCGCTCTTTTCATGCTCATGGTTCTGTTCCTCTTCTTCCTCGCGGTGCTTGGATGTCTGTTTCTTATGCTTCTTATGCTTCTTGGATGCAACCTTGAGCTTACTGCCGTTCTTTAGTTTGAGTTTGCCTCGCTTTACGTTCTCCATTACGAAAATAAGAAAGTGGTGTGGCAAACGAGGAAAAGAATTTCTAAATGAGTTTCTAAAGTTTTGAAATGTCTGGCATTCAGACGAAAAACCCCATTAAAATTTTAATGGTTTTTTTGTCTGAATGCCATCCCGGCCAATGGTTTATTTGGGTTATTCGGAACCCAACTTAAAATAGTCCATTTTTGGGTCGTAATAATATATTCTTGGATGGCATCCAGACGAAAAAAAAACCATTAAAATTTTAATGGCTTTTTTTCGTCTGAATGCCATCCAACGGTTCGATTTATACAAATCGCTGGATAATAACATACTATACATTCTGTATACACAATTATGTGGCCAACATTAATTTGGCTCCAGCTACAGTCATTTTCCCACAACAAAAAAAAAAAAAATGGAGGCGGACGACACCGCAGTGTACGATGCGACTGATGCGCCAACACAAGCGGCTGATGTATCTGTACGCCCTAGGGAATTTAAGGCGTGGCCGGAGGACTTCGACATCGAGGTGTATCGTACTCTGAAGCGTGGAAAAGAACGCAAGGCTTATTTAATGAGCTTTGGCACGAAGCACGGCCTCCAGCTACCACAGACCACCACAACACCAAGCACCCACCAACCGCGACAATCGCCAAAGAAGAACCCTGGCAGAAAGAAAACGAAAGTGGAGAAGAAGCTAGTGCCGCAGAATTTTGCCTGGCCCAAGGGTATGAACCAAAGGGAGTTTTTAGCCCAGAAGCCGGGCAAAGAGCGCATGTCCTACCTGGCCAGGTACATCAGAAAAAATGGCGTTGAGCTGAAAGAAACCCCAGCCCGACCACGTGTGCCTATCGGTCGTCAACCGGAGCAACGGGCTCATCCTCGCTGCGGATGCTTCAGCTCCGAGGCGTGCGCGTCTTGCAGTAGATGCATGGAGCGTCACTGTGTTTGCGGGTTGACTGGACGTCGCCATCGTGCGTTATGTCTGGAGTCTCGAGCTTGTAATTGCAATTTGGCAGACCTTGCAGCACGCTGCAAGCTCTGTCATGGATGTCGGCAGCCACATGGTTTCAGTCATTGTCGCTGTGTCCTGCACCAGCGGCTTTTGTGGATCAAGAGACACCCGGAACTTGGAATGGAGCTAACGGAAGAAGAGGAGGAGAAAGTGTGCAAGTGTTTCATGCTCGCGCATCGGCATGGAGGAGCTGCTGCTACGAAGGCAAAGGAGGCGAAAGCATTGAAAGAAACCGAGCGCGTGCGACGGATAAAAAGAGCTGCAGGGTATCCATCGAGTGACAACATTTATCGCAGCAACAAAGTCGCTACTTTTCTTGGTGATGAAGGACTGGAAAGCGACTTGGACGATGGCGTGGAAGATGGACCAGGCTCAGCAGTGCTTCCACCCAGCACTGATAGCGTCATCCCACGGACGATGACCAGGAGGATGCTTGATCCTGAATACAATCCGGCGTCATACCATCCTGTGTTTCGGTCGGAAGGGTGCTCGCTGCTTGAAACTACTGAACCTAGAGGTGGGCGGATCACCCGGAGGGAGAATGCTGCGGTAAGTTCATTAAGGATGCTTGCTGATGGCGACCCCCATGTCATAAAAAACTGACAGTATTGCATGATGTTTTGCAACAGTTTATAAGTGATGCTATGCGAGATGAAATTTGCCGTGGGCTGGATAATTATGCGTTCGAACTAGGTGAGTTTCGTTTGCTATTGCATCTTTTGATACCATGGATCGAAAAACGCTTGCGTTCTGACTGTCTTGGCGTTACGTCTCGTGTTGCTGTTGCTCAGATCGAAACGCTGCGATGCCATCAGACGTAAGTGTACAGGACACATTAAGCTTGTGTGCGGAGTATCTGTGTGATGAACTTTATTTTGTTGCGTGTAACAGGATCTGGTGGAGTTTTTGGTGTATATGGCAAGCATCAAATCAGCAAACGTTGGGGAACTTATCGGAACATTTGAAGATTCAGCTGCTGTTGCGGCCAGCATCGTCATAGAGGAGTATATGGGGCAGCTTATCGAAGATACTGCTGTTCAGCAACGAGCATTATGCCCCCCAACGAAAGCAAGCGTACAAGCACTCACTCGAGAACTGCTAGTGGGCTTCAACTGGCAGCTCTTTGAGCAGCAACAACCTTTTTCTCCGACTGATCCCACGGACAGATTTTCCTCGTTGAAAGAAAAAGAAGCAACGATGAAAGACACCGTAGCAACGTTGGTTCTGCGAGAGTTCGTGTCAACGCAGCCAAAAAGCTTCGACGTGTATACCGATGGCGGAGATGTGTCCAACTGGATTCGAAATGCCGTTGTTATCCCCTCCGTCGTGTTGACCGACCCTAGTGGGTCTCGATCAAGTTCCGGCATGGTTGATATTACTGAAGACCACTCAAGTGGAACATCAAGAAGTCCAAACGAAGTGCATCAGCGTGATACAGCAGAAACAACGTCCACGATCCCGCAGATTCGACTTTCAGTCAAGGCGAATCGCATGCATGGGAATCCTGAGTACAAATTGCAATTTGCAGCAACGCTTGAGGACGGACATCACATTGAAACCTCGGCTGGTGGATTAGACAGCAAGATTAAAGCGAAGACGATGATTTCTCGACTTTCAATGGCCTTAGAACGCCAGGAGCGTCGCAGTAAGGGAACATTAGAGGGCCCAGCGGAAGAACCTGGCCCCCCACCAACTCCCCGGCCTTTACCACCGCAGGACCCCAATGACCCCTACGTCAGTATGTTTGAGCACGTGTGGGAGCATTTTAACGACTGTACTCGGCAGAAGTGGGAGGTATCCATGGACAAATATTTGAGGACTAAGGTGCCAGGGTGGAAGGGGAAGGCTTCTGAGCAAGTAGCTGCAATGAAGCGTGCGAGCACTGAATCACCGCCGAGGAAGCAAAAGAAGCAGAAAGCTTTTACTCAGTAGAGCCGAGGATGAGGTTGTGAACTAGATGATGATCGTTCTGGACATGATCAAGGAAACCACGGGAACACGTCAGCCTGCTGTAAGACCTAGGAACGTGCCACAAATGATGTCCTGAGTGCAGGTTTACCACAGTTATGGACTTCAATGGAGTGAATTGGGCTCGATTTAAACCTGGCCAGTCCAGGTTTAAACGATGATTTGGTATTGAAGTTCGAGCAGAGAAAGCTGATGCTAAAACGGACCACACCGTCCTTCGTTTTATTTTTGATGAGGAAGGCGGATGTTCTAAAAACGATGCTGCTGATTGACAGTAGTGCTAGGAATCGTACCTTGTTTAGCCTTTCGTTTGGTCGCTGACGAAAGGAGGTATGAACAAGTACGAAGTACTCGGTGTGATCGGAGAGGGAGCTTATGGTGTAGTTCTCAAGTGCCATAACAAAGAGACAAATGAGACGGTGGCAATTAAGAAGTTCAAGGAGAACGAGGATGATGATCCCATGGTGCGCAAGACAACACTGCGCGAAGTGAAGATGCTGCGCTTCTTGAAACATGGAAACATCGTTGCACTGAAGGAGGCTTTTCGCCGGAAAGGTCGATTGTACCTTGTATTCGAGTATGTGGAGAAGAATCTGCTGGAAGTGTTAGAAGACAGGCCCAATGGCGTTGACAGCGAACTCGTTCGCTCGTACATCTTTCAATTGTGTTGCGCAATTCATTACTGCCACACAAACAATGTTATACATCGCGACATCAAACCAGAGAACTTGCTCGTGAACACATCGAACGGTGAACATTCTCTTCGTTTATGCGACTTTGGCTTTGCACGATCGCTGTCTAGCAACGGTAACCCATGTGACTTGACCGAGTACGTCGCCACGCGATGGTACCGTGCTCCGGAATTACTACTCGGGGACACCAAGTACTCTAGATCTGTGGATATCTGGGCAATTGGGTGCATTATGGGTGAGCTCATTGAGGGCCAACCAATGTTTCCAGGAGAAAGTGAAATCGATCAGCTGTACTTGATTCAGAAAATGCTCGGGCCACTACAGAAACGACACATGGAGCTGTTTGCAACGAATCCTCGTTTCTCTGGATTAAAGATTCCGGAAGTGAAAGCTCCTGAGACTTTGTATCGACGATACTGTGGTCGCGTATCGAAGAAGGCGATTAATTTTCTAGAGGGTGTGATTCGGCTGTGTCCTGAGGATCGACTTACAAGTGAGGAGTGTCTAAAACACCCGTACTTCGAAGGGCTTTCGTGTTCCGCTTCTGTGGATGGAAACTCAACGAGCTGCTCAACAGCCACAAGTGCAGCTCCAGAAGTCAAGCCTTTGCAATTCAATATGAGCGAGAAGCAGCACTCAGGAGGACCCACGGCAGCGGACAATGACTGCACTTCGCGTTGGTCATCCGAGTCTTTTGAAACTTCAAGGAGTAAGTGCTGGATGTCAAGTCGCGGAGTATCTAAGGCAGAGGAAAAGAACCCGACGCTCTCAAAAGAAAAGCGTCGGTCAGGAAGCAGACGCAGTCGAAAGGAAGAGAAGGGTGGGAATGGCCATTCAACAAGCAACAGCAGTTTGAAAAAGTTGAACGACTCTGTAGAGGATATTTCAAGTTTTGCAGTTACTGCGTCGTGGCAACCAAGCGAATGTGCAGCACCAAAAGATGACGATGGAGGGGCTACAAGTTCTTTAAGTGGGCGTCGCAAAAACCGCAAAAAAGGTAGTAATCACCTTCCGAAGCATTCTAGTGGTGGAGGCGGCAAAAAGAAGACATGGCATAGCAGCGACTCTGCATCTTCGACAAATATGGGACTACATTCAGGAGTCGGCATCGCAACAGTTCGGCCAGTGTCACGACAGGTTCTGCTTTCGCAGCAAACTTTACCGCGTTATCTGCCTCATTTGAGTGGTATCCATGACAACGTCGGTGATTTGTCAAGCTCGGTAGTGATGTCTTCTATTTCGTGTGGCTACGGTGCGGCAAAAAGTATAGGAGACGATGAAGAAGAGAGCGGGCTGGCTAGTGTCTACAACTTTCCAGTGTATTCGCGCTCCACATATTCGAAAAAACAGTCCAAGAAACTCCGTGAGCGCACGTTAGACGCCCAGGAATTGATGGAGTTCAACTGAGCAATACTTCAGTACTTGTCATGTTGCTATAGAAATCATGTCGAAGCAGTTTGTATTTTTGTCAATCAAACTTTCTCAGAATCAGTGATCCATGTTGGTTCTTCGTCCAGGAAGCTTGGGTCGGCAGCGCTCCAGTGGTTGCCAAGAGCTAGCCACGTAAACTTAGCGCTGAACGTCGAGTGTCTTGTCAACATTTGCCTTCAACCTGTAACATCGTTCCGGCGGGAAGTTCCAGAGCATATCCATGCAGCCAACAGAATTCCATTTGTGCACCGCAGCTCCGAACTTGTAGATTAATTCCTTTGCGAATCTCTAAAGGGCATGTGCAAACCTCTGGCGACGTTGTTGTGCTTTGAGGAGCTTTGAAAAAGCTTCCATCGTGCACAGCCCAAGCGTTTGCAGTGGGTAATTATCACAAGTCACAGATTCATCGTCGTCTTTTTATGACCGTTTCTGTCAAGTCAACAACACTTTATGAGCATCCGAGGATCATCGGGTCATTTTCGAATTGGTTAAGTTGCGCACAAGTGTCTGTCACCTTCACCTGTCTGCCCCTCTATGATGCCGTCTGGTTGCCTGGAAGCCGAGCGCAAGGGCAGCCCCGTCCCCGCGCGTGAGCTCGCGTTCGTGCTGCACAAGAGCAAGCGCAACGTGGAGAGGCTAGAGCGTCTGGAGCAGCTACTACTCCAAGACCCCGTCTTCAACCACGAAAAGATGAACTACCTCACGCGCGGCGAGCAATACAAGCGCGCGCTGCAGATGTCGGCTCGTGTGGAGATCCTGGCGCGCCGCAATCGCTTGAGTGAGGAGGACACGGAGCAGCTTCGTCTCATCTTTCAAGGCATCACGAGCTGCTCGGCGGCGACAACTCTGCATACGCTCATGTTCATTAAGAACCTGGGACTGCTCTTCACGGACGAACAGCAGACGCGCTGGATGGAGATGGCTAAGCAGTGGCGCATGGTTGGCTGCTATGCCCAGACCGA